>NC_085871.1:21158421-21215921 GCF_034702125.1 Engraulis encrasicolus
GAACCCATAAGTCATGGCAAGAGAAAACACAGATTTAGGTTTCATTTATTTTATAACGTGAGAAAGTGGATCGCACTCAGGTTCTTCTTTTCTTCTTTTTATTTTTTATTTTTTACATAGCAGCAGAAGTGTAGACAAACGTTTCGGCTGTTGCCTTCGTCAGTGTCTCCTGAGTGTGATCCACTTTCTCACCTTCTAAGTTATTCAACTGGAGACGCACCACACGGAAGAGCGCGGTGTATCTGAACTACTACTTCATTTATTTTATACCCATTTTTTCAGCAGTTAAGTCCTTCATTAAAATTTAACCAATACCTCATATTACAATAAAAACAAATGAAATACTTTGCATGTCATCACCATGTCCCCAGAGCATCTTTAACACCAAGACATCACCCCAGAACTGAAGTGAATGAATGTAATGTTTGTGGGATGTTACATCATACTTTCTGAGCAGACATAGGCTATGGGCAACACATATGTGTTTCCAGAGATGTTAGTGCAGTGGCGGAACAATTGCTAACAGGGCCCTAGGGCAATACAATTATAGGACCCCGCAGCTTGCCAAGCTCACAATAGCGCCCCCACCACCAATACGGAAGGGCCTCTCTAGCTCCGCCCCTGCGTTGGTCTCTCACTGAAGCCAGGGTGACTCATTCCAGACTGGGTCCAGACTACAGGCCCACTCCCTTTCTCTGTCTTTTAAGCGACGTAATAACATAAACAAGCCAGGATTCAGACCGTCAAGGGACAGAAAGACAACTATGTGCGTCTACTTGAGTCTTTCTCCCTAAGCAAGAGTGACTGCTGAAGGAGTGGCCCTGGGTGACTCCCACTGAACTCATGGGCCTAGCATTGACCAAACATTTGGTAATGTGGGACACTGTGGTCACTGTCAGTAAATCTGTCACAAGTCAAGGAAAAACACACACACACACACACACACACACACACACACACACACACACACACACACACACACACACACACACACACACACACACACACACACACACACGTCTACACACTTTTTTGGTCCACTGAGCCTGCCCGATGATGACAGTGACGGAATATCATGGCACAAGGATGTTCTCACCAAGAACACCATAAACATGAAAACAACTACAAAAAAATAATAAAATAGGCAGCATCAAGCTGCATCCGAAATAGGCAAGTGCAAGTAGGCTACACAGACTCTGGAATTGCATTAAATTCCCAATCATTTAATCGTTGAGTTATAACACAATGTTACAACGGCTCTGGGTGAAATTAAGGTCAAATTGCAACGTTGTAGCCCACGTCCTCCAATTTATCTTGGCGTTGGCAAACCATTTCTCTGAGGACTCTGATGAAGACGCACGTCGAAACGTTAGTCTTACTCTTACTGCACTGAAAAAATAGCCCAAATAACAGAAAATAGACATCCGTGTGGCACCAGATTCTTTTCCCTTTGCACTAGCCTAGGCCTACATCCTGGCTTCTCTGTGTTAGAGAAACCTTCCCTCTACAACAAGACAATTATGCTAGGGCAACATTTGAAGAACTTTGTTGCAAACCTCTATAGATACATCCGGCAAGAATCTACTGAAACTAATAGTTTATTACATTTAACAAGGTTTTGCTTTGTTTTTGTTTTTTTGTTGTTTTATAACAGTAGGGCGATTTTTAGGCTACCGGTAGCCTATGTCCCCCGTGACACAAGAGGGCGATAGAGCAACACGGACGCCGGGGTGCACAGCAGCGCATCATCAACACAAAAATACCACGGTAGCGAACCCTCTTTACCACGGTCTTGAGGTTAAAGTTGGTTTTAAAGACGCAGCATTTGTATAACATAGTTGTGACAAAGCCTATCTACGCAATTCCTTTTGTGTTATCGCCTGTAGGCTATGTTAAAACATAAGCCTACGCAACACCAGACAGAACGGTACGCAAAACAATGGCTGGTGGTTGGCTGGCCTACAACTGTATTGCGAAAAACAAGGAAGTGGACTTAAATGAACGACAGTGTTTTTAAACTGGCTGGCTAAATCTACGTTTCCACATTATTCGTAGTTTTATTAAAATACCCGCTCGATCGAGCAAATCTATGTTTGTATCGTGGCCATATGGCTTCCCACAGCCGCCTCTACCAGAGCACCAGCACAATGGAATGTGAGGTGAGTTTGAAGATACAAATTCAACACTGAATGCCATTGATTGAGCCATATTTTTTGCAATCAAACAGTTGTACTTTCAACGAAATCACATCTGACGTTATCTGGATTGCATAATGTTTTGAGATTTGCTGTAGTTTGCCTTGCATCCGATTTTAACTTGTGAATTCGTCTGTATTAGATAAACGAACTTTCCTACCATGTTGATGCAAGTCACAAACAAGCCTGCAGTGACCTTGAGAAGGCCAGTCAATTCATCACAGAAGCATTACAGGTAGGTAAACCACTTTGTGTTTCAAAAGGTCTGGTTTGCAAGATGGTCCATCATATTTTTCAAATTAAGCATTTAAGATTTTGGCCCCTATTATTGCTGGCTGTGGATATACAGTAGCCTACACATAGACCTATGTGACTGGTCAGATATTCTGTGTGTGTTTTCCCCCCAAACAGAATGAGTTTCAGCGAAACCTGGCTGTGCGCATGTTAATCCACCGTCTGGAAGACAGGGCAGCTGAGAATGGAAGGAGCCTATCAGAGCAGGTGGAGTCAAACCGGCAGCTGAAGCTCCAGGTGGATGAACTACAGAAACAAATTCAGAACAAAAACAAGTCATTAGCACAAGCTAAACAGGTGAGTGTTTCTTCACAATTTTAGCGGAAAGCGATTTATTCAAGGAGGCTATGGGTCATGTACTGTATACGTTTGTTTGTTTTCTGCAGAGTAATGCTATCTTGAGGAATGAAGTGAGGGAACTGCAACAGCAGCTGCAGAGCCACCAGGATGGTCACCGGTACACACACACACACACACACACACACACACACACACACACACACACACACACACACACACACACACACACACACACACACACACCAAAACCACGACTTTACCACGACCCTAACCTGTCACATGCTGTTATAGGACATGTGGAGAGCTGGGCTTGACATTAACTTTTTCACTTGCAGGCCACTGTGGCTAGTGGTTTTCCGGAGTCACTAGCCATCCAGCTATTCTACTAGCCAGAAATTGGATTTTTGGAAGAAAAAAAATTTTAAAAAAAAAAGAATAATGAATGACGCTGTACATCTAACCTCAGAAGATGAAGTGCTTAAAGCAAGAAGATGAGTGCATGGGTTTCTACAAAAACTTAAATACAAACAATTCATACACAGAGGGCAAAGTGCAGAATATATGATATTCTGATATGTCATAGGTACTGTGGAATAAGCTACCTGTCAAATTGGCTGGTGACACTGAAATTGTTACCAGCCACAGCCAAATTTTACCAGCATTTGGTCGGTTGGCAGGTGCCAGTGTCAAGCACAGGAGAAGACTGCTTAAATTGGTATGTTACATAAGCGATACTGTACCATTTCTAGAATTTTTACACCTCCCCTTTAATTAAATTACTGTGTTTTACCTTTCTCCATTACTTCCAGCCGTTGAGTCTGGCAGTGCACATTTGACCTCCAATCTAACATATACTGTGTTATTGAATGTTGTGGGCCCAGCTAGCAGTTAAAATGAGCTTATTTGCAGAAATGGCACAGTATCACTTTAATGCATTTTCATGATGCCTTGTCACACACACACACACACACACACACACACACACACACACACACACACACACACACACACACACACACACACACACACACACACACACCTCCCTCCCAAAGACTCCTACAGAGATTCGGTAGCGCTGAGCTGTCAACATAATTTCGGTCCAGGGGCCACATACAGCCAATTTCATCTCAAGTGGACTGGACCAGTAACGTAATTGCAAATATCACATATTTCTGATTTATATCAGAATTACATTGCAGTCAATAATCTGGATGACAGTGGATATATCAGGATCATTGACTGACCGCAAAAAAATGCTCTCAAGTATTAAAAAATCTGCTGTAACAAAATAATGGGCGTGAGACTTAGTGATTGTTCTGACGTCTTAGTTTTTTTCCCTTTAAATCTGGGGCCAGATTGAACCTTCTGGCAGGCCGAATCCAGCCCCCGGGACTTATATTTCACACCCAGATCTAAACTATTTAAAATACTATCTGAGGCTTGATGGAAAGCTATTGTTTTGGCATCTGGTGTCAACGCGATGGTGGATCTGTACACAAACTGCAAACTTCCGTTTGTCTAACAAGATGTCTGTCTGTCTCTCCTGCAGGACGATTCAGGAAGTGGCTGAGTGGCTGCAGGATGGGGACCGCCAGCCCAATGCTGTGGTACGCAAACTCACTCACTCGCTCTCACTCACTCAGGCTACATTCACACAAGTCCGCCAACTCACTACATCCTGCTGCATTTCTATTGACGTTACATTGGCTTACATCACTTCCTGCAGCAATGAACTGTGTTCTTGCTAGCGTCGCGTTGAATCCAAGAGTGCATTCCAATATGCGGACTCCCGTCCTTGGCCTGTGCTTGTGGCCTCGCGTTTCGATGCCCCGCCTTCGTTACCACTGTCAGCCTAGACACTACAACTTTTGGGGAACTATTCGGTAACACTTTACTTGACGCCGGTGTCATAAGCATGTCATTACAGTGTCATAATAATGTTTATGACACATGCATAACACTATTATGACACTATGTCCATGTCATAAGCATTTTATGACTCTTGGCCTTAAGTGACATTCGGTTACCGAATGTCACTTAAGGCCAACAGTTATAACATTTTTATGACATGGACATAATGTTTATGACTTATCAATGACTGTCATGACACTATTGTGACACTGTAATGATATGTATATATTAAATATCGCGAGTAATATCGATATCGCGATATACAGTCGTGTTATCGTGTATCGCATATTTTTTTAATATCGTGCAGCCCTAATTGAAATGCAATTCTGTTGTTGGTGACGTCATCACGAGGCCACAAGAAGGCAAGTGATCAAGGGAGGACGGGAGTCCGCATATTGGAATCCACCCCATGAGTTGTCAGTATTGTCACCGAACTTTTGGCGGATGACGCGCATATTGGTGGATGCAGAAACGAATTGTTTTGCAATCAAATGCGATTGTTATCGTTACTGGCTGTAGCACCGGCATCAGCCACTTGGGTTGGACCCTTCTTCAGTGTCAAGCCCCGCTGTCGTGTCAATGCAGCATCATATTCACTCACTCAGTCACACACTCAGACTCACTCACTGACGCACTCACACACTTCACACACGCACACGCACGCATGCAGCTAAATTCATTTTTCTTATGTTTTTCAGAAAGAGGAGGGCGGTGTGCCGCAGAATCGAGTTGTTGGAATTAAAGAGGAAAATAATGCAGATGATGGATATCAGAAATATCAATCTGGTATGATTCTCTCGGTCTCTGGCACGCATGCACACGCACACACAGAATGATTTATCTCTGTCTCTCTCATGCACACGCACGCACGCACAGGGCTCGAGTGGTCAAAAATCACCCCCCTCTAAAACAGTCATCTAAAATGTCACTTTTAACTTCATTTTCAAAATTTTCTCATGGGAGAAACCCCCGAACCCCCAATAATCAGAATACATCTCTGACCATCCCCCTTGCTTTGAACAACTTGACCACTGCGCACACACACACACTCATACACAGTACATCTACCTCCAGTGCGCAACGCCTCATAGAAAATTTAGTGATACATTTACCAGGTACAGATCCAGTGATCTGAGGATCTGAGGGCACCCATCTTGGATTGCAGGGTAGATTCATAATATTTTACGAAATGCACAGTGTGGCCAAAAAAGTTAGACCGCCTTTAAAGGGACAGTTTGGTCAATTTCAACATGCAGTTGTATTGCTCACGCTACCCTTGACTTGTCAGTACCTGGTGATGCCACATTTTTCGGCTCAGCCCTTTCCGAGATATGAGCAATTCTAATGGGGGCAGCGTTTGTTTACATTTTAAAAAAATGAAACATAGGCCAACTCCAAATATTTTCCCAAAAGGTACTGCTGTTTGCTAGTTGTCTGCTGATGTTTTATAACCTTTTGGATGTTTTTGGGAATAAATAAATTTTTTGAAATGTAAACAAAGAGCTGCCCCCATTACAATGACCAGGATCTCGGAAACGGCTGAAGAAGAGAAAAAAAACTCAGGCACTGACAAGTCCAGGGTAGTGTGAGCATTACAACTGCATGTTGAAATTGACCAAACTGTCCCTTTAACTGTGATTACACCACATATTTGGTGTTGTATTGTTTCAATAAACGCATGCAATGTCTGGATTTATTTATTTGGATTCCTTCCAGTGTTACATTAAGTTTTCACCAAAATCTTCTATTGATTATGGTAGAGAGACTGAACGCTGAACGCTGGGGTGGTGGTGGCTCAGTTGGTAGAGGCAGTAGTTTCAGAGAGAGAGGTCTCTCTCTCTAGGTCAGGGGTATTCAATTAAATTCCTCCCTGTAAAGGGGCTGAACTATACGTATGTATGGTGGTTACCGACTGTCAATGAAAAAAATACTTAAAATGTTGCATTTCTTAGATGTAATTTCCTGCATTTTAACGTCCTGTGTCCCGTTTCAGCTTGATACGGAACCAATACTTTAATCTCTAAATTCCAAAAAACGATTCTGTATTTCAAGGGGCTTGTGGGGGGCCAGAACCTTGCTGTCCAAGGACCGCATCTGGCCCCAGGGCCGCCATTTCAATAGCCCTGCCCTAGGTCGTCCTCAGACGAGCCTTCCATCGTAGCTTGCAGTCATCCCGATTCGCCATACATCTTTTCAGTTCACTGGTACTCTGGGCTCCCACATCTTTTTTGAGTATGTCCACATATGTTAGTGTGTGATGTCCTCTTAACCGGCACCCACGTGATGGTTCCCACATCACCAGTTTGCTGGATGGCAGTTCCTGGTGCCTTTGGCAGTGTCCTGCAAGTCTCACCGCGCGAATAGACCAGGCGCGATGCGATTCAAGCGACAGAGTGCAGCAGCAAGCGATACGAGCGATTGAGGAGACTAGAGTATGTCCATACAGGCAGAAGGCAAAGCATTCAAGCATTCCCATTGGCTGTGGTCACTGACCTCTATACAGTCATTGGCTGTCGCGGCTTGTCGCCGAACCGCGTCATGGAAAGTTGAAAAGATTTCAACTTCAAACTGTCGCGCTCGTCGCGCAAATCGCTCTAGTCTCCAGAATCGCTTTTGTCGCGCGACTCAATACAAAGTCAATTACTTCCGTCGCTCGCCTCGCTCAGCCTTGGTGTATTTCTGCGGTCATTCTCCTTACAACAATCTTCTCGCTCAGCCTTGGTATTCCCTCATACAGGGTTTCATTAGGGTCATTTCACGTGAAATCAGACACTTTGGGACCCGACCGACCCGGATTTCAATCATACTTGGTGTGCCTTTTCAGTAGCAAGGTAGCACCCCAGAACTGCATTGGTTTGAATCTGACACTAATATTAAGGGAGAAACAGACTAGGAAAGGTTCACATGTGAGGGTAGGACACTATACATTCAGCCTTGAATATATCAGTCAGTGTTAGTCACTAAAAGATGCCTGTGGTGTTGTTTGAAAGCTCTTTTCTGGCTCTACATATTACACAATCACCTTGGAATACAACTACTCTCAGAATATGAATTATGATAAATTGAAAAATAAAAAATTGAATATCTAAAAAACTCATATTTTAAAATGGCCAGTTCCTTGTCCAAACGTAGCCGGCAATGTCATGAGCAGCACCTAAAATGCTGGTGTTCGGTTTGTTATTCATTTCAGAGAGAATTTGACTCACAAATATGGCATCATACAGACCACTTACTAATAATATGGTAATACCATAGTAGCATCACATGACAAAACTAAAACAAAACAAAAATGGTCAGTGTCCATGGTCCCAGGTTTCAGAAACTAAGGCAGATGTCAATTTATACACACCAAATGATGATATGTGAATGTTTGAACATTCCTTCTCTGTGTACCTGTGCCATCTTCCCTTTACCATACTTTAAAGAGATAATCAATGGCTACACTCTCATTTTGTACTTACCGGTGCATTTGAAGCAGCAGCTGTGTCTTTTATAGATAATGTATAAGTACGTCCCGTTGCAGTTACAGGTTCCACTACCAGAAGCACATCCTGATGATCCATGACAAGTCTATCTGGTCTGAAGGGAAAAGTGAAGGATGGAGATGGCCCATGAGGATGCAGTGAAGTTCAGTTTCACCTCTCCAGTGCTCGGCATACATTCCTCAGCACATGCTAGCCACCAGTTGCCATCATGTACAGCTACAACATACCCTTTGATGCTTGAAAATGTAACACATTCCTTTACTGAGCTCACTCTTTCAACTCTGCCTTCTCTGAATGCTGAAAATGGCCTAAACTTCCACTGTGTCCATTGACAATGGGCAGAAGCTGTGTAGTTTTTTGAGTACCTGGAATAGTTCTTGCAGATTCAAACCTTTTCAACAGGTTCTCAGCTTCATGATGGTACATCTCTGTTGTGGCAAACTGGCAATGGATGTTCTTGTCATTATCCTTGACTGACTCCCTTGAACCAGGAAACGTTTTTAAAAACTATAGTTTTGTAATTCAAGATGCTATTCAATCATTTCACTGGAACAACCAGTGCAGGCCACAATCCATCCATTTGTATGCTACTACCAAGATCAGTTGAAACTGGGAAAAAAATCTGTTTCGTTGTTATTTCAGACTGCAACATTCATGATACAATTGCTGTACATCTGTTTCAGAAGCTCCTAATTCAGTTCCTCAGTGACACTTCATCAATGACAGAACGTCCAAAGAAGATCCTATATTTTTTCTGATGGCTGTGCTGTACAATATAAGAACCTTAAAAACACAACAAATTTGTGCCACCACGAGGCAGATTTTCACATACCTGCAGAGTGGCACTTTTTTTGCCACATCACATGGCAAAGGTCCATGTGATGGCGTTGGAGGGACAGTTAAATGGCTTGCTGCACGAGCAAGTCTGCAACGTCCTATTGACAATTAAATTGTAACGCCATACCAACTGTTTGAATTTGTCAAGGATAATGTCAAGAACATCCATTGCCAGTTTGCCACAACAGAGATGTACCATCATGAAGCTGAGAACCTGTTGAAAGGGTTTGAATCTGCAAGAACTATTCCAGGTACTCAAAAACTACACAGCTTCTGCCCATTGTCAATGGACACAGTGGAAGTTTTCGTTTTCAGCATTCAGAGAAGGCAGAGTTGAAAGAGTGAGCCCAGTAAAGGAATGTGTTACATTTTCAAGCATCAAAGGGTATGTTGTAGCTGTACATGATGGCAACTGGTGGCTAGCATGTGCTGAGGAATGTATGCCGAGCACTGGAGAGGTGAAACTGAACTTCCTGCATCCTCATGGGCCATCTCCATCCTTCACTTTTCCCTTCAGACCAGATAGACTTGTCATGGATCATCAGGATGTGCTTCTGGTAGTGGAACCTGTAACTGCAACGGGACGTACTTATACATTATCTATAAAAGACACAGCTGCTGCTTCAAATGCACTGGTAGAGTACAAAATGAGAGTGTAGCCATTGATTATCTCTTTAAAGTATGGTAAAGGGAAGATGGCACAGGTACACAGATAAGGAATGTTCAAACATTCACATATCATCATTTGGTGTGTATAAATTGACATCTGCCTTAGTTTCTGAAACCTGGGACCATGGACACTGACCATTTTTGTTTTGTTTTTGTTTTGTCATGTGATGCTACTATGGTATTACCATATTATTAGTAAGTGGTCTGTATGATGCCATATTTGTGAGTCAAATTCTCTCTGAAATGAATAACAAACCGAACACCAGCATTTTAGGTGCTGCTCATGACATTGCCGGCTACGTTTGGACAAGGAACTGGCCATTTTAAAATATGAGTTTTTTAGATATTCAATTTTTTATTTTTCAATTTATCATAATTCATATTCTGAGAGTAGTTGTATTCCAAGGTGATTGTGTAATATGTAGAGCCAGAAAAGAGCTTTCAAACAACACCACAGGCATCTTTTTGTGACTAACACTGACTGATATATTCAAGGCTGAATGTATAGTGTCCTACCCTCACATGTGAACCTTTCCTAGTCTGTTTCTCCCTTAATATTAGTGTCAGATTCAAACCAATGCAGTTCTGGGGTGCTACCTTGCTACTGAAAAGGCACACCAAGTATGATTGAAATCCGGGTCGGTCGGGTCCCAAAGTGTCTGATTTCACGTGAAATGACCCATTAGTTACATGTGCACTATTGCTGATGTTAAGCACTGCACGAAGCATCCTGGTGTAGCACCCATTAAGGGACTTCTAGGGTTGGTTTAAGGGTCCAGCATTCACTGCCATAAAGGAGAACGGACTCTACTGTCACGTAGAAGAAGCTAAGTTTGATGTGACGGGGGAGATTGAAGTTCCATACACTGGCCATACCGTTCAGGGCCCTCCATGCAAGTGCCTTCCTCACTTTTAGATCTTGCTCAGTTGAGTTGACCCATGAGCCCTGGTATTTGAAGTCGTCAACTTCTTTCAGCACAGTGCCTCCTGCTGTAGTCAGAGGTTGATATTCTGGTGGAATGTTGTAGGTAATGACCTCAGTTTTCTTGGCGTTTAGCCTGAGGCTGATCTTGGTGCACTCTAGCTCTACCCTGTTCAGTAGTGTTTGTGCTTGTTCCATGTTGTCGGAGAGCAAACTGATGTCATCCGCATAGTCAAGGTCTGTGAGGACCACTGCGGGGTATCGACTCGACTTCCTAGGAGATAGTGTGAAGCCAAGTTCCTGCTCTCGCCCACTGATTGCATTCCTTAGTGCATAGTCAAGGACTGTGATGAAGAGGAAGGGGGCCAGTGTGTCCCCCTGCATAACTCCAGCCAGGATGCCAAACTCCACACTGTTGCCATCTGGGGTCACCACCCTGGCCCTTGTTCCCGCGTACATGGACTCTATTGCTCGGAGAGAGGTCCCCGCACTCTTTGAAACTACAGTCAGCCTTTGCCCTGCACCTTTTCCTGGGATGTGCACAATCTTCACCTTCAACTCAGTTGGTAGAGGCGCCTGTTCGGCAACCAGAAAATTACAGATTCAAGCCCGCTACCCCCACTGATGTGTCCTTGGGCAAGACACTTAACGCCAAATTGCTCCCGGTGGTACGGTTGTAGCCTGCGTGAACGCCACTGCCACCCCCCGTGTGTGAATGTTAGTGTGAATGAATGAATGTGAAGCATACATGTAAAGCACTTTGACTGCTCGATGGAGTGGAAAAGCGCTATAAGATTCTCACCGAAGTTTAGATCTAGGGCCTCATTTGTAAGCCTTTGTGTAAAACTCTCCCTAAATATTTGTATGAACAAACCTTGCTTAAGCAAAAGAATTTTTCAACACACAAAAATATTCAGATTTATAAAACATTGTTTTTCATTGTCCGACATTCATTCTTTTATTTCAACTGTATTTTCGAATCTGTGTGGAGTTAAAGTACGTAGGACCTAATCAAAAATGTTGGACAAGTAGTTTCTCCAATCACATGTACGGATTTAAAAAAATAAAACCATGCCTTTGCAGACCTATGGCCGGGCACGTGTTTGCAGGGTACCTTGAATTGGGCATGCGACCAAGTGCACATGCTTGCTCCAGGATGACCGGAGCTCTTTGCACGGTACTTGAGGTAACATCTAAGGGGCAGATAGCCGAGAGGGCTCTCATTAATGTTTCTTACCATTGTTTGACTGAACCGCAACCTAAACATGAAAGTTCGCAACACCGGTCTTTCTTGATTCTGTCAATACTGCACTGTATGCACACGACTGCGTACCTTGCGTCAGATGTCATGATTGAAATGCCCGCTCACGCGCGTATCCTGCAGCAAGCATGTCCTGGCCCTAACATATGGCATTGGGATCATTTTAGATGAATTCTTGGTCTTTTGTGCAAGGGTATGTCTTCAAATTCATTATGTCACCCTGTTGTTTTACCATTTGATTTTAATTTGGACAAATATCTGCTGTCTACAATTTTCTACACTGCCCGTCTCTAAGCATTTGATTTCAGACATTCTGCCAAAAGTGAATATTTGGCCTTTAAAAAAAAATCTGTTCTTGTCTCTTGTCTTGTCTTGTTTAGATGAAACTGACAACCCCACAGAACAGACCAACTCGTCATCTGAAGACATCAAAGCTGAGCTGCTGCAGGTAGGTCTGGAAGGCAGAACATCTGAACTTTATGTGTTGCAAAAGGGGCACAATGTAGGATGACGTCGTATGCGCGGTGCCCATGGCATGCCTGTCTCAAAATCTACTCTGTAATTCAAAAATGCTGTTCAAATGAACTCGCTGTGAGAATGTTTTTCATCACGGAATGACAGCAGATGATGCATATCTTAATACGATATCAGTGTTTCCCACAGAAATTTTGGAAACTATGGGGGCAGCGGGGATTTTTTTGTCCGGCGGGGGGGGGGGGGTCTTTTCACGGGCCTTTTTTTTGGGGGGGGGGGGGGGGGGGGTATTCACGCAGTGTAAATGCAAAATGGCAAAACAATGAGTACAGTATGACATTGGCGCATGGAGAAACTATAGGCCTACGCCTACATTTCAGCCATTTATATTTTGAGACATAAGGCTACATAATACACATGCAGGGGTTTATGTAATGAAAAAAAATAATAAAACAAAATAGGAGCAGAGATAAGAATTTAAGATCGCTGTGAAATTGTTAACGCATAAACAAAAATGGTCTAAGAGGGTAGGCTATGCCTTTTCCCCACACACACATTCTACATGAGGGGTGCTGGTCACAGGGCCAGTTTTTCAAAATTCCTCCCATTAAAAGGGCTGAACAACATATTACACATTTATGTCTATATTCACATTCATTATACACATTCATTTCTATATGCAGCCCGATGTCTCCTCTGCCTTGTCAATGAAGGCCTGTCACCTAACTCATTACAAATGTAAAACAAAGCCTGAGGAGTGTTAGTAAACTCATCCCAACTGTCCCTTCTCGGAAAGTTTTTTTTAAATTATTGCTCCCAAACCCAAGTTAACTACAACAACTTGACAAGGCTTTTGATCCCTCTCTCTTTCAAGCACTTGTGGTTTTCTCTATAGGATGTATTTACTCCAGGAGGAACATGCGAAGGAAATCGTAATTGAAATCGCTTTTAACAAACACGGAAATCGTAAAAAAAAAAAAAAAAAAAAAAAAATCTAAAAAAAAAAAAAAAAAAAAAATTTTTTTTTTTTTTTTTTTTTACATTTTCGGAAACTATGGCGGCCAAATTTAAACTATGGCGGGCCGCCATAGTTTCCTCAATGTATGGGAAACACTGGATATGTAAAGCAATTTTTCATATGAAAAGTGTTTCCCACGACACTCCTTCAGACTGCTCTGTCAAAAAGTTGCATTCTGGGTTTTCTGACAGTGGACCGTGGAAATGGTCGCGAGAATCAATCTTTCCTTTTGTCACTGCGTTTCAGGAAGCAGACGAGAGGGTAGACATGTCTCCTTCAGCCAGCTCAGAGATGAGCCAGGCCCCTCCAGATCCAGTCAAGCCTTTGAGATTAGCAGTGCAGTTGGTTGACAGCAGTGTAGAGCAACACCAACAGGCAACAACTGTCTGCTGATGTTGCATAACCTTTTGGATGTGTTTGGGAATACATTAAAAAAAAAAAACATTACAATGACCAGTATCTCAGAAAAGGCTGAAGAAAAAATAAAGGAAATCTCAGGTACTGACAAGTCCAGGGTAGTGTGAGCATTGCAATTGCATGTTGAAATTGACTGGAGTTATCATTTAATGTGCTTTTGGAAGATGAACATTCAAACTTTTTGAAATTGACATTTTTCTAATCAATTGCTCCTTGTGTTCTTTCCTTTTGTCACTGCGTTTCAGGAAACAGATCAGAGGGTAGACATGTCTCCTGCAGCTAGCTCTGAGATGAGCCAGGCTTCTCCAGATCCAGTCAAGCCTTTGAGATTAGCCGTGCAGTTGGTTGACAGCAGTGTAGAGCAACACCAACAGGCAACAACTAGCAAAGACAACAAAGATGGAGAACAATACAACACTGGTAAGATATCTCTCTCTCAGTCACTCACACACACACACACACACACACACACTCACTCACTCACTCACTCACTCACTCACTCACTCACTCACTCACTCACTCAGTTACACACACACACACACACACACACACACACACACACACACACACACACACACACACACACACACCTTAACAAATTCAATACCAGCCGTCTTTTGGAATTCAACCGTAGACTCCCAGCCAATTTCATCATTTTATGTCATTTTTTGAACACCCACCGAATATTTTGTCTCCAACCCACAGACACATATCAGGGCTTGTTCAAAAGCCCAAGGACTCAGCTATCTGTATATTTTTACGGTTTGTTTCTAGCTTGTTCCATTCCGAAGTTATTTCACTTTAAGCGCGCACTGGTTTAGGTAAAAATAGCGATTTTGAACATTCAAACTGAGATAAAGCCTTTTTTGTCACGGGTGCGCTCTGACTCTCCGAGTTTAAATTGCGGGTCTAAATGCATTTTATCGCCCAAAGAACAACTCCAGTAGCTTCCAAGTAAACTATTTTGGTGCAAAAATCACCTGGTCAGGCAGTTCAGAGCATCTGAAATGCTAGCTGACTAATGTCACTTGACTGGCAGTTTTCGTTCTGTAGATCAGTGTTTCCCAACCTTTTTTGTCTCATGTACCCCCCGAGCCTTTTTGTTGTGCCACGAGTACCCCCTAACTTGTGTTTACATTACTTTTTCTATCCCAGTGTGACTATGCTTCATTTGTTAAAATTTAAATTTTCCAAGTACCCCCTTCAGTGTGCTCGCGTACCCCTAGTGGTACACGTACCCCTGGTTGGGAAACACTGCTGTAGATAAAAGTAGACGTGCCAAAGTACTCACCCAAAAGTAGGTTACTTCCTGCTGTGTTGCATGCTGTTTTTCCACCTTCCATTTTACACCTATCCTAATGGCAGCCAAACTCCTAATCCTATGTTTAGGAATAGGCTATCTAGAAAGGCAAGGCATGTTTTGATTCTCCAGCCCAGGAAGTACTCGAGACATGACGTGACGTGATCAGGAAGTGGTTTGACTGGCTATAATAAAACTCAAATACTGTGTGTAATAAAATGCACAGATGATGAAATATCCAGATCCTGACTTTGTAGGAGTTTTGACTTTGTAGGAGTTTCGACTTTGTAGGTGTTTTCATGATCTATGTCAGTTCTGTTCATCACTTTATTACGAAAATCACACAGAATGTGCATTAGAATGTGTAATGTGAAANAAAAATGTAAAAACTTAATTTTACGGTTTGGGAGCCAACGTTTGGGAGGCAAAACGTATTTTTACGTGACTTGTGTTTAGTGAATGTGTTAAGTGCCATGATGCTTGATAGGTTGCAGTAATGGTCAGTTGGAAGACATATGAGAATGACAAATTGTTAATTGTGAAAGCAAATCCACCCAGAATGCCTAAAAAGGACCACTAACAGAATGGAAAATCTAAGGCAGTCTTCTTTACGAAAAAGTTATAAAGCCATTATTGTGATTACTTGGTCATGAATGCCTTGTAACTTATTAAAGGGGAGTGCTTTGGATTTCCTTTCCTGATTGTGCATCTTCAGTTTTTCCCATCCAAAGATCACGTCAACCAAACATAACCATGTTCTTGGAGAACACTCCCCTGGGCTCAGATTAAGTGAGAAACCTGGCTAAGTGAACCTACAGGAAGTAATAGAAATCTGGTAATAGACAGGCCTTGGGTGTCATTTAGTTAAGAAAGCGAGGACTCTTCCATTCGATGATTTACCATTACTTCAAGGTTAACTAAGCCTGGTTTACTACTGAGCTATGTTCTTGGCATACTCCTCTGGAAGCTTTCCTAAATAAACATTTTTGTGATGCCTAAAAAGGACAGTTTCCTCTTATTTGGTGACTTTTGGCAAACATGGAATGGCTGGCTGGTTTGGGTTGTAAAGAGAGGCCGCTACCATTGCTCCCACCTCTTAATAATCCAATGATTTACTGTACATTTCTTTGGAGGTAGTTTATTTCATGGTTCACTGACCAGTTTAAACAGTTGACAGGGCGTGGTGGTGGTGGTGGTGGTGGTGGTAGTTGGAGAATTAGAGTCCACTAATCCCTCAATTCACTGAGGTCCTTTTTACCTGGTTCTCACACCACACCAGATCACAAGAGAGATATGGTCTGGAGACCGCTGGCTACTGAAAAGTGTAGTTTACTATTACCTGCTGTGGCAATGCGATGTGGGCCGGATTCAGAGATTGTGCAATGCAGATAAACAAGTGACCAGTTGGAATGCAGATTTTGGATTATTGACGGTAAACTCAGGCTTTTGCAGTGGCAGGTAAACCTGCGGGCATGTTATTGGATGTTCAATGAGCGAGTGGCAAACAAGCAAGTGAACTAGAAGCAAGTAACTATGGTAGTAGAGAAATGTGTGAACATAGCTTAAAGGTGCAGTATGTAGGATGGTGGCCATAGTAGGTATTGCAACTATGCTGCTCATTCAAACTGTCCTGTCTATTGGCAAATTTGATCTTTTCATGAATATTTACAAAGTAATACACTAAGATTTATTTGTATGACCAAAGTAGAGTACGTTTTCAGCTAAAATGTCCATGGGGAAGATCCCCCTTTTCGTGTACGAAAAAATGCAATTTTTCCTGTCATAATGAATACTCAGTGTAACATACAGTTTAACTGGGAGTGGTGCTTGACCTTTCTTAAGTCATAGCAGAGCGCATCTTAAAGGGACACTGTGTGAGATTTGTAGTTGTTTATTTCCAGAATTCATGCTGCCCATTCACTAATGTTATCTTTTTCATGAATACTTACCACCAGCATCAAACTAAGTATTCATTATGTCTGGAAAAATTGCACTTTTCATACATGAAAAGGGGATCTTCTCCATTTTGAATTTCCAAAAATAGCAATTTTTACCTGCAAAAATGACTGTACTTCGACCGTACTAGAAAATATTTGTTTAATACTTGGTAAACTTTCATGTAAAGATCAAATTTGGCAATAGGCAGCCCAATTTCAATAAGCAGCATAGTTGCAGTACCTTTTTTGACCATTTCCTGCACAGTGTCCCTTTAAATATAATTAGAAACGGTTTGCTACATACTCAATACAACATAAAGGGGATGAAAACTGCAAATGCATAGTTTCCTCAGTGCAAGCCTTCATTACAACTAATCACAGGCACCTGCAATACCTGTGGCCTGTTTGACCTACGCTAAAGTGAAGTGCTCCCTCAAATGGCTAGATCTGTAACTGCACTAAAGACTGAAGTGGCTCCAACACACCATCATCAAAGGAAAAAAAATCGTTATTTCAATACTACAGTACATGCTCTATTAAAGTGGAGTTTCCAAGTAGTGAAGTCGAGAATGGTTTTTGATGACGGATTAGCGCCTGTCTTTCCAGTTGCTGTTGGGAGGAAGCGGCCGTCATCGTCGCTGTCGTCGTCGCCATCATCAAAGGCGAGCCGCCAGAGGTGGAAAGCCAAACGCGCAAGGCTTTCTGGAGAGGGGCTAACTCCCAGGGTGTCTTGCACTCACCACTCCGACAACTATTCTAACTGCCATGCCGACAAGCTGTCCGAAGAGGACGTGGCCTTCAATTTCGCCACCATGCACCATGCGAGCCAGACGAAGGTGGAACAGGACAAACTGATCCTGCGTCTGGCTACGGTTAGCAGCGTTCGTAGAATAAGGGTCGCCCGTGATGCCAGGAAGAGGCCTAGGGATGTCTCCGCCAAATACAGCCTGTTGTCCCACGCTCCACCTCACCACAGGATTCTCGTCTGCAAGACAACATTTATAAGGGTCCTTGGTAAGATTTTTTCATTATTATTATTTTTCAAATGTTGTTATGGGCAAATGCTTTCTCTTGACTATACACATTACCTGTGTTTGGCCAGTAAATCTATTTAGAACTAAAGCAAAGTCATGTTTGGTAAAATAGCACCATTAGAAGATTAGAAAAAAATTGATCATTTCTATTGACTATTTATTAAAATCAGTGAAAATGGCATTTACATAATAATCTGGAATGCCATGCATTACTAACCAATATCTGGAATGGTTATGTTGTATATTGTTACACTAGCTGCCTTGCATCAACCGACAGTGTTGTTGGAGAGATGAGAATCACTTTGAACTATTTGTTGTCTTTTTTTATCACTGTTACACTGTTACTGTTGTACTCAGCCACATGTTTGGCGGCTTAAGGAGCCAAAAATGGGCAGGGACGGATGCAATTTTAGTGAAAATATTCCATTGTGGCAGTTTAAAAAAGCCGAAAAAGAAAAAAAGCTCCTGCTAAGGAAGCAGTGGCTACCACAGGTTTCGGATGCACCTCTTGTCTGTCTGTGCATTTTTCTGCCCACACTGTCTGTAATGATCTGCAGAGGGTGCCGATCGTGATGCAACATGCTCACTTATCATATTGGTGGTAGACAGTTAGCTACTGGGTCTCCATCTGGAAGAGCAGAAGCATTTATTGTTTCAATAGCAATGGCAGCTTGAGTTGATAAGTCAAAGGACAGATTTTAGACTATATTGATTATTTTGAGATGAATGGAAAACGTTTTTGACGGAATTTGTTGGTGGCAAGGATAGACAAATGATCGATAAAGCCCATGTCTTCTGAAGGCGAAGCCAACGTGCGCTCTCCGAGACTAAAGCTGGGCTTACACTGTGCGACTTTTGCCCCGATTTTGCCCCGATTTGGCACTCGCACGACTTTTTGAGAGTCGGGCCGATTTCTTGCTCAATCGCAGGTCAATTGTGAGTCTCGCATCGTGCAGTGTACATGGGGTAACGACAAGCGATTTCGCCTCACGATCGTGCAATCGCAGGGTCGCAAGAAAATCAAAACGGTTTGAAATTCTGGTCGTGGCTCGTGCGTAAATCGCACAGTTAAAGCAGCGCTACGTCCCGATTTGACACTTCACATTCACAAATTAATAGGGCAGTGCAATTCGCTGTTGAGCGCGACCTCATCTCCACTTCAGGTGCGCATGTTCCCTCCTCTGCAGAACGGGGAAACATGCCTGTCGCGTCGTACGGTGGAAGCATTTCGCTTGCATCCGACTGTCGGCCCGTGTAGTGTGAGGACGTGAGTCGTGAGTTGTGGACTTTTAAACAGTGAAATTCCATCGTGCAGTGTGAGCAGAAGCTTAAGACCCACGAGTGAAAATATCGCACAGTGTATGCCCGGCTGTAGTAGTGGAGCTTGCGAAGCTGCACGGAACTACACAGGTCTGGCGAGAATCAGGCCAGGGGAAAACGTGTGCACATATGCACACATACACACAGACGCACAACCGTCTTAATATTTGTTTTATGTCTGTATTCCACAGGAGTTAGTGGTGAAAGAGTCACTCGCATGTTGAAATACTTCAGGCTACATGGAGAAGCAAGACCAGAACGCAGAGGTGGAAACAGGAACGCTGACAAGAAGTTGGCGAAGAGGCGGGCCATAGCAGAGCACGTGTCCTCGTTCTTGTCCAAGGCCACGGACTACAGCGGCTGTGGCGGTGCACCTGGACGGAAGTACCTACCATCGGACTTGTCTGTCACCAAAATGCACCAGCTGTTCCTGCAGCAGACCCACATGGACATCAGATACTCCCTGTATCATAATGTCTTCTGCCACGAGTTCAACCTGGGATTTGGGCGTCCAAGGGCATCAGATGCCTGTCTGAGTTCAAAGCCTGGAAGGAAAGATCCCAACCCGAATGAGAAAGAGGAGCAGACAGATGATGTGACTTTCATGCTTAATTAATGTGTACAGTCATGGGTAAGCAGTAAGGATGTCAGGCTTGTAGACCAAGGGCTGCTTCTTTGCACGGCTAAGGCATAATTGACATTGTGACACAACACTCCACAGTACACTACACTGTGCTTACTGCACACACAATAAAAGACAGACTCTATGACTCAGTGAGATCTTTTGTTGGTTATGATTCTACTACTACTTTGGGAAGGGGAGGTGTGGTATGTTGTGGTCCTCTTTAAAGACAAAATGAAACTGGCACCTAATACAGCACTAAAGTCGAACAATACCAGACTTGCCGCACGAATACACCGGCCGCGACATGAGTGAGGCGAGCGACGGAAGTAATTGACTTTGTATTGATTCGCACGACAAAAGTGATTCACACTACTAGAGGCGATTTGCACAACGAGAGTGACAGTTTGTAGTTGAAAAACTACCGAAACTATCGAAAAAATGTCGAACTGTATGTCAAATGTGATACAAATCGAATTGTGAGTTGAATGTATCGTTACAACCCTAGTACATAAATATGCCTGCCGGCTAAAGACATGCCACATGAATTTTTTCTCTAGATCGGGGTGTCAAACTCATTTTGGTTCAGGGAAGCATACAACCCTTGTCATCTCAAGTGGGCCACACTAGTAACATCATCACGAAAAAAAAACTTAAACCAGAGGATTAGTTTTCAATACTATCACCTTATCTTTTCAGTGTGTTGAATATGTAGAAAGCAATGCAATACTGATAGTCCTATGCAGAAAAAAATCATTGATTTCATAATTTCAGTGTCCTACACAATTAGGGTTGCTAACTGTCAATGAATAAAATAAATGGTATAGGTTTGAATCCTTCCATATTGTTTAAAACCAAGTAATGTCCCAGCTGCAGCTCTTGCGGCTGGACACTGGACTGCTGTGCCGCCGGCCTGGTTATTTGCCGATCTTTCCCTGTCTGTCTCCCAACTTGCTTCCTGTCTCTCCTCTATTGTCATATCTCATAGAAAATATAGGCTTAATTGATAATATGATATAGGCTTAAAAAGCTCAAAAAATACTTTTGAAAATACCAAATAATGTGATGACGGTGACCCTTATGAATGCTGGAGAGCACACAAATGCTTACACACACTCTGATCCACTTTTTTTCCCTTGTGATCACTTGTTTCACTTGTGATCCACCTTTTTATGGATATTTACCACCACCATCAGTTTCCAAGTACTCATTATTATTTCTAAGTATTCATATTACTTGGAAATTTACACTTTACACATTTATAGACGGATCCTCGTGTCCGCCATCTTAAATTACCTGAAACCTAAAAACACTGTACTTATGCCAGGCTTTGTTTAATAACTGAGTAAATATTCATAAAAAGGTCAAATTTGTGAATGGGCAGCATACATTGTGAAAATTAACTACTGGAATTGCTCACTAGACCTTTTAAATTCTAGGATTACACACATGATTATAATTAACCTGAGTGGAGGTTCTGTGCATGTTCTATCCAAAGCTAATTCATAATTTTGCAATTGACCATGTTTGAATGGTTATTATTAATTAAATAATCAACGTATGTGATATTCAGTGATGAGACATTTGTGTTTCCAAACAATTTAATATGTTTGACTGTGTTAAGGTGGATACATTTCATTTTTGGAATGATTTTAGACTTTTCCGTTAACTCTTAGCAAAATAATTTAAAAAATATCCTTGATTGTCCATGTCCACAGCAAAATAATCTTAAATATATCATTGATTGTCATGTCCATGGTACTCAAATAACTCAAGTAATACTTTGATTGCGGATGCCCAATACAATGTCCAATTCCAAACTTCCAACTTTACACAAAATAAATATATATTGTTTCTCAAAGAAACACTTCACTTTATTGCTTTTTTTGTTTTTCTTTCGTTGGTGGGGTGGCAGGAAGAGGATCGCAACTGCAGCCGTCTGCTGTTCCCAATTTCACAGCCATTCCAGAGACGGAGATGGATGATAGGAGGCCATACAAGTGTGGAAAGGCGGCTATAGAAAAACCTCAGCAGGACATCCACACTGGGGATCACAAGCCTCATCTCGATCAAAATCAGCACATTCGCACGGGGGAAACGCCATACATCTGCCAACATTGTGGCCAATGTTTAGCGGACGCAAATGTTCTTAGACTGCACAAGTGCATTCACGACGACACCTCCTCCAAGTCCTACCACTGCCGCCATTGTGACAAATGGTTTTCCCGGTTAGGGAGTTTCAGAGTGCACCAGCGCATTCACACCGGGGAAAAGCCCCACCAGTGTGGAACGTGTGGCAAGCGTTTTGCGCAGGCGCAGAATCTCACAACACACATCCGCGTCCACACAGGAGAGAAACCATACAGCTGCACCCACTGTGGAAAGAGTTTCTCGCAAGCGCAACATCTCACGGCACACACGCGCGTCCACACGGGAGAGAAGCCCTACCAATGCACTGTATGCAGCAAAGGGTTCACGCAGTTAGGAAGTCTCGTATCACACCAGCGCATTCACACAGGAGAGAGGCCCTATCAGTGTGACCAGTGCAGCAAGCGTTTCTCTCGAGCGCATTATCTCACGTTACACATGCGCAGTCACATATGAGAAACATCCTAATACTGCAATCAGTATGTCTGCATTATCTCATGTTACACAAGCGCAGTCACATAGGAGAAACATCCTGATACTGCAATAAGTATGTCTGCAAAGGTTCTCGATCATCCAGGTCGTCTTAATCAAAAGAGGTTTATTGTAGGCAACTGAACTTTTTTTTTGTACCTTAAATAACTGTGCTGTAATGATCTACATATCGAGACCAAAACCGTGACACTGAGAGCTATGAACCTATTCCGCCGTGTAAGATGGAATATCTTTACGTCCTTTCAAACTCCCTTATCCTTCAGCCCATATCCAGCCACATTATAGAAGCTGTCGGAGCTACTTAACATTTCAAATTGCTATTGTGTTTTTTTTATCAGGGCTCTGCAGTGCTAGCCTGATTATCATCAACTTCAAATCTCTTTGAGACTTGGTCTGACCAAGAGCATAACAACTGACGTTTCCCAAACAACATGGTTGGCCCGCCTACCTTGGTTTGCTACTGGTTGACTGGTGTCTGACAAAGTGGGTGGAGTTCCCAATTTTTCGGGAGATCAGAAACGATATTTGCATTGCTCTTGGCCTGACTAGGAGCAATGCAGAATATGTTGCGTCACCAGGAGGGCATGGCCTGGATACTGCAGTGCAACAGTTTTAATAGTAATAAGATAGTAACAATTAATAGCATTGTGCTACAACCAGATGTCGGACGGTCAACAGGCAGTATGTTATATCTTATACAGCTCCAGGCCACTTTATTAGAATAGCATGAAAAACTTGATTTATTTCCATAATTCCATCAATAATGTTAAACTGTCATGGATTGTAGATGCATGGCCCAGTTTTTTTTAACTATTCCAATCATTAAATTGTTTATTTTTCCATATTTTGGTCTTCCAGCTCAAAAAAAAAACATGAATTGGGGAATTCACATTATTAGAATATTGTAATAAAATCACAATTTTCTTCATCAAAATTTGTTTCACATCAGTGCACATCAAATCAGTTGAAATTTGGTACTTTCTACACAACATGCAATGTTCAATACTTGGTTAGGACTCTCTCTGTCTTAATATTATTAATAATAACGGCCATGATGCGTTTAAAATTGAAGTCAATGGCAGAAACAGTGCATGGGAGTAATGGAAGGCCAGATATCTTTGATGCTTTGCCGTCAGCTGTTTTTGTATAGCTGACCTGGTGTCCACACTTCACTCTTCAATATACCCTGTAGATTTCCATGCCACGTTTTGTCGCTAACTCACCGGTTTAATTCTAAATCACCAGAAATGAAACCCCATTGAAAATGAATGGGGTTTTATTTCTGGTGAGTTAGAATTAAACTGGTGAGTTAACACCAAAACGTAGCATGGGTATCTACGGGTATATTGAAGAGTGAAGTGTGGGACACCAGGTCAACAAACAAGAACAGCTGACGGCAAAGCATCAAGGATATCTGGCCTTCCATTACTCCCATGCACTGTTTCTGCCATTGACTTCAATGTTAAACGCATCATGGCCGTTATTAAGACAGAGAGAGTCCTAACCAAGTATTGAACATTGCATGTTATGTAGAAAGTACCAAATTTCAACTGATTTGATGTGCACTGATGTGAAACGAATTTTGATGAAGAAAATTGTGATTTTATTACAATATTCTAATAATGTGAATTTCCCAATTCATGGGTTTTTTGAGCTGGAAGGCCAAATTATGTAAAAAGAAAAACTTGAATGATTGGAATAGTTAAACAACTGGGCCATGCATCTACAATCCATGACAGTTTAACATTATTGATGGAATTATGGAAATAAATCAACTTTTTCATGCTATTCTAATAAAGTGGTCTGGAGCTGTATATGTATATGAAAACAGTGTTTTCAAAACACTAAACATGTGTCCCACTTGAAATTTTCTTAAATGCTTGGGGCCCACCGCTGACCCAATAAACCAGTGGTCTCCATAAAACTCAAACAAATAGTCAACACCAACACTCATACAAGTAATATTTTGATTTTTAGAAGAAAAAAATTCAAGGCCCACTTGGAATACCTTCAGGGCCCACCAGTGGGCCCCGTCCCACAGTTTAAAAATCACTCCACTAAAAGAAAGTTTCATTTACACATGCATAGAGAGTTGGCTAAAACAAGACTGCATCCACACCACTTCTTGTCTAATTAGTTGTATGCTCCACTGTCATCATGTTGTCTGTGCTGTTGTTGCGCCTGCTGTTTTGGTCTCTGGAAAAGCAGTGCAAATCGTGCCACATGACTGGTGCGCACACAGCCCACCAACCTGGCAACCTGGATTCAATAGTCACAATCCAGTGCCCCATATTCCAAATGCCCTAAGCACCTGGCTGCATCAAAGATTTTCAATATGGTAAACCAAGATGAGGCATAGCATGCATCACAAACACAACAAAGGATTAAGTCTAGTCTCCTACTTAAATAGGGTGTGACTTTCTCATTGAACTCCATTCATTCTCCTAGTCTCCTAAAGGGGCATGCCTGTCATTGGATGGCAGTTAAAAACCTCACATGATTGATTCTGGAAGAACCTCCTTACAAATTCTCCTTCTTGTCCATCGTGTCTGGCCTCATGGCTATTTAAAATGTAGTTAATTTGGGCAATCACCTAGTTGAGTTGGAAGAAGCTAATTATTTGGAATATGTGGCACTGAATTGTAACTTGAATAGATCCATGTTAACCATCATTGTAATATGACCAATCTGAGTGAAACGATGACAATTTTTTGAAGATATGGGAATGTAAAAATGAATCTGTAAAATTATAATATTGCTGTCCAGTGTCCATTCATGTTCACTTCGTTGGAATCAAAAGCTGGAGCTGCCTGTATCCTTGTACCTCCTGGATTGCTGCATGTCATTTTGGGAGATGCATTTTTTTGTGTTGTACAGAAATAGATTGAGCACAGTGTGAAATTGGAATGTTTTAAGACCTGGAACCTTAGCCTGGCGACGCCATCCTATGTAGTCAACCCAAAGATTTTGGCTCCACACATAGTCTGGCTAAACCCTCCTAGCTCGGTTTTCTCACTGTTTAGCCAATCAGCGAACAGTTGAGAGTGGTGACTCATAACACACCCGCAAAGTTCATTACTAATTGGTTAAGAGAACACTATTCACACTTTTGTTTTGTTATTTGTGTACTTTTGTGACACTGTATCATCAATCAACAGTCAACTGTCATGCTAATAAAGCACAATATGGGTTTTAATTTGAATTCGGAACTCCAATGAATGGCAAAGTAAGATCAGACCATCTCCCACCTTCCACGGAGATGGATTCCTCTTAGTTTTCACCAGATTTTCGCCAGAGCAGTTGGCTTTCGCCTAGGATAATAAAACGTATGCATGGAAAGTAATGTATTACGTACATAACTTTTGAAGCATCAATCTCAATTTGTGACATAATGGAAGTTGCACATTCTGTTAAATTGTGATGGATACATTATAAAAAATGTTTTTATTTTTATAATTTTATTAAAATGTATCATGTTTTAATTAATTACAAATGATGTTATACATTTTGTTAATTTTATGATGTTATCGTATATAAGACAATTATCACTATGTGAACATGTGGAGGTTTGTTTTCTGACTCTGCTTCAAGATTCATGTCTCTAAATACAGATTTTTTTTTAGTGATTTTCATTCCCTTGTAAATAAGTTCACTAAATATCAAATAAATATTACTTAACATAATATTGTAGAAAAGACTGTGTTTGTTTTTCTAGCTACCATAGTGTACCATACCATAGACATATCTGGAAAAGTAATTATGTACCGTTTTCTTCCTTCCATGTTTAGTTTTAGTCAATAATATACAATGATGGGGGAGAACTGTTTTGATTCCAGTACTTACAATCTAGTGCTACAAATGACACAGGACCTGGTATTACTTCAATTGAAACTGATGACCCAACCAGCCAATCACCTTTTTGGCCCGTCACTGATAATTGGATATACAGTGGTGCTCATATATTTACATTCCCCAGTAGAATATTTAGGGTTTTTTTTAAGCAATTTTTCAGAGTATTGAGTATGCCAAAAATCTTTGCTGATCACTTATGACTTTTGTTTGAATGAAGCGATCTATTGGCAAGAAACTGGTTTTAGTTTTTTTTAAATAATAATAACAGCAGAAAGTACCCAAATAAGCTTGATCATAAGTTTACATACCCTGGTGATTGAGGCTGAAAATATTCATACAATTTCACAGAAGTGGGTCTGAATGGCCATTACAGTTGACCATCTTCACTTGTGAGCTGTTGTCTTGTGATTTGATTGTGCAGGTCAGTGAGTAGTTGGACTCCTTAGAGAACCTTGCAATCAAAGGTTGAGTTGTGCGCAGATAGATTCGTGCAGTCAGGTTATAAACAAAATTTAGAACCCATGTATATGCCCCCATTTATCCTCAATGCAGTGATAAATGAAAACAAACTTAAGAGGTTGACTAAAGGGTTTGAAGCATTCTAAATGTACTGTGTGCAGTACAGCACACAGTATTTGACCATGGTATTTCACAAAGTCTGGTTACGGCCCTGATAGTAAGTATTGACTGAGTAATGTTCACTATATGCAGCTAACACCATTGATGCACGCCACCCCTGTTCAGCATGGGATAGTCATTTTAAGGTTCAGTATGTAATATTTGTACTGAAGTAGTTTATTTCCTGAATTCATGCTGGTTAGGTCAAGAAGGGTGTCGCGCCAATTACTCCAGGCCTTGTGGGTGCGTGGGTTCTGGGTATTGTAGAACACAGGAGGAAGAAGAGAACTCGCACACCAAGGGTTGCCGATGCAGGAAAGGTGTTTTAATCCATCAACTTAAACAAAATTCAAAATGTGAATTCATGCTGCTCATTCACAAATGTGTGTGGGAGTGTGAGTGCACTTTCTCACATGAGCCCCGGACAATTGAAGCCGCGCGGCAGCCGCCAGAGCTGGTGTGTGAACGTGTGAATGTGTGGGCTCTGTGTGTGTATGTGTATTTTGAGAGCGCTTTCAGTCAGCTTCATAGTTTTGACACTGCGCTATATAAATATATGTGGTATTGTATTGTATTGTATTGTACAACCTACTCCACCATCCTACATACTGCACTTTTAAGGCTGTTCTGCAGTGCTAGACAATACGGTTCACATTGTTGTCTGGCAAGGCTAAAGTCCTATTCTGACGGGACTAGTTTAATAGGAGGACCTGGGGTGAAGTAATAATAACCTGGGAAATGTAGTCCTCCTGTAAAACGGTCCGGAGGAATTACCCTGGGTAATACTAATCCCGTCCGAATGCGACCCTATGTAAAGATGTCTGGTAAAGTGCACGAAATGCACAATATATCCAATCTCCCCGGGCTTGCAAACATTACAGCCTTGCAATAAACTGTTAGTTTTGTTTTAGGGAGTTGTTCCAAGCTGTGTTCGCTGTCAAAATCGGGCAGCATGGTCAAACGCACTCTCCAAATGAAAGGACACGCATGCAGACGCATTAGAATGGATTTTGATGGGTTAGTAAATCAACAGGCAATTTTTAAAATTGTTCCACGGGACCAAAGGCCTCCAAGGATTCGCAATAATGTGCTCAAAAATCAATAATATATTGTGGAGTTGGCACGCGCTGACGACAGGTGCAGTCACAGGTGCGTGATGAGTAACCCCACCCACTTTCTGTTCGTTTACTGAGATATTTCAATCCAGTCCAAATCGGCCATTTCTATTACCGACGTCCTGAGATAAAAATCACATTTCCCCATGTCCATACATAAAACTAGTCCCGTCGGAATAGTGCTATGTCTAATGCTATAAAGCTAAGGCATGTTCCATAAATATGCACAAATAATCTTCGATGATGCTTGATACTTTTTGTTTCTGTTTGTTCAGAGATGGGAAGAGGATCCCAACTGCTTTCTTCTGCTGTCCCCAAGTCCACACCTCCTCTCCCAGAGACTCAGTTGGGAAAAAATCCCCGTTCCGTGTCTGACAAAATCACCAAGAACGACAGAAATCGATCAGCACACCAGGGCATTCACACCACTCAAAAGCCTCATCGTTGCAAACAGTGTAGCAAAAGTTTTTCTACAACCCAAAGTCTCAGAAGACACCAGCACATTCACACGAGAGACAAATCCTACCATTGTGAAGCGTGTGGGAAGAGCTTCTATCTGCCGCAATATCTAAAAGATCACCAACGCATTCATGCAGACAAAGGAAGCAAGCAACACAAATGCCAACAGTGTGGCAAATGTTTGGCCACAGCGAAAGGTCTCAGAAGGCACCAAAGAACTCACACTGGACATAAACCGCATCACTGCGGACAGTGTGGTAAGAGTTTTTACACGGCAGCAAACCTTAGAAGGCACCAACGCAGTCACACTGGAGAGAAGCCCTACCACTGCACGCGATGTAAAAAAAACTTTACTACAGCGAGAAATCTCACAAGGCACCAACTAACTCACACTGGACATAAGCCTCATCAGTGCCAACAGTGTGAGAAAAGTTATGCACGGGCAGAAAGCCTGAGACGCCACATACTAATTCACACATGAGAGAAGCCCTAAAAACACAAGCGGTGTGACAAGTACAGCAAAAAGTCTTAAGCAGTGCTCAGACTTGCCGGCAGATCACGTATGTACAGCAGCCCTATTCAATTGGAGGCCCGAGGGCCACATGCGGTGCAGACACGGTTTGGATACTGCATTAGAATCTCTCGCTTGTCTTGTACATTCAAAATTCAATGTTGTGAAGTTTAAAGTTAGAACTTTCAAAGTGCTTGAAAAATGTCTTTATGTGTTAATGATGGCTGAAAATGTGCAGCCCAACTTACAACGTTTTGGTCTTGAAATGTGGCCGAACTGAAATTCTAATTGAATAGCGCTGACGTACAGAAACAGCCACCACGCCCCCTGAAACAGGGCTGCTATTAAGGTTTTGGAGGCCCTAAGCATAACTGGTCAGAAGGCCCCCCTCATAATTGAATATAATAGGCCCTGCCATGGCCAACCGGTTGGGCACTTTCCTCCTATGCGGCTGACCCGGATTCGATTCCCGGCCAGGGTCCATTGCAGACCCCTCCCCGTCTCTCTCCCAATTCACTTCCTGTCCACCTCTCACACTGTCCTATCAAATAAAGTCGAAAAAGACCAAATAAAAATCTTTAAATAATCATAATAATAATACTTTTTTTTCATCTCAATCCCAAATTTTGGGCCAAAGTGGTTGAGGCCCTTAGCGCTCTTCTTACACTGCTCATGCCTAGCGGCGGCCCTGCCCTGAAATGACCTCTTGCAGCGCTGAACGTACGTATATTTCTCCCAGGCTGCATTGTCCGTAATCTGCCGCTAGCACATTCACACATTCACTCCGGTCCGTGAGCCTCATCACTGTATTCAGTGAGGGGAAAAGTTTCATTTCAGTAGGAAGTGTCAATCAGTGCGTTGCAAGCCCGATAACGAGACAAGCCAGATCATTGCAAACGGTGTGACAAGGTATTTCGATAGCTCAGATCTCACACAGCTGAGAAGTCCTAAATAATGTTGCAAAGTGTGCTGTGAATATTTTTTTCCTGTAGTTGTATGCATTAGAAATGAAACTGTACATTTGGGAAATGGCATTGCCTGTTTTTTTGTATTTGTTGTATTATTTTGTTGAACAGTCTCTTCTCCACATTTGTAATGAGAATAAATTTGAAATAGTATTGCTTGTGTTTTGTTGTATTGTTTTAGAATATTCACCTACTCATTAGATCCGTGGTTCTCAAACTTTTTCCATCATTCCCCCCTTCAGAGGGTCTGAATGCTTCCGAGCAAACTGATTTTGCTTACGCCCCACTTTGAGAAACACTGCATTAGATGAATTGGTTTCTCCTCGTCTGCGATCAACAATACAATACCAAATTGCTCCAAGCTCTTAATAACAGACATCCCAAGTCTGCCGGAAGTTCAGGGAGTCTCACTGATATTTATAGTGTCTTTGTAATGCCTGCAAGTCAAATAAATATCCCAGATTGTTTTGAAAATGTGAGTCATGCCTGATTCACTCATAAAATATGTTGTCGGTAATGACTTGTAACCTGGGCTCCTGCTTCAGCATCAAGATTTGGTGTAGTATAAGAGTAATTTGGCTTGCCAATGGGAAATTGTTGCATTTTTGACAGGTCGGTGCAGTGAAGCTTGGCTGAAATGGCATGCCACCCCCAAGCCTCGGCATAGTAGCACAAAAGCACCACCAACTTAACCATTTGAGGCTTCCAAAGTGTAGTCAGGCCATGTACTGTACCTAATAGAGCAGTGGTCCCTCAATCGCACCATAAATAGAAAAATGTAGACATCCCTCTTGATTGAATTCATAAAACTGTGAAAACCACTGTATTATAGAGTGTGAGGTACTGTAATAAACACACAAGATGTGGTGCAGTTCAGCGTCCATCCATTCAAAAGTTATCTTAGAAAGTAAAGTTTGCCATGTTGAATGTGTTGATCTCCAAAATTTCAATCAGTTCATGTACCTGCACTTATGGAAGTTATGGCCCAAACGTTAAGTCGATGAAAACAATGAAGATACCGCACAAAAAGTCAAACAAAAAAAAGTTAGCCATCTTGAAAGACTTCAATCAATTCCAATTTTTTATTTATTGATCCCTGTGATGTTCCAGATGTTTGGCGACCCCCCAGGTTGGGAACAACTGGAGTGCAAAGTGCATACACAGCACGCCCTTATAGCTGATTTCTGAAGTGCTCCCGTAGCTGCCAGGGACATGTACTGTAGCCAGAGACCATGGGGCACCTAAGTCTCCACCCCTTCCGGGCGGCTTGTGGGACTGGGAACGCAAATACTTTTGACTGGGCTGTAATGGACTGATCAAAGCTATTTTCCGACGCACCTTGCATTTCCCAGTCGATCACACATATGCTGTGCCTCAGAATTAATAACAACCAATGGTGTGCTTGTTGACTTCACTTGGCAAGCGATTTTTGAGTTGTGTGTGTGCAAAAATATGTAATTATTTGGACTACACAACAGACGTCGCATGTCCGACGTGCAGCCACTTAAGCCACGGTGCAGCGGTAGGGTTGGCTGTGCCTCGGTTCACGTCAGATATGCGAGGCGCACGTGTAGTCTCTAACACAGTTTTGCACAAAAGCTAAAATAACGTTTCTTGCGTGTCGAAAATGAGTGGTCTTACGACGCAAATCCAAACCTTTCAAATCCACTGTCATCATATGTGAAATCCGGAGCACATGCCAAACGGGATGAGGATTTAGCTTGACTCGCTCCATTAACTAATTTTGAGCGCTCCAGCCCCACGGACCAGATGTAGAAGGGCGTGACTTAGGTGCCCCATTGATAAGCTAGAGGCAGTCCAAAAGGAGTTCCTTCTGAAATCAGGTTCTAAGCTGCTATCCAATGGCAGCCAGCCATGCCCCTAAAGTGATACTGTCCCATTTTGGAAATAAGCTTATTTTACACCTCCCCTTGAGTTAAATGATTGAGATTTACCTTTCTCCTCTACTTTCAACCGTTCACAGAGTATGGTAGTTCAAATTTTTCCTCCAAGCTAGAAGTTAACATTGAGTCCTATGAGACGCGAGCTGGTCTCATAGGACTCAATGTTAACTGCTAGCATGGAGGTAAAGTTTGCACTTCCATATTCAGAAAATGACATAATGTACAGGAGAAAGGTAAAACTCAGTAATATACGTAACTCAAGGGCAGGTGTAATATGAGGTTATTTCCAAAAATGGTACTGTATCACTTTAACACTAGAACTACCACGGAGGGGTCAATTGACCTTTTTACCTAAAAGCCCCACAAGAGGGTCATTTGACCCTTTGGACCCCCTGCGGACACTCCTTTTGTTGTGGAAATGTGACTGTTAGCACCTCTGTCACTTGAGACACAGTGTGTGTGTGTGTGTGCGTGTGTGGATCATTTCCAATGCCTGTTGAGTGCTGTATCTCTGCATCTTCGTTCCTTGGAGAGGAGCTTCTTTCACCACAAAATTCTTGAGGGAAGTGAAGCAGTAGTCCACATGCACTGGTATTTATCCATCTAACAATTGCCAGGTTGCATTCACATGAGTCGTTATGGTCACATGGCATGGGAGATTCACACGTTACAGTTTTTCTCGATTGGTTTGGCTAATTTCTCGAAACTGAGATGACATTCTCAAAACAACACGGACAAATCCCCAAACCAACTTGCAATTTCCCAAAACAGAATGGCATTTTTCATTGCTTTTATCAGATATCAAATGCTTTGTACATGTCTCAAATGTTTAGTATATCTCTGCATATGGATATGTACAAATACCCTTCAGTTGACACATTCAGCACAGATTTAGCACATTTTCCAAAAAAATTGACCTTGCTTATCTAAACGAATTAGACAATTCTCAGTCTAATGGTTGCCCTCTCCAAAACACGTCAGCATTATTTCATTGTGTAAGTCATCATATGCAAAGTGGTCTACGCAATTCCCAAAACAGTCAAGGACATCATATTTTAAGAATTTCATTACATATTAAATGTTCAACAGGTCAGATGGTATTGTAACTTTACTAGTTAGTAGAAAATAATTTTACAACCGTGTATACTACAGTTTCCTCTGTTATTTGGCTAATTTCATGACATTTTTTCAAACAACATTCTGTTTTGAACAATTACTAGTTGTTTTGGCATTTGTCCATGTTATTTTGTGAATTTTATCTCTGTTTTGAGAAATGAGCCAAACCCATGAGAAACCTGTGATATATGGGCATTACTTTCTGTATATGAATTTACAGTAAAGAAAGTTACTGATAAATGTCCTTGGTAAATTATCTGTGTTGTCAAACTTCAATGGTTTCACTCACTTTTTCATTTTTATACATAGTCGAAATCTGTTAGCTGAACGTAGATAAAACACCTAACCATTTTGACTGGCAGTGCTTACACAATGGCAAAGGGACCATTTATTTAGGGGGTACTGATGATATATGTGGGGAAGAAATTTAGTTTTGACACATGGGTAAACTGTTTTTGGGGTGATATGAGCGAGTGATGAGGATCCATGTAGTTATGCTGAACCATCCAGTTTATTTTGACAGAAGGACTAAATGAATGCATGGGATTTGTCCATGTTTTGAGAATGACATCTCAGTTTCAAGAAATGAGCCAAACCAATGGAGAAAAACTGTAACACACTGTCCGCCAAACTGTGCTATCTGTCTTTGCTGCTGATATCTTCATGCAAGTTGCTATTTACCTGTGGTGATTTTGGAGGCTGACAGCCCTTGGGAAGAAGCTGTCTGTCCCTGTTTGTCTTGGCTGTTAGCACTGTAAGGTGTGACCCCCTCACCCCTCACCCCACACACGGCCCCTAACAGCCTCATTACCATAACAAAATGAGTGATTAGTGTATTAGGTAAAAGCCGCCGGGTCAAATGACCCCTCTCTGGTACTTCTAGGTAGGCAGAAAAATCCTGGTAGTTCTAGTGTTAAGGAGACTAGGAGAATAAATGCAGCTCAATGGAAAGTCAACCCTATTTAGGAGACCGGACATATGATACCACTTTGTTGCATTGGTATGACACATGGTATGATTTATTTTGGTTGTTTTTAAAAAAAGGTTCGCACACTCCTTTGGATTTTTTCTATCTTTTTGTTCAGCACCAGGGATTGTGCACAAGTAACTCTCTACAAGATGATTTATTTTGGTTATCATATTGAAAATCTTTGGTCTAGTCACCAGTTGGACTCTCCAAAGGCTGACTGACCAGCAAATATCAGTGAGGTGCGGTCAATCGGTCAATGTAGTCAATGCGGTCAAGTGAGGTGCGGTTGAGAACAGCGCTCAACCATCATCCTATTTGTAGGCCAATTGGTTGTTGTGCTGTCTTGTTGCCAGGGTGGTGTTGTGTGCCTTTTGCATGCAGAGAGGTTGGAAAGACAATATTTTAGCCCACTTGTTACAGGCAATGGGAATGTTAAATAAATGCTGTTCAATAAACATGTTCAATAAATACACCAAGATTTTTGATGTGAGCCTTTTGCATTCAGGGGAGTTGGAAAGACAATATTTTAGCCCCATTTGTTGCTTAATAATAGTATTGTGAAATTGAGACCATGGGTTTTATTACATATCAAGGTTTGTTGCATAGAGAATGGGAATCTTAAATAAATATTGTTCAATTAAATGTTCAATAAAATACAACAAGATTTTTTGATTGACATTCATGACTTTTTTGCGTGTTTTTGTTTGTACAGGAATGGAAAAAGTATTCCAGCTGTCTTCATCTGCTGTTCCCAAACCTGCAGCCCTCTCGGAGGCTCAACTGAAAAAACAACTCCACTCCGTTTGTGGCAAGACCGTCATGAACAGAAGAAATCAAATAGCACAGGATCCGCTGGCTATTTCAACATCCCAACATTCTGACATCCCTCAATCAATGCCATGCCACCAAATCCAAATGAAAGGGAAGCCCTGCTATCACTGCTTTATCTGCGGAACTATGTTCTCTACAAAGAGATGTTTGGTCAAGCATCGACTTGTACACAAGGGGGAGAAGCACTTCCATTGCCAGCAATGTGGCAAGAGTTTTGTCTCGGCGAGAAATCTCAAAAGGCACCAGCAAACTCACACGGGAGACAAGGCCCATCACTGCCCACAGTGCGGCAAGAGTTTTCAGCTGGCATCCGATCTTAAAAGACACCTGCGCGTCCACACAGGTGAGAGGCCTTATCATTGTGGACAGTGCGGTTCTAGTTTCTCTACAGCGGGATGTCTCCGAAGGCACCAGCGCTTTCACACGGGACACAAGCCCCATGGCTGTGAGCGCTGTGGGAAACGGTTCGTCATCGCCTCCGATCTCAGACAACACCAGCGACTTCACACAAGAGAGAAGCCCTGACATGACCATAGAGCTTAGTGAGCATTAGATCAAAAAGACTCAATACGATGCGTCAATATGAGGTGTTTTCTCCAATACAGAGTGGTGAATGCGGAATGTAGTGTTCATATCTGTGTGACATTTCAAAGACTTTGTATAAAGAATTTGTGTGAAGAATTTGTATAAAGTAGAAATAAATACTGTATCAGCATTAGATCAAAAAGACTCAATATGATGCGTGTTTGCTTGCGTGTGTGCGGTCAGGCGTGCCAGCCACCATTGGGAGTCTCACCAAAGATAGTCAATAAGGAAGACCAAGATCAATCAAAACATCACCAATGCAAAGGAGTGTGCTGACCTGTTTTAACTATTTTTTTTGGGGGGGGAGGTAATACCCTTAATTGATAGGACAGTTTGAGATGGTGATAGTGTACATATGGTGTACATATCGCCTTGTCACAGATCGATGGCAGTTTTATACCGGCAAAACATTGCGGTTATCTGACTCGACGTGTTTTCTCCAATACAGAGTGGTCAATGCGGAATGTAGTGTTCATATCTGTGTGGCATTTCAAAGACTTTGTATAAAGTATTTGTATAAAGAATTTGTGTAAAGTAGAAATAAATACTGAATCTTCTATCAACATCTTGTTTTGTTACTGTTTGTATTATTTTAGAATTAATTTCTGCTTGCATGCAGCATCATTAGATGAAGGTGTTTCTCCTCTTCTGCATTAACTGCCAAAAAAAGACAGGTGATGCATATAAACCTGCCCTCTTTTTCCTTTCCCCTTGCACATTCTTCCTTTTTGTCCCAAAAGGAACGCAGGAAAGGACTTTTGGTGTAATGGTGTTGTGATGTCGGAGAAACTGATTCTTATGAATGGCTCCTTAATAATAATAACAATGACTTTTTACAGCACCTTTCATCGAACCCAAGGTCGCTTTACAAAAGCAGATGGGCCTAAGATCTTGTTTGGACTCTTTAACACAGAATAAATATTTTAAAAGAGTTCAATGAGACTTTCTAAAAACAGAAACGACCCTCTATGAGCCGGTTCGCACCAAAGAGCCATCTTCACTCTAATAGACTGGCATCACCAAAATGTGTCCAAAATCCCGGCCTTGCTTTCATCACGAAAAATAAAAATGGGAATTTATCAAAGAGGTCTTTGATTTTGGTCACTGTCAAGCTGCAGTGTCGACTGCATTTTGGTGATGTCACTTGGTAAGTGCAAGTCCATGGCATTGGACAGAGGTGGCTAACGTGATTTTTGTATACCTACATCTATAGTGACCGCTAACATTTCGGGCTAGATCTTTACAAGAACAAAGTCATGAACAAGTATAACAGACCTGGACCAAAAATTATGAAGAGGACATAAGCAATAGATACTGTATGTATCCAAGTGAAAAAGGAAGCCAGAAGGAATAAGGAAACATACTGCAGACACAGCACAGCCGCAGCAATTCTTGAAGTTTTGCCTCTGAATAACAAGAGGAAGCAGAAAATGTATAAGTGTCCAGCAGGTAAAACGTACCCTGAAGCCTATTGCATAGCCATATGCTTCTCTTATATGTAAATGTTTGGTATTAAAATAGTAATCCTCATTTACAAACATTTGTAATGTATTTTGTTTAGAGCTAGTCCATGTTGTGTTAAAGCTTAGGAGCGTAATGGTTAGGGAGAAGGTTGTCAGATCAGAGGGTTGCCCGTTTGAATCCCTCCCTTACCTCTCCGTACACCTCCATCGATGGCTGAGATGTCCTTGAGCAAAGTACTACTGAACCCCACATGACTCCAGGAACTTTAACCAATTAGTAGGGTTGGAAAGGGGGGTCCACGCGCACCCCCCGGCTTTTTTTACGCCACCTGATTTTTTTGTATCTTTAAAGTGTCTACTTTAATAATTTGACAGGTGCCAAGCTGAAAAAATGTCCCCTGGCCTTCATTTTTAACCATTTAATGCACCTGACAGGAACCCAACAGATTGAAACAATGACAGAGAATAGGTCATAACTTTTGAAGTAAACTACATACAGAGATAAATTGACACATTTTCCCATACAATATTGACCTGAGGAATGAATTTAAGTTGTTGTTTTTGACTTTTGACGGCATTTAAATAGCATATTTGCTCATAAACAGCAATAAAATGACCCAAAATATGTAGACACTCAACTATCTTTTCATTCTTTTGAGTTTTGTGTCTTTTTTTCCACCACCCGCTCTTCCTTTATCATCGGCAGTGTAAATGTGAGTATTATATCGGGTATTAAGCTGAAATTTTGACCCCCAGTCACCATTTTGACCCTTTGATGCGCCTGACTGGAACCCGACAGACTAAAACAATGATACAGAATGGGTCATAACTTTTTAATACAGAGACAAATGAACACATTTTCCCATACAATATTAACCCGAGGAATGATATTAAGTTGTTGTCTTTGACATTTGACAACATTTGAACTTCATTTTTGTTCATAATCGACAATAAAATGGCCTAAAAATATGTAGACACGTATCTTTTCATTCTTTCGAGTTTTATTGTCTTTTGTCCACCACTGGCCCCTCCTTTATCATTTGCTGTACACATGTGACTATATCGGGTTTTAGGCTGAAATAAGGACCCACAGTCTCCATTTTTAACCCTTTAATGAGCCTGACTGGAACAGATTGAAACAATGATACAGAATGGGTCATAACTTTTGAATTAAACTATATACAGAGACAAATGAACACATTTTACTATACAATACTGACCTGAAAAAGGAAATTAAGTTGTTGAGTTGGCAACATTTAAACTTATAACACTTTATAAAAAGACCTAGAGTGGGTTGGCTTCAGAAGTAAACCACAAAGAGAAGAAAAGCTAACCCATTTTCCCATACAATACTGAACCAATAAATTCAATGAAGCACTTGTGAATGACCGTCATCAACCTTTAAACCGTGTTCCTGGACAAAAATAGCATTAAAATACCCAAAATGTGTAGAAAATTAGCAGTCTTTTTTCATTCTTTCAAGTTTTATTGGGTGCTTCTTATTGCTCATTTAAAGTATACATTTGATTATTCTATTGAGTTTCAGATTGAAACAGTATCTCAATTTCAAAAATATATCGTCCACTTAATAACCAACTAACACCATCATCATTCAGAGGTTCAAGAAACAAAGAAGGCTCCTTAACCCATTGATGCCTAAAGCACCTGCAAAAAAGGTTGCTCAATGCCTAAGCCCATTTTAAGAAAAGTTGCCCTGAGCCTATCTCAGTCTCTGAAGCACATTTGCATTTAAACACATTTAAACACATTTAAACGGAAGTTGCATTTAAATGCAAAGACCCTCATCATGCATTAGAATGTGTTCATTCATCTCTACCAAGATTTTTAACAAAATTGTTTCAAATCTCATGAGCTTGAATGGTGCGTCATGCAGCTCCAGGCGCCAGGGCCAATTTTGCGCGATGCAACATCCAGCATCAATGGGTTAATGACTTATTAACAGAACCTTCAAAAAATGTGAGGCAAAGGCACATCCCAAAAAGCAATTGCCGCAGGACATAAAAGAACACACAAGAAAAAAGGAAGGACTATCCGCACACCACAGAAGCTCCCTTGTCGTGATTTAATGTGTGAAATGCTGACACAACGTCTCGACCTGTAATGTCTTCGTCAGGTGTCTCATGACAAGGGAGCATCTGTGGTGTGTGTATATTCTTTCCTTTTTCATATTGCAAAACCTCCACATGTAATTTGTTTGTAGCTGCATGAACATGAAGCTGTGTCTTCCACCTTTTTCTGCAGACAGACTGTTTGGCTTGCTATGCCAAATGTACAGGACAGAGAAACATGCCAGTGTGAAACACACTCTTTACAACTTAACAAATCTGGTCACTTGGATCAGGATAGTGCATTATTCAGGTAGTCATCCGTTTTTGTCCAGAAACGCATTTAAAAGTTGATCAAAGGCAAAACAAATGTTCATTGCACTCCTTGGGTCAGTATTGTATGGGAAATGGGTTACCCCTGGGGAGCAGTGCGGTGGGACGGTACCATGCTCAGGGTACCTCAGTCTTGGAGGAGGATGGGGGAGAGCACTGGTTGATTACACCCCCACCCCCCCACGCGGGAACATGCAACCTTTGGGATACAAGTCTGACGCCCTAACTGCTTACCCATGACAGGCCAATTTACCCATGGCTGCTCAATGAATTGTATCATTGTTGCAATCTGTTGGTTCCATTCAGGTCCATTGAAGGGTTACAAATGAACCATGTGGGTCATTATTCCAGCTTAATACTCGTAATACACTTTATGACCAAAAATACGGTTCAAATGTTGTCAAATGTCAAAGACAAGAACTTAATATCATTCATTAGGTCAACATTGAATGGGGAAATGTGTTGATCTCTCTGTATGATGTTAACATCCAAAGTCATGACCCATTCTGTATCATTGTTTCAATCTGCCGGGTTCCAATCAGGCGCATTAAAGGGTTAAAATGGAGACTGTGGATCTATTTCAGCTTAAAACCCGATATAATATTCACATTTATACTGCAAATGATAAAGGAATAGCAGGTGGTGGACAAAAAGAAAATAAAACTCAAAAGAATGAAAAGATACTTGAGTGTCTACATATTTTAGGCAATTTCATTGTTGATTATGACCATGCAGTTTAAATATTGTCAAATGTCAAAGACAACAACTTAATATCATTCTTCAGGTTACTATTGTGTGGGAAAATGTGTTCATTTGTCTCTGTATGTAGCTTACTTCAGAAGTTATGGCCCATTCTGTATCATTGTTTTAGTCTGTTGGGTTTCAGTCAGGCGCATTAAAGGGTAAAAAATGGAGACTGTGGGTCATAATTTCAGCTTAATACCCGATATAATATTCACATATACACTGCAAATGATAAAGGAAGAGCGGGTGGTGAAAAAAAGACAATAAAACTAGAAATAATAAAAAGATAGTTCAGTGTCTTCATATCTTAGGCCATTGTATTGCTGTTTATGACAAAATATGCTATTTAAATGTTGTCAAAAGTCAAAAACAGGAACTTAAATTCATTCCTCAGGTCAATATTGTATGGGAAAATGTGTTAATTTGTCTCTGTATGTAGTTTACTTCAAAAGTTATGACCTATTCTCTGTCATTGTTTCAATCTGTTGGGTTCCTGTCAAGTGTATTAAATTGTTAAAAATGAAGGTCATGATACATTATTTCAGCTTGGCACCTGTCAAATTCTTAAAGTAGACACTTTAAAGATACAAAAAAATCAGGTGGCGTAAAAAAAGCCGGGGGGTGCGCGTGGACCCCCCTTTCCAACCCTACTAAATACCCTGAAAATAACGCTTCTTTGGATTGAAGTGTCAGCCAAGTGTGATGTAATGTAAAGCTTTGTTAAGCTTTATAAGTGTTGTTGTGAAGTGTTATCAAAATATTGATGCGGTTCCAATGGAGCCGGCACAATAGGGCAAAGCATTTCACATCCTACCCATGCAAAGGGAAACGTACCTGTGTGAACGAAGGCTAAGCAAGTTTAGTGGTGTGTGGGGGCCACACCCATTGGTTTCCATGGCAGATGATTCCCCCTCTTACCTTCAGGTCACCAAAGAAGACTTTGCAAGGCTTGAAGAGGCAATAGTCATATACAGTCAATTGTGCCAGCAGCAGACATTGATCAGAAGCTGCAGTTGGAACCACAGTAGGTGATGTTGAGCTGCAAAGCCTTCACAAAGAGCTCACAGAACAACACGTGAGCTGCAGGAGCTTCAGCACCATGGACAGCAGCAGAAGAGAGACGGCAGGTGGAGTAGAGTAGAGTGTACACAATCAAGAGGAGCCAAAGGGGGCAGTGCTGATCTCAGGACAGCAGTGTGGAGGATGGACTCATTTGGAGCAACAGAGAGAGGAATACAGGTGCTGGCTATATAATTAGAATATCATGAATATCATAATTCCATCAATAATGTTTAACTTTCATGGCTTGTAGATGCATTGCTCACATCTTGAACTATTCCAATCATTATTTTGTTTATTTTTACATATTTTGGCCTTCCAGCTCCAAAAAAACATTAAACTGAGGAATTCACATTATTAGAATATTGTAATAAAATCACCATCTTCTTCAGAAATAAGAAAGAAATTCGGGTTACATCAAATCAGTTGAAATTTGGGGCTTTCTACATGTGTTTAATACAGTACTTGGTTAGGACTGTCTTAATCACTGCCATGATGCGTTTTACATTGAAGTCAATGACAGAGGCATTGCATGGGCGTTATGGAAGCCCAGATATCCTTGACGCTTTTTGTTTGTTTGATCTGGTAAACCCACACTTCACTTTTCAATATACCCCGTAGATTTCCTTGCCACGTTTTGGTGCTCAAAAGTTTAATTCTAACTCACCAGAATTTAAACGCCATTGAAAATGAATGGGGTTTTATTTTTGCTGAGTTAGAATTAAACTGGTGACTGGACACTTTTACCATGCACTTCACTTGGAAATCTGTGGCTACTACTAGTGTTGTACTCAATACACAATTTCATTGCCTTTTTCACAATGACAACTTTTGAATCTTGAATATTAAGTTTTTAATCCCCTGTACAACTCCATTTGCAGTGTTTTCCTCCTAAAACGTTAAAAAGAACAGACCACCCTTTTTCGATTTTCACATATTTGCAATATTTCTAAGCATTATTCATGAATGTGCATGTAATTTTTGTCTGTGTTTGCATTGCCTCGTTTAACAGTATAGCCAAATTAAGCATAGCAATGCAAGTCTATGGTACAAAATAAAATATCAGAAGTGCTCATAAACAACTTAAAAATGAATATAAAATTTACCAGAGTAAAACGGCAATTTAATTACGTCCAGTGATCACTTATGGCTTGATGCTAAAGTTACCAGTTACTTCCAGTGATTATGCTAAGCTATGCTAATAATTCTGATCCAATAAACTACTGAAAGTACTGAAAACACTGAGAAGAAATAATGCTGGGAAATACTGCAAATATGTGAAAATCAAAAAAGGGTGGTCTGTTCCTTTAAAAAGAGGTCTACTTTTGAATGCTGCGGGTAAGCCCAGTAGGCCTATTCATCCTCACTCCATAGGCCTACTGACTTGCCATGTCCATTTTAATGGGACGCTGTGGCTCAATGAGCGTAGACCCTTAATGCACGCCGTACCTCCAGGCACGCTGTACTAATCATTGAAACGTTTAGTACCGTAGTACTATACTATGACACAACACAGGGCCTGTAGTAATGCACTACGACTTGGTCATTGCCATTCTGGTGACGGCAAATTTATAACGCTGTGTCTTAACAGGTTAAGAAAGTTGTACAATAGTCATAAAATGTATATCGGCAGACAGGCAACTCAGATGGTAAGCGCTTTAGATTTTATTGTTAACTGCGTGGAGACGCTAAGTATTCCAGTTCCACCAGTTCCAGTTAGTTCTGGAGTGGAAGCAGAAGACAACCCTATTTAACCCTCTCCTCACCTCACAGTCTATAAATTGAGCTTCAATTGGTGCACATGGGGTTCCGTATGGCTGGTTGTCCACTGTCCATTGTTTTGTTGCCCAATGCATACATTGTAATATTGTGTTGGTTCCGCAGCCTGACCACACACCAAATAGATGCACATGACTCCAATAATGTTGAGTGTTCACTGACCCATTACAGAAAAAAAGTAAACACCAGAATAATTTACAACATGGGGACTGAATAAGATACAGAAAACATGATATAACATGAAACTACAAATTTCTCTACAGTACCATTACACCGGTGACCCGGGTTTGATTCTAGCCCGAGGTTCTTTGTCTCAAATCTCAAATGAAGACATAAAAGGACCAAAATTATCTATTAAAAAACAAAAACTTAAAAAAGAATGCTAAGTGCTCTAGCGATCTCTGGGTCTAGTCGCTGAGGCGCAGTCTGAATTCAGCCCAAAAAATACCTTAAAAAAAAGTTCCAATTTTAATTTTACACCACAGTGTCCCTTTAATTGACAGCCAAATGCTGTTTTGTCACACTGTTTGTAGTCGGGTCTCCAGCTGTGTCTGATGTGCTGTGCTGTGCTGTGTGCGCAGGTGTCTTCTGAGATGTCCCACTCTAGAAAAGTCTTTTCCACATAGATCGCAGGCGTACGGCTTCTCTCCCGTGTGAATGTGTTCGTGTTGCTTGAGATTCGACACGTGGTAAAAACGCTTCCCGCACACGCTGCACTGGTAGGGTTTCTCTACTGTGTGGACCCGCTGGTGTCTCATCAGACCTCTGGATGCAAGGAAGCTTTTCCCACAGAGAGAGCAGTGATATGGCTTCGCTCCTGCTGCGTGGATTCTCTGGTGCCGTTTTAGATAGGCCCTCTTATCGAAGCTCTTGCCGCAAACATGGCAGTTTAATTTGGAGTCCGGGAGAGCGGTGGATTTGGAGAGAGCAGAGGAGGAGGACGGTTGGGATCCTCGTCCTGTTCCTGCATTTAAAAAAAAACACAACAATCATCCCTTCATTATAAATCAAAATAAAATAAAATGTACGTCTATATTCATCAAGCATCCCTATAACAACCTCACCTGCAGTATACTGTGACCTGGCCATATTACGGGATGTATATACAAACATGGACATGGCAGACTGACTTCACAAATGTAACAATTCATCTAGAAAGAGACTTTACCGCAATTTAACGTAAGCAGAATCCAACAAATAATTCGCCAGAAGGTGCCAGCTGTTTGGCTAAAGCAAAATAGCTGGATAGTCGGATCTGAGTTCCGCCATTTGCGCCACACGTGGGCCCTTTTTAATACGTTGGCTCAAACTATTTTTTAGACTCATTGGCTTACTGCCACACTGCCTGCACTGGACACTTCCAAAGTTCTTTCACTACATGCAGCAATTGGGGTTGTGAAAGACTGACTGAAAAACCTAGGCTAGAGCTGCACCAGATCCTGATTTTTAGGTAACTGCCAGATACCGGATCCGGATCCTGTGAAAAACCCTATTATCCTGCCGGATCCGGATTGATTTGCTTGGTACGGGAATCGTGGCCCTTAGCCCCAAAAACCTGGGCCACCAGCCCCTATCGCACCTGGCCCCTGTAGGTGAGAAAACAGTTAGCACCACGGGAGCACAGAGCGGCTTGAATTGAACCTGCAGTGCAAATGTAGTAGTCCACATATATCCCACTTAACAGTTTTATTTACATTGTACCATGATAAATATGTGTATTTTTTAATTATTATTTTGTGAAGTTATTGCCAACTTATGAATATATTACATCAATTCACATTTTACCTGACTATGACAGAAATAACTAGGTCCTTTTACTTTTTCATCCCTGTAACTTTTAGGCTAAACAGGCAACAGTGCCAACATATTTTTTTTAAATGAAAGCATTTAGGGTGGGATTATTCAATTAATCAAAGGTTTTGTAATTACGAGTCAAGTCAACAAAGTTAATAGGAATTTTTATGTACTCAGTCAACTGTCAAGCATCCTGAAACCTGTTTCTCGAAAGCATACAAGCACAGTAGCTAACCACTTAGCATCTTACTTGGTTCCCAATGGGAAATTGCATTGCAACCAAGTTGCTAACTAAGTTAGCAAAGGGTTTCAGTATCTAACGTAACCCCGACCAGTATTATGGGCCATCATCATTATACTGTAAGACAACACACAGGGCAAGCGCTAGGCATAGGCAGTCGCCTAGGGCGGCTAATCTCGAGGGGGATGCCAATAACACTCAAAAGTCCCAAAAAATTAGAACGTCAACCGGAATAAAACATTAAACTTTACATTGATTCACAAATGTACCTTATTCAGATCAGATGTACAATTCACCCCACTTGAATACCATATTTTATTTACAAATACAAATTTACATTATTCAGATCAGATGTACAATTCACCCCACTTAAATACCATATTCTATTTAATTATGTAACATGACATGCATAGGCATTTAATTTATAAGAAACAATTTTAAACCAATTTAAAATACTATGATGAATAGGAAGCCCATAATGACTTGAGTGTGTGTTTTATTCTCAGAACACACAAACATGTATTGTATTTCTTTTAATGATGGGAAAAAGTTAAGCTACCTCACTACAAAATCTTAGATCACTTCTGAACTTCTAATTTCTTCTAAAGCACATTTAAACAAAATACACTCCAAAGACATAGCAAGGAACAGAATTTACCAAAAAATCACATAATGTACACTACAAGCAAATTATAACTTTAAAAAAAAATCACAGATGCAATATGAAATCATAACCAGAAACAAGGGTAACACTAATAGATGCATAAAAAGCATTATAAAGACTTACTTGATAATTAACTAATGATAAACAAAACACTAACAATATTTGTTTTATAATTTACTAAATCGTATTAAAGCTTAATGTTTAATCATTTGCAAACAATGTAAAAGTTTGATAAATAAAAAATATTAACATATTTCCCATTCATTTACAAACATTTGTTTCTGTTTTGTTCATCATCAGTTAATTACTTACTAAGTCTTTATACTGTAATGCTTTGCACAGCAGTGGCAGCAAGCTACAATCGAACAAAGAGCATGTACCTGAAAGCTTAACTGTTCAGCAGGGCCTTAAAGCGCTACTGAGGTGCTGATTAAATGTACCCATTTATGTATAAAAGGTGGATTAAAACGTTGTCAATAAAATGTGGATAAAAACTCCATCGTGACTGGTGCGTTTTAGCCCCCTAAATTATCCATTTAATGTACATGTAAACAGCTTTTCAGAGACCGCCTAAAAAAGGTAATGCATATAAATGGTCATGTTTATTAATGAATGGTAATTACAGTCATTACTAGATAGCAGAAAAGCATTATCCAGACTGCATTATTCATCGAATATTCAGCTTGAACGCATTTAATTCAATGTATATGTACTGCTTAACGCAGCAAACATCTGGTTGTTAAGGTAATCAATAACATTATCTACGCTAGTGCTACTACCGCTACTCAGGCCCATGTCTGTCTCCTGCGTAGCTGCTGTGGCGGCTGCGGCCCTCTTTCTGTGCGAAAGGCCCATGTCTGTCTCCTGATTGGCTGCGGCCTTCTTCCTGTGCGACAGCTTGTGTCGTGACAGACTTCCTGCCTGCGAGAAACATGCCCCACACTGTCCACAGCAGTACGGCTTGTCCCCCGTGTGCGTGCGAAGGTGTGTTTTGAGATTTCCCAACGAGGAAAAACGCTGAACGCACTCGGTGCAGCGGTAGGGTTTCTCTCCTGTGTGGATGCGAAAGTGAGTTCTGAGATTTCCCAACTGCGAGAAGCGGCGGCCGCACTCTGAGCAGTGATAAGGTCTCTCTCCTGTATGGATGCGTTTGTGACGCTTCAGATCTTTTGGCCGTGGACAAACTGTCCCACACTGTTCACAGACGCAGCCCTTTTTCCTTGTGTGTGTGTGCTGGTCTTGTTCAAGGTTGTACTGGTCTTGTTCGGGCTGGTCTTCTGTGTGAGCATCCTTTTGGTGCGTTTCCATCACTGCCTTTCTGGAGAAATCCTTTCCACACACAGGACACTTATATGGCCTCCCATTATCCACCTCTGTCTCTGGGGGGGCTGTGAATTTGGGGACTGCTGATGATGACGGTTGTAGTCCTCTTCCTACAACACCCACCAAAAACAAACAAACAAACAAACCAAAAATGTAACCTGTAACGCTTTGTACATTTTTGTCAAGAATGCCTACAATAACTAACTCTCGCCAGATCCTTGTGAATTATAAGTTAAGTGGAGCAGTTGTTTCAGACAACAATGGCCGTTCACATGGACTCCCTTGTAAAAATGTAGATGGATTTTTCATCTAGCCACTTGGCATTTTGGAATTCTTGTCTGTACAAGCATGGAATACGTCCATGAAAAATCCAGCTATTGATTCTGTAATTTCAACTGTATTTTTGAATGTGTGAGTAGTTTAAGTTGCACCTCATCAAAAATGTCACACAAGTGACATTCTTTCTCCAATCACGTGCAAGGATTTTTTTGGACAAAAATTACGCATTCACAGACCTAAGTGTATGGCCTAGCCTAGTAAACTAGCGCCACCCGCTGGCGATCAATTTTTTTTTAACCTGCAACTGATCTAGCCTTGGTCTATAGCCATGAACTGCCAAAATCCCCTGAATCTGGCAAACCAATCACAACGCAGAGATGTGTTTTGAATCAAAGTGGGCGGGGTTCTGAGGGAGTGGCGACGAAGCCCGTGACGCTGGGTAAGCACAACAACGAGAAAGATGGCGCTGATTGGACAGTGTTCAACAGGTTGTTCTCATCAACAATCTTCGGATGCATCATTCATCGGGACCAGATTAAATTAAACATCCAATCTCACATTTAGTCTGGTTTATTAGGCTACTTATTAGTGGTGTGCATTGGCACTGCCCTCACGATTCGATCCGATTACGATTCGGGAGGAAGCATTCGATTCGATTTGATCCGATTCAATGCTACAATACATAGCAATGCATTACATTTCTACTGAGAGCAAAGCAAATGTTTCATCAGTCATGATGAGGCAACACAAGTAGTCAGATACTGAGCAACAATTTATTGGCTGTTTTCTGTACGAGTCTGTATCAGTCTTGCAATGCTTTGAAGTGCTTTTATTTAATTTAACATTCATTGGCTCCCAATATATCCACAGAAGTAATTGAAACTTACAAAAATTGCTGCATCGATTCTGGAACTTGCCGCATTGAATCGGATCGCCCATGCCCGCATTGCATTGCATCGCCGAATCGATTATTGTTGACACCACTACTACGTATGGCCTATTCCCAGATGGATGTTTGTGGAGCAAGGTGGAACCTATTGATCTGGCGAGTGTCAGGTTACATTACACATAATACAACCAACATAAATGATTTTTAAGGCCTAGTGGGTATTATACCTGCAAAACCTACTCCTCTTTCTTCCACCCACTCCCAAAAAATGAAGAAGAAAAAGTGAAAAAAAAAATCCTCATAAAGCTTTCGAAATATCGTATAGCAATATAGCCAGACCGTGACCTCCTATTGACGTGACACCTTCAGCGTTGCTATTAGTCAGGTCAAGAGCTATGCAAGTACTTTTTGAGCTCCGAAAAATCGGGAACTCCTCCCACTTTGTCTGGAAGCAAACCACCATTAGCAAACCAAGGGAGGCTTGTCAACCATGCCGTTTGGAAATGTTAATTGTTATGCTCTTGGTCAGACCAAGTCTCGAAGAGTTTGAAAGTTGATGATAATCAGGCTAGTAAAGCATGCCTCTGATAACGGTCAAACAAAATTTCAAGTTTGGTTAAAACTGCTAATGTGATATACTACGACTTTTAGTCAGGAGCAGTGTTGCCAGATTGGGCTGTTTACCGCCTAATTTGGATGCTTGGGATGGATGTCTGCGGGTAAAAATTACATTTTGCAGGAAAACCCACCCAATTTTGCCCATAGAAATCAATAGAATTGGGCGGGATTTAGTGCTTCCAGGCGGATTTTGAGCATGTTTTGGGCTGGAAATCATCAGCCTCATCTGGCAACAGTGTTGAGGAGTTTTCCTTACATATTCAGATCCGAACTTAACTCTTAAACATGTGAAACCACATCCGGACCCAAAAAATCTCCAAGGGACCCATTCTCCTATTTGCTTTAGTAGACACACATACTTGGGCATATGGGGACTTTTTAGATTTGGTTTGGTGTTCACAATGTTTTCCAATAACCAAATAAGGCAAAAGAGATTTGATGTAGCCTGGGCTGTGCGCTTCTTTGTGTCAGATATTGAACACAATAATATTTTAAAAAAATGTTAGACATAGACTGAAGCATTTGAAGCCTTTATTCCTTGAAAGTTGATGATTGTGGCTCACATTGATTATTGGTGATACATGAAAAATGGATGTTTACAGGAGATTAAAAAAATACAATAAAGGATGTACAGAATATCAGAAAATACAGGCACACAGATTGCATGTGTCATGACCCAACATTGGGTAAATCAAACCCAAATATATTGTACTGCACCAGAATTCACCCCTCCAACCTGAAACCGACGCATCACCAGGCAGCTCCAGACCCTCGTCATTAGTACAAGAACACATTAACCCCTTAAAGGAAAAGTTCAGACTTTTCCAATGTTTTAATTATTTGCAGTATTTAAAAGAATTACACATGAATGTGCATATTAGCAACAACACATTAGCAACATTAGCATCAAGCCAGAAGTGATCACTAGACGGAATTAAATATCCATTTTGCACTCATTCAAAAATGCTTTATAAAATACATTATTTGGTACCATAGACTTCCATTGTTACAATAATGAAGCAATACCATCAAACTACGCATTGCAAACACATCCGTATATTACCAGGGCATAACTACAGCTTTGCAATCTCCTGAAAGAAGGTGGACTATTCCTTTAAGACTTGACCCCTGCTATAAATTAGCTGTTGCCAGAAAGGCAATGACTAAGTCCTAATGTATTACTTAAGGCCCTGTGCATGGTCATAGTGGTATAGTACTATGGCGGTTTAGTTTTTCAATGTCTATAACAGAGAGTACGGAGCCAGGATTGGTGGGAGAGACTTGTTCTGCAGGAATTCAGCGACCAATGTGGCATGAAAATGTTAGGATAAGCAGAGCTTCATTTGTTAAAATATGTGACACGATTGCGTCACAAACAGCCAAGTGGAATAGAGTGTATATATGGACCATCTGATCGGACTACACCACCTTTTCTATTCCGATTAGAATTCTTATCCGATCAAAGAAATCTATTCCGATCGGGCCGTATACAAGGCAATTCCTGATCGGATTAAAACAATATCCATATTCTAATCGGATCAGAAGTGTCAATGTATACATAGCTATTGATACCATACCACCTTTCTGTGCTTTGGTGATATGAATATTCCAACTCACCACACCTAAAAATCACATTGAAAATCAATCGAATGTTACCAAAGGAACAGACTCCAATATTAACCGGACAATTTTCACGCTTCAAATGACATGCATGCAGCTTGCTTTTTTTTGTCTGTCAATTCTCTTGATATCCACTGCGATCATACATTATAACAAGTGTTTCAAACACTTTCCATTGAGCATTGTTCAAATAGATCAGTGCAACTTCTACAATTTACTAGGAGCATGATTGGCAGGTCTGAGGTGTCAGATATGTCTCATGCAATAATTGCACCCATATTTGGAACAGGGTCGTGAGCTGGCGGGTTGTAAACAACGCTCAGGTGCACTAAAATCGCAGTCCCTTGTGGTTCAAAATAGTCTTCATTCAGCTCTGCTAAAGTCTATGGGTAAAGTAATGTATTATTTGGCCATTTATTATACAGTCGATGGTACACACAAGGAAATATCTTTCAAAAGCTCTTGAAGTCATAAAACATTTGCCACGCTTTCTACAGTGTTAGGCAGGCTTGTCTCCTGTGTGAATGCGCTGGTGTCTTCTCAGATGCCCCAACTGGGTAAACCGCCTGCCACATTCCATACACTGGTGCGGTTTCTCGCCCGTGTGAACGAGTCGGTGGGTCATGAGGTTTCCCGCCTGTGTGAAACTCTTGCCGCACTGTCCACAGTGATACGGCTTGTCGCCCGTGTGGATGCGGCGGTGGGCTCTGAGACTCGAAGCCAAGGAGAACCTCCTGCTGCACTCTGTACACTGGTAGGGTTTCTCCCCCGTGTGAGTGTGCTGGTGTTCTTTGAGACTTCCCGAATGGGTGAAACTCTTGCCACACTCACAGTGGTAGGGCTTCACTCCCGTGTGGATGCGTCTGTGATTGCTGAGATTTTGTGGGTGCGAGAAGCGTTTACCACAATGTCCACATTCATAGGGTCTTTCTCCCGAGTGGACGCACTTGTGTTTTCGAAGACCATTTGCCTGTGAAAAACGTTTGCCACAATGTTTGCAACAGTGTTGTTGTGCTTGGCCTGTGCTTGTGTGCTGGTCTTGTTCTTGTTCGAGATTGGGCTGGTCTTCTATCTTAACATCCTGATGGTCCTTTTCCATTGCAGACATTGAGGAGATATCCTTTCCAAGGGAAGAGCACTCAGATGGCCTCCCATTTTCCACCTTTATCTCGGGAATGGCTGGGAATTTGGGGATGGCAGACAATGGCGGTAGCGATCCTCTTCCTACAACACCCAGCAAAAAACAAACAAACAAAAAAATGCAGATTTGTAGATTTTTGTCCAGACTGCCTAAAATAACCACCATAAATCCTTTCTAAGGCTTATAATTCAGCTTCAAAACCTACTTGTTCATATTAATACCTTACTTGTTAAACGAAAGGTATAATTGCATAGCTTTCCTGATTAAATCCATTGTTCCTTTGTGGCTTAATAACATCACTAAAACACACATATTTTCAAACAATATTTCATTTATTGTTGTTGTACTGTAATTTATGGAAAATGAAAACACACATATATTATTGTCAGATGCATTAGTTGTTAACGCATGACGAAAAGATACTTTGTGTCTGTATGTAACAAGTGTATAACAAGATGCCAACAGGGGCTAATGGTTAGGACAGAAAAGAGGCATTAAGATGTTGGCTTGTTTTACATTGCAGACAACGAGACAACAGTGTGTTACGCTATGTTACACTGTACGTAATGACAGACACAAAAATAAGTATATCCTAGATGCACATTGGCAAGAATGATCTCTTTGAATCAGTCATCGCTAACCTTGAAAGACGTGGCTCTGACACTGGTGCCGGATCAGTCTCTGGTGCTGCACCCTGCTCTGCCTGTCGTAATGCAGCCTTCTTCAGCCTAATTCTTTGTTGCTGGTCTCTCCATAACTTGCGTCTGTGCATTTGCTCCCTCTCACTCAGCTCACCGATGGTCTTCTTCTTCATTTTCTTCTCCTTCCATCTCTCCCTCTGTCTCTGAAGATACTGTGCCTTCCTTTCTGGGTCTGCATTTCGCCGTGCTCGACATAACCTCTGTCTCTCTGCCGCAGTAAGGGGAGCCATGTAACAACAACCTGTAAAATCATAAGAACCGTTATTGGTGTTGCATGCATTAACATTAACAATAGATTTAGGGCAGGCATTGCATTTATTTTCACACACTGACAGGGCCTGATGTGGCACAGCCTGACGTGACGGGGCCTAATGGTCAGCCATTTTCAACAGACCACGTGTCTGCCTACCAACATGCTAGCAAATAAACACCCGTCACCCTGACAGGAAATATTCTTATTTTTTTTCCAAGCCATTTTTGGCAAAAATGTATGCCATTATATGCCATTGTATTCTAGGACAAATCAACGTGACAGGGCTTGACATTTTAGACAGTCATACCTCAATTTCACCAGTAAATAACAATATAGAGTCAGAGAAATAAAGCAGAAATTAATTAACTTTCATACACTGACTGGGCCTGACGGCCTGATGGTCAGCCATTTTCAACTGACCACGTGCCTGTCTGCCAACATGCTAGCACACAAACGCATGGTAATCTTGACAGGAATTATTTTACTCTTTTTCAAGCCACTTTGGGTGAAAATGTATGACATTATGTGCCATTGTATTCTAGGACAAATAAATGTGACAGGGCGTGACATTTTAGATAGTCATACTTCAATTTCATCAGTAAATAATGTAGTCAGAGAAATCGATAATGACACTTACCTTTTACCATTGTTGTGTTCCAAATGAAAGAGGTAAAATGATGTCACATCCTATACATCATATCCTTAAAAGATGTACTGGACTTATATATATTTTTTAAATTAAAAGTAAATGTGACTGGGCATGGCAGTTATACAATTTTATTTTTAAAAATATATTTTTTTCAATGTTTGGAAGTCAGAGGCGTGCTCAGTCCCTTTAGGAAGATGAAAAAAGTATTCTTGTGGGTGCTCTTTGGTTCAAGGTTCAATGTCAAAAAAGTTGCTTGAAAAGAGAAAAAACTTTTCTTCACCAAGGCACTCCAAAAAGTATAGTTAAAATGTCTTTATTATTATGACATGTCCATTAAGGACTTTTAAAATTGCCCACGCGTAGCGGCAGTTGAGCCTTCTTCAGGGCATGATAATAAAGACATTTTAAAAATATATTTTTTTCATTTTTAAAACATAATTGCACTTAGAAAAATCTTAAATATAGAATTTCACTGTTTTATTGAATTTTAATAACTTTCTATTCAAAGAGAAATTTGAAAGTTTTCTGGCTTTGTTGTCTGTAGACAGGATATTTTCCAGGCTAAAACACTATACAGTATGTGTGCCAGCATGTTGGCATCATAGTAATGTATTGTCTAGCTTTATTTTCTAGAATTCTTGCACATCTCCTTTGGCCAGGTGGGTATGAGTGGAACCCCTGGGTCACCAACGTTAAAGACAAGAAATCTCCCGCACACTGTTCACATTACTTGCAACGTTTCGGTCTACTGACCTTCAAGCAATTGCTTGAAAGTCGATAAACCGAAACGTTGCAAGTAAAACTTTCTTGCCTCTATATTTTAAAGGGACACTGTGCAGGAAATGGTCAAAAAAGGTACTGCAACTATGCTGCTCATTGAAAATGGGCTGCCTATTGCCAAATTTGATCTTTACATGAAAGTTTACTAAGTAATAAACCAATATTTTCTAGTGTGGTCCAAGTACAGTCATTTTTGCAGCTAAAATGGCTATTTTTGGAAATTCAAAATGGCCGACCATGGAGAAGATCCCCCTTTTCATGTATGAAAACTGCAATTTTCCCAGTCATAATGAATACTTAGAATTTGATGGTGGTGGTAAGTATTCATGAAAAGGGTAACATTAGTGAATGGGCTGCATGGATTCTGGAAATAAACAACTAAAAATGTCACACAGTGTCCCTTTAAGTTTCATGATTTTAAATTTAAGTAATGTAGTCCTGCTTTTAGAAATGCTCAGTATCCAAGCATTTCTAAAAGGACAGCTACATCGTCAAGATCATAATGACGCCAGGAATGATGACACAGAATCAATCGCTTAATTGTCATTTGATGAGCTTAGCTCAGCTTGAGTTAAATATTTTCTATTGCCAAATCATTACTGGAACATTTTATTACATGACAGAATTTGATAGGATTGGAAAAAGAAAGCCATTCAAAAGGAGGAAAACCATACATGTACATGAAAATGAGATGATATGACTTCACAGTTTTTCATTGGTCATTTAGATACATGAAGTGAACTGCATATGTACAGTGCACAGCAATAATGAGTACACCCCTGTTGAAATTGTTCAAATTGAATATTTCAATTTGAACAATATTTTAATAAACACACAAGTTTTAACCAAAATGATCATAGAGTAAGTGTACAGGTAATACAACATCTTACGGCAGAAAAGCTTAAGGCAGAAAAGTAAGTAGTATAACTTAAATTACATATTTTTTCATTTTTGTGTAATTATGCTGGTGCAAAAGTGAGTACATCCCTATGTTAAACTGTCTGAGAATGTCTTAAAATTGAAAGGGATTAAAAGGGAGGTCACGGTGTGCGTTTCATCCTTGCCCGACATTGAACTTTTACATTTTGTGTCTGTACCTGGCCAAAATAGACATGTATGAGATTTGAATGAATTCCTATGGAGAGTATCATGATCTGCTTCAGTAGTCGCAGTACATGTCGACAACATGTACACAGTACATGTCGACAACATTTCCTTTGGTGAAATTCAGCTTCCTACTGTTGAGAGCATCCATAAAGGTCCACCCCATTTCAATCTATTTCAGTGTGTTTTATAGGCATAGATTTTTTGTGGAACTACACTTGGATCATGTAAGTAGCCATACAAGCACATTTTAAATAGCTAAAATGTTGAAGGGGGTCTAACTTCTAGTGTTAGCTTGGTTTGGTACTCAATGTCAAGCTGAATGAGTTCAATGCTAACAAAGAAACGCTTTGCTCCAGACTGATTGCAGGCCCACAGAAAGACCAAAGAGGTACCCATTAAACATTGTACGTCAAAAAAGAAAAAGTTCTGTATGGAAACATGGTGGACTGTTCCTATACTTTTTTCTGATCAAAGCTAACTTGTTTACTACATATATTTGCTCCCATGTGAACATTGTAACCATCTAACCAAATCAGAAGAAACAATCCTCAGGCATTAGTGCATAAATATTAGGGCTGCACAATATATCGAAAATGTATCGTTATTGCAATATCACGGCTTGCAATACACGTATTGCAAAAGTTTGTTAAATCGCAATACCCACTTTTTAATTTTAAATAACAGCAAATTTGGTCAAAGGTTAAAAAAGGTATTAAAAAAGTTGACATTTTAAGTTGTTCTGTATATTGGCCATGTGTTTTCCTAATAAAAACAATTTTGGAAATAAAACATTGCTCTCAGTTGTTTTATACATGATTAAGTGTAGAATGGCCAGTAGAGAGGGGAAAATATTATGTACATCTTAAATATGAGTAATATCGATATTTGCGGTATACAGTCATGTTATCGTGTATCGCATATTTTTCCAATATCGTGCAGCCCTAGTACAAATGGACATATTGCATAATAGCGCATACATATGGACAAGTCTGTATCTCTTACCAGTATCTGGTTGTTCTCCTTCTTCATAGTTATCGCTGGTCGCGGCTTGCTGCAGTCGTGTCTCACGACAGTCGACCAATTGCGCTGACGATCTCAAAGGCCTGACGAGATCAGGGGAATGGCTCGTCTCAGGGCTGTCGATTGGAGCCATGTCTAACATTTCACCTTCCTCCTGAAAATCATTAACAAAGGAAACACAAGTCTTGACTAGGGATATTAACCGGTAACCGGTTATAATAATAATCGACCGGATCAACTTTAACCGGTTAAAATTTTCTGTCACCGGTTAACTGGTTGTAATAATAATAATAATCAATTATAATTTCCTCCCAAAAAGCCCCCCAAAAAATGATAATTTTGAGGTTTTGATACGAAAATTCAGCATTTTCCATCTGGTAACACTGGCTGAACATGACAGGTCCTGTCTGCGCGGAAAAAAAAGGCTTATGTGAAAAATAAATAAATAAAATCAGTGCTGTGCATATCAGGCACACAAACGTTGTATAATTTAAGATTACCGGTTAACCGGTTAACCACCGGTTAATGAGTCTCAGTAACCGGTTAAGAGTTTTTTCAATTTTCGCCATCCCTAGTCTTGACTGTGGCTCCCTACCACCACACAGTTACTCCTTGCACTTAGTATGGAATTTGATTCTTCTGAAAAATTGAAAACAATGTATTGATTTTAAAACCATTGGATCAAAACCAATGAAAATTATCAGCCAGTTTTGTGTTCTGTTGAAAAACATCAACAGAACACAAAACTGGCTGATCATTTTCTAAGGGAAAAAATATAAACCTGGGGCTCTACCTTCACCAGTTCAGCTTTGATGTCTGCAGATGAGGAGTTGGTGTGTTCTGTCGAGGCGTCAGTATCACCTACTGGACAGCACAGAAACAGAGGAGACTTACATGGTCAATTAAAAAGGAAAACACTACCAGATTGTATAAAATCTGTTTACGCAGCAGACATTTGTCCAAAGTATTGTGAAAGGGTGACAAGATGGACAAGAGGAACTAGCGTGAACTGGGAGTTTCCCCATCTCCCATGAAAATGTTCTCAGAGTTACCTTGATGACCCCAATAATTACAGTTACACAAGTCAGATATATTGAATTACACCTTAATCGGCAAATATAGACTTTTCAATAACAAGTTGTGCAGCACGTGTGTGTGTGTGTGTGTGTGTGTGTGTGTGTGTGTGTGTGTGTGTGTGTGTGTGTGTGTGTGTGTGTGTGTGTGTGTGTGTGTGTGTGTGTGTGTGTGTGTGTGTGTAAGAGATGGGTTGGCCTAATCTCAGCCTCATCTGTAGGTAAGGTTGTCCATCTAGAAATGGAGATGCCATGTCTACCCATAGAAACTGGTGGACTGATGAACTGACTGATCACACTCATGCAATGATTTCCACTAACATCCGTGAATTTATTCATGTA
>NC_085871.1:21218421-21288421 GCF_034702125.1 Engraulis encrasicolus
TCTAGAGAAGACTGCTTACTGGCGTCATAAGAGCATAATATGGCATGGTTGCAAGGGGAGTCACTTTCTTCTTCTGCGGGTAGCACTGGCAGCATGGTTAAGGTGCTGTTTCCACGTAGCAGGATATTTTTTTAGCAGGGTATTTTTTTCTCCTGCTAGGTGTAAACGCAACATGTGGATAAAAAAATCCTCCATTGTAACAAATGCGTTTCAGACCCCTAAACAGGATATTTTTTTCTCCTGCTATTTTTTTCTCCTGCACCTGGATTTTTAAATATCTGCTACGTGGAAACGGAAGGCCAAAACCAATGCAAAACCAATACAAGCAGGAGAAAAAAATATCCACATATAAAAATATCCAGCTACGTGGAAACGGCACCTAAGTGCAATGCCACTACCACCAGGGCTGGAGTGTGGAACAGGTCATAGGACAACGTGAATTTGTGTCAGATGTCCTTAATTAACCCATGCAATTAACGCTGACAGACAGCTGTAATTAATTTAACCACAAAGTGAACATTGACAACGGACATCCCAATTTGAGCGGGCCGGAACTTGCAGCAGCCGCTCCGCCCACAATGCAAATCAAATTGCAAAGTTTCCAGTGTCACAATTTTTATCCATCATGGTGTTGCATCCACTGTCCATGCTCACGGTGTTCCCAGGCTACGCCCCTGTACTACACCGTTGCCAATACATTTTCCTGCGAAAAAAGCATTCTTATCCATTCTATATTCTTTGGGTACGTCCAAAGGTTTTGACCCGGGCTTGGGTAACTAAGTTGTGACCAAAGAAACTCAAGAGAAAGAACAATCTCTTGGCGGGGAATGCATTGGCCACGGTGTAGTACGGGGGCGTTGCCTGAGGACACGAGTGGATGGAAAATTAACTCCCTTGCGCATGGTCATTGGTCAGTGGGTGCGATGGATGCCATTTACGTACTCCCTTGCACATGGTCAGTGGGGGCGACACCATGATGGATAATTTGTGGCCAAGTAACGGCAGCTGTTGGTCAGCAGTAATTGCTGGAGGTAATTAAGGACAGCTGACAGACATTCACGCTGTCCTATGACCTGTTCCACAGTGAATAACATTTCCGTACTCCCCTCGCCATCATTTCCTACTACGCTGTTATGACGTGAGTAAGCCCTCTTGTCTCAAGCCTCTTTGGTTGTGACTGAAAATCACCAGCTGTCCCGCTAGTAGGAATCTGATTGAACTTGGCAACCACACCCTTGTCAAATTTCGCAAGCCCAGCACGTGCATCCTCTGTCGAAATGCTTTCTGATCCCCCAAACGTTTATTCGGAATTAAAGTGCAATGTAAACTCACATCGTTATCTCAGAAATTAATCAATCAATAGTCTCTCCGTCTTACAGCCAAAATGAGTGTACTTGGAATAAATGGGTTCTCCACAGGACTTGACATTTACTTTTTTTGCTCACCGACCACTGTGGCTAGTGGATTTACCGAGTCACTGGCCGTTAAGTCTTTCTGCTAGCCAGAGTTTTGTTGCCAGTTTCTTTTGTCTTTGGAATATTCTTGCATACAAACAATTGATGCAACTACTGTGATTTGACACACCAAAGAACAAACTACCCATCAAAGTGGCTAGTGAGACTGAAATTGTTACTTCTCAGAGCTACCGGTAATTTTACCAGCATTTGGCCGGTTGGCTAGTGCCAATGTCAAGCCTAGGTTCTCCATAAGAAATTCCTTTTTGCAGATATACTTTAGTCAGCCACAACGCTGATTTTTAGTAAATGTCTTCTGTCTGATACAGATTTTACAGTTTTAGGTTTTTTAAACTTTCAGTAATGTTATGGGCTATCCCATGCGAACAGCCTTTTACACACAGCATCAATGAACTTCAAACAACCTCAACAGTCTAAATGGCAGAATTTGTTAGAATGTTCACACAAGATTAGAATGTTCACAGTACAATAAAAGATGGCAACCTGGCCAAACACTCTAGACTGGGCAGGGGAAAAGAAGGCTATATCACAAACAAAACCGTGAAAAAAAACAGGTTCAAGACAAAAATCCAGGACAATTTTTTTTTCCCCAGGAAATTTTGTGAATTCCAGGACAGGAAAACAAATCTCTAAATTTCCGGGTTTTCCAGGACGTGTGGGAACCCTGGAAATTGAGGAACTCAACTGATAAAATGGATGAAAACCAGAGACTGGAAAAGGGGGGAAAAACCCTGTAGCAAACATGAAAGACGAAGGGAAGTGTTTTCCATTAGAGAAAGGTTTAACATGACAGTGAGCTCACAATATAAAGCAGGGGTGGGGAAATTATATCTCGAGGGCCTTCAATATAGGCCTAAAGTGCAGGGGGAAATCCTGGTTGGTGTTCATAGTATGGCCCTCGGAGGAATTTTACAGCCCTAGGAAGAATTTGAAGTGGCCCCTCGAATGAAAAAGGTTCCCAAAAGAAACAATCCAGTGAGTCAAAAGGACTCTGCTGTCATAATATCATGTGCATCATGTTTCTGTGTGTGTGTGTGCACTTCCCAGAAAAAAACTAGGGTAAAGTCTCTCTCCACACTACCTGATTTTCTCTCTCTCTCTCTCTCTCTCTCTCTCTCTCTCTCTCTCTCTCTCTCTCTCTCTCTCTCTCTCTCTCTCTCTCTCTCTCTCTCTCTCTCTCTCTCTCTCTCTCTCTCTCTCTCTCAAAGAAGTGTGATGGAAAGAAACACACACCTGTTTGGCTTGTGCTAATGACTTGTCTTTGTTCTGCAGTTGTTTCTGTAGTTCATCCACCTGGAGCTTCAGCTGCCGGTTTGAATCCACCTGCTCTGATAGGCTCCTTCCATTCTCAGCAGCCCTCTCTTCCAGACGGTGGATTAACATGCACAGGGTTGTGTTCTGCCGGAACTCGCACTGAAACACACACACACACACACACACACACACACACACACACACACACACACACACACACACACACACACACACACACACACACACACACACACACAATATTCTTTCATGAGAGATCATCTTTCTAAACTCATGTCTCCACAGCAGGGCTTGACACTGGCACCTGCAAACTGGTCAAATGCTGGTAAAACTTGGCTGTGGCTGGTAACAATTTCAGTTTCACTAGCCACTTTGACATGTAACTCATTCTTTGGTGTGACAAATCAGTCAGTTGTTTGTATTTATTGTTTGAAATATTACATTATAACATAACATTTGGCAGACGCTTTATAACTAAAGTAACTTACAAACGAGGACATAATCATACATCACAGATACAGCAGACAAAGTGCACAGGAAATATACAGAACAAGTGCAGATGCAAAGAAGGGTTAGTAATTGTTTTTTTGTTTTTTTAAGTAAAGTAGAGTACACACTCTCTCTCTCACACACACACACACACACACACACACACACACACCATGTCAAGAGTCTGGCCTGGGGCTAGGGCAGCTAAATCATTAATGTAGTAGTAGACAGTCGGGAAAGAGGAGAGTCTTCCTAAAGAAATAGAAAACAACAAAACTCTGGCTATTAGGAAGGCTATATAGCTAATTCATAACCCCAACCTTTCAGTAAAGACATGTTTCTTGAGAAAACCGAGTCTGTGGGGTTACCAACCTGCAATGCTTCTGTGATGAGTTGACTAGCCCTCTCAAGGTTGCTGCAGGTTTGTTTGTGATTTCCATCAACGTGGTGGAAAATGGCCTTAATCTACAAGGAAATATAAACACAACATGTAATTTAATCCTATAACACAGCAGTATTTGAACAGTGCAAGTGTTTTGGGCACGACTAATATTCGGACAGATCATTTTCTGATCTGACTGAAAACGCATTTTAATATTTCCACATTCAAATGTTTAATGGCATGGCAATATTGTCAAAGTTATTGTCTGTTATTGTATCCAATCATGTGTTTCAAACTCACCTCGCACTCCATTGTTTTGATCTGTCAGTTCTAACCTTTAGCAGCTAAATCATCGGCCGACGATGCTAACAGCGGATGGATTTGGTCGATCCTGGCTTTGTATGAGGAAGAACGTTTATGGATATGAAATGATAGATTTACCCATCTAATAGTGCAAGACCGTTGAAAATAGCGCAGTTTTCCTTTTAGGTAGCTTCACCTTTTAGAACGATGTATTTAAAGTTTCACAGAAAGACTGAGGAGCTACTGTTATGATGTGCGCTGCCCCATTTCCTCGAACTCTGTCTACGGTATCTAGGCTTCCGTGTTTAGGTTTACCAACTCGTGTATCGCCCCCTGGCGGTGCGGAGGGGATACAGGGGCATAACTTGATAACCACCTTTATGTACGACTGAACAGGACAAAAGTTTGGAAACTGTCATTCACTGCGTTTTCTTTATTTTCATTACTACAGTACATTGTAGATTATCACTGAACTCAATAAAACTGTAAATGAACACACGTGGCTGTATATCAACCTGACTTGCACAACACAACTAACGGGAGGTTAGATAATGAGATGGACACCAACAAACACACCATTCTTTCTTCTTTATTTTAACATTTAATAAACCTCTCATATTCAATAAACCTTTCCTGTTACAGGTGATTTAGGGTAACCAAAAATTATTTCAATTTTCTAAACCCAGAATACTGTAACTAGCAAAACAATTGAACAGAAAGCATTGAGAATGAATAAGACAATGTTTAAGTGTTTTCTTTCTCTCATTTTTTAATTTCTGTTTTATTTATATTACTTTCATTACTTAATCCATTTCATTAGTTTTTATTCCATTTTCTCTGAATGCAGGGAATCACATCACACAAGCCATCACAGACTTTTAACATTCAGTAACCAAACACACGGACAAACACTACAAAACCTGACCGTAAACAAAATCTCACCGTATAAACCTAAACCTCACATAAACACAGCCTTCAACACACAGCCAAACACCAAACATAATGTAGGCCATGCAGAGAGGGGAGGGAAGGAGAGGACAGGAAAGGGAGGAGAACACACACACACGCACACGCACACGCACACGCACACGCACACACGTCTCACACACACGCACGCACGCACGCACGCACGCACGCACGCACGCACGCACGCACACACACACACACACACACACACACACACACACACACACACACACACATGTTGTGCAATAATGAGTTTGATGTCTTTTGTGCATATTGTATGTTTATGTAGCCTACAACATGCTGCTAGACACCTTAATTTCCTCCAGGAGCTCTACTACACAACCAAATGACAAGAAGAGCTATGTCTAACTAGACAAAGCAAATAATATCACAAAAACGTCCACTTCCTTTGTTGCTTCCATAGCGTCGGTAGTTTTTTTTGCTATTGATTCTTATTCTTCATGCACTCGCACGGCCATGCAAGGTCTGCCCTTCTTTCCGATGGCGTGGGCTTTCCAAAGCATGAACTACAAACCCCAACTCCGGTTAAGTTGGGACGTTTGGTAAACTGTGAATAAAATCAAAATGCTATCATTTTCAAAACATTCAATCCATTCATTAGATGGAGAATAGTGAAAAGAGAACATATTAAGTGTTAAAACCGAGAAAAATATTGTTTTGGGGGACATGTGTACTCATTTCTAATTTGATAGCTGCAACACGTCTCAAATAAGTTGGGACGGGGATCAGTGAAATGTGAAATACATCCAAATAAGATAAAACAACAAAGAAGAGCGTTTCAAAATGAATTGTACTGATGGACAATACGAGTGTCCAGGTATAAGACCATCACAGAGAGGCTGAGTCACTCAGAATTAAAGATGCAGAGGGAATAATTACCATAGTTATTACATACATTTTTTAATTCCCTTTGATTTACCATGATTGAGTGTATATAAGACATGTTTTGTCATTAAAATCATTGTATAGGTTTATGACATCATGAAATATATATTGGCTGTAGTCTCACTCTAGCACTCCAAGAATTACAGCTATTGAAAATTGCCCATATTAAGAATGCTTCATATGTGCAAATGATAAACATTCTCTTATGCACCCATGCTCACTTGAAATAGACCCAAAAGACATGGGAAACTGTCCTTTGCTCGCAGAAGTCAGCAGAAGTTGCAGAAGTCAATTCTTTTTTAAAATAATAGTGTCTTGCACATCCTGTGCTACAGTGAAAATGGACCATCCAACTTCTATTAGTGCTAACTTCAAAGGTCAGCCTATATGATGGCATGGGGGTGCAGTAGTGCATTGATTAAGTTGTTCTTACTCATCTGTAGAGTTAAATACAGTGTTGAATGATATTTTGGGTTTTAAACAGCAATTAAGGCCACTCATGCATTCTATTTTGAAGGGAGATTTTCAATTACTGCCACATACTAAGGACAAAATCCATTCTCTACTATGTTTTAACAGTTTAACTCCAGCATAAGGACCAGCAGGTGATAAAATGGCGGGCTTTCGGTAAAGATCTGTCACACCGTAAGCACTACAGAAAGGAAAACATTGCGAAACATGGCAAGGAATACACCCACCATTGAAGCTGGTGAAATCATGTCCAAGATAGGAATCAACACTGCTTTTTATATAAATTCATCTCATCGGTTAATGTATTTAACTGTTAAGTGTTGTCTTTTGTTTTGTTTTTAGTCTTCCTCGACATTTGCTGCCTTTTGTTGTCCCCGTCCCAACTCTTTTGAGACATGTTGTTTTACATATTCATAAATCTATCAGATAAAGCAAAATAATAAACTTTATCAAAAAAATCTGGGTCCAACCCCACGGCTCGCGGACTATATCCCCCAATCATTAATTTTGGTCCGTTTTGATGGCTGATATGTTTTCTTTGTGGCGTTCTCCATCTAATGTAAGTATCAGACATTTTGAAAATGGCAGTATTTTGTTATTATTCACAATTTACCTTGCGTCCCAACTTCTATGGAGTTGGGGTTTGTAGATGAACCCGAAATAATTTTTTGCCTGGCGAGTTGGTCTAGTTTTTCCCCATGTGTTAACAGGCATGTGTGAATGTGGATGTGGATGTGTGTAGCGAGATGTCGTGCACTCACACAACATTTGAAACACTTTTTACAGTTGCAGTAGGGTGGACTTGTCTCCTGTGTGAGTGCGTAGGTGCCTTCTTAGTTTCTCCAACTGGGAAAAACGTCTGTCACATTCTGGACATTGGTATAGCGTCTCTGCCGTGTGGACTGTATGCTTGTGCTTATTCAGAGTTGCCAGTGCTCTAAAACACTTTCCGCAATGTGCACATTGGTACGGCTTCTCTCCTGTGTGGATGAGGTTGTGTTTCCGGAGGGTGACCGCTTGCGAAAAACTCTTACCACACTGTCGACATGTGTGAGGTCTCTCACCTGTGTGGATCAGCTGGTGCGTTCTGAGGTTTCCTACTTGAGTAAATCGCTTCCCGCACTGTCCACACTGATAAGGCTTTTCACCAGTATGAATACGCTGGTGTATTTTAAGACCTACTGACTGGGAAAACCACTTGTTACACTGGCGGCAGTGGTAGGACTTGGAGGCTTCGTTGTGAATGCACTCGTGCCGTCTAAAAACATTTGCGTCTGCAAAACGTTTGCCACAATGTTGGCAGATGTATGGCGTTTCCCCCGTGCGAATGTGCTGCTTTTGATCAAGATGAGGCTTGTGATCCCCAGTGTGGATGTCCTGCTGATGCTTTTCTATAGCCGCCTTTCCACACTTGTATGGCCTCCTATCATCCATCTCCGTCTCTGGAATGGCTGTGAAATTGGGAACAGCAGACGGCTGCAGTTGCGATCCTCTTCCTGCCACCCCACCAATGAAAGAAAAACAAAAACAGCAATAAAGTGAAGTGTTTCTTTGAGAAACAATATATATTCATTTTGTTGGAAGTTTGGAATTGGACATTTTATTAGGCATCCGCAATCAAAGTATTACTTGAGTTATTTGAGGGCCATGGACATGTTTATAAAAATCAAGGATATATTTCAAATTATTTTACTGTAACAGTTGATGGAAAATGAACGAATGAAATGACAAAAAGAAAAAAATGAAAGGCATCCACGTTAACACAGTCAAAACATATCAAATTGGTTGGAAACACAAATGTCTCATCAATAAACTGAATATCACATACATTATTTAATTATTAATAATAACCATTTAAACATGTTAAACCCTGTGTGTGTGTGTGAGAGAGAGAGAGTGTGAGAGAGAGTGAGAGAGAGAGAGAGAGAGAGAGAGAGAGAGAGAGAGAGAGAGAGAGAGAGAGAGATCTCTTACCAGTGTTGTATTGTTCTCCATCTTTGTTGTCTTTGCTAGTTGTTGCCTGTTGATGTTGTTCTACACTGCTGTCAACCAACTGCACGGCTAATCTCAAAGGCTTGACTGGATCTGGAGGGGCCTCGTCTGCTTCCTGAAATGAAGTGACAAAAAAAGAACACAAAGAGTAATCGATTTTAAAACTTTTTTTTTCAAAAAGTCACATTAACAAATCAAGGAAAACACTAAAGTGATCTGTTAGACCAGTGTTTCTCAACCTTTTTATATGCGAGGCACCCTTTCAATTCATGAAAAATTTCAAGGCACCCCAAACCAACAAGCCGTAACATGGCATCGCATCCGATACCACACAAGCTTAGAAAAGTAACACGTTTGGAGACGTCACACGACCCACGTTCGAAGTTGCAGCTGACTGGGGCGACCTATATTTACTTTATTGAGCATAAATGGCAGATGAAAGATTCCACTGACTAGCATTAACTTATGTAATATAATACATATTTGTCTAAATTGACAATTTATTTATCAGCCACATTTCCGCGGCACCCCAGGGTGCCCCGGCACCCCTGTTGAGAAACACTGTGTTAGACAACCGTTAATTTCAATCCATTTCTCTACTAGATGCCTCAATATTCTCCCTATCACCCAAAAGTATTTGTTTTACCACAGACAAGTACCCATTTGGTTTTGAGTTGACGGTAAGAGACTAGATCCTGCATACATTTTGGTTTGGTGCCTTCTCGCGCTGACCACAGCCCCAAAATCTGGGGACGTGTGCTCACACTTTCAGGCTGGCAGTCGCTATGGGTTATGCCCTCACTTACATGAGAGACCGCACTGGTAGACTACAGCCCCATCTTTAAATAATAAGGATCTGCCGCTAGCACTACAGAAACTACTGTCAGCCCATCTTCAACTTGTGTACGGAGAAGATGAAAGGAACATTTGTAGAAGGCTAGGGAAATTAAGAGTGTTTACACTCCTAGTCCCTTACAGCCATTTCAACTAACTCAGACCCGTGACTCTGCATTTTCTGCACATATGTGAATTCTCCAAAGTGTTACCAGATATGACAGACAGGATGTGAACCGTATTGAGACGTGGCTGTGAGCTGTTGCCAAAATCATTGGTATTAAAACAATAAAAAAGACCTGAAATACTTCAGTTGGTGTGCCATGAATCATTACATTATGGAAAAGATTGCACGTTTGTTAAAAACTAAAGTTCGAGAGAGGCGTAATGAAATTTGGCATGCCTGATTTACCACCTGCTTTCTTTTCTCCACTCAACTGTCATTTGTCGCGAAAAGATAGGCACTTCTATTTAACAAGCTGAATCTCATTCTCCACTGTGCCGTCATTTGGTGGAATTTCAGCGCACTGGAATTTGGAACGCCCACTAATTAACATACAGCATTTATTCTCCGCTCACCTGTCTCCAGTCAGAAATGTTCTTTCTCACTCGCACCCACCACCTCCCCTTTCGCCTGCCGCTGTTTGATCGATTCGTCAGGTGTCTTGCCCTAGCTTCCTCCCAGTTCAACTCTCCGACCATCATCTGCCAGGGGGTGTCCGCTCAGAGTTTGCACATATCTGCGGGCACAGATACTGCCCGAGCACTCAGTGGCGCCCCGTACTCTCCCGCGAGAGCGGCACGATCACGAGAAGTGTGTTCTCCAGCGAGAACGAAAATGTATGCATTCATGCTTGATACAAATATCAGACAGTGAACTAATGAAATTAACTTTATCACAATATGCTATTTTTTTTTAGAAGGACCTGTATTTACGTGTACATAACAGTTTCACAACGTAGAAACTAAAATATAACGTCGTATAACATCTCAGAAACGTTTTGAAACAAAGACAGTGTCATGAGTACTATCTTGGTCCACCCATAACGTTTTGGTGGGTTGGCCCGGACCGTTTCCGGGCGGAACGAAATAAAGAGCTTCATGTTCCCTTCTGACCAAAGAGGCTTGAGACAAGAGGGCTTACTCACGTCATAACAGCGTAGTAGGAAATGATGGCGAGGGGAGTACGGAAATGTTATTCACTGTGGAACAGGTCATAGGACAGCGTGAATGTCTGTCAGCTGTCCTTAATTACCCACAGCAATTACTGCTGACCAACAGCTGCCGTTACTTGGCCACAAATTATCCATCATGGTGTCGCCCCCACTGACCATGTGCAAGGGAGTACGAAAATGGCATCCATCGCACCCACTGACCAATGACCATTTCAAGATTCAAGATTCAAGATTCAAGATTAGTTTATTACGTCTTATTATAGGTTTGAAGCCTATAAAGAGTAAAAATTGTTGTGTTTTTCTTGTGTCCTCAAAAAGATTTTAAAAATAAAAATAAAAAAGAGGGGGGGGGTGGAAAAAAGTGCAAAGAAAGTGCCTTGTTGTCTTCAGCATGAATTCAGTAATCTTATTGCTTGGTGGAAGAAACTACTTTGGAGTCTGGTAGTATGAGATTTCAGGCTTCTGTACCGTTTCCCAGATGGTAACATAGTAAACAGTCCATGGTTGGGGTGACTAGGATCAGCCAAGATTTTCTTTGCCTTCCTGATGCTCCTTCCCTCAAATAGCTCCAGTATGGAGGGTAAGTCACAGCCGCATATATTCTGAGCTGTACGCACAACCCTCTGTAGAGCTCTCCTGTTGGCTTGAGAGCAGTTCCCATACCATGCAGTAATGGTCCCCGTCAGAATGCTCTGAGGGGGACCATGCGCAAGGGAGTTAATTTTCCATCCACTCGTGTCCTCAGGCAACGCCCCCGTACTACACCGTGGCCAATGCATTCCCCGCCAAGAGATTGTTCTTTTCTCTTGAGTTTCTTTGCTTCTGACGGCACTCTTTTACAGCTGCGGGTCCAGTCAGCCAGGAAAATCAACACTCCATGTGCAACTTTCTTTTAAAGCACTTACAAAAGCTCCTGATACTTTCTAATGCACAATAAAGCCAACATTGGAAATAATTTGACTAGTGTGTTCTTTTCAGGTAAATGTTCACTTTTGGTTCATGAAGGAAAGTCTCTGTAACAGGTTAGCTCCATAGCATGTTTGGTAGCGCTTGTGTCACAGTGCATTTGAGAAACCCAACAGTGTCAGTGTATGAAATGCTTGAACTTGAAATGGTAGAGAGGAAAATGGAGACAATGTGCGGTCTTGTCCATGACCGACCGTCACACAGACCTACCTGCAGCAGCTCAGCTTTGATGTCAGCAGATGACGAGTTGGCATGCTCTGTGGGGATGTCAGTTTCATCTAAACAAGACAAGACAAGATGAAATAAGAACAGATTTTTTTTTAAAGGGCAAATATTTGCATTTGGCAGAATGTTTTATATTTTCTTTTAAAAAAAATGGTTTTAGGAGCTTTTATGCCTTTATTTGACAGGACAGTGTGAGATGGAGACAGGAGGTGAGTGGGACAGAGTCGGGGGAGGATCAGGAAATGACCCCGGCCGGACTCGAACCGGGGTCCCCGTGGGCATGGAAGGCACGTCAGTTAATCCGTGGAATGTTCGGTCATCAAAGGCTGATATATATTGGAATATTCATTGACTGATTTATAACAAAGTGTTGTAAATGAGGCCCCAGATCTCAAGCTCGGTGAGAATCATTGTGATATGCTAGAGAAGGATTTACTCACTCAGCGTTCAGGCTCTACCATCATTGATAAAAGACTGGTGAAAACTTAATGAAACACTGGGATCTTAGGCGGTCCAACAACATACCGGTAAGGGTATGACCGTCTTTTTAGTAGTGACTTATTTTGGCCATGCTGTGCATTTCGTAACATACTTGTACTAGGAATCTAGCGCAAGAATGTTTTCTTTTCTTTTTTAAAGATTTATTTTTTGTCTTTTTCAACTTCATTTGACAGAACAGTGTGAGAGGTGGACAGGAAGCAAATTGGGGGAGAGACGGGGAGGGATCGGCAAAGGACCCAATCGAAGCCGGGTCAGCCGCATGGCAGGCGAGTGCCCTACCATTTGGCCACGGCAGGGCCTCAACAATGTTTTCAATGTTACCCTGCAATCCAAGATGGGTGCCCTCAAATCCAGAGGCAAATAAACCATGCGCATTGATTTAATCCTCAGATCGCTGGATCTGTACCTGGTGAATTTATCACCAACTTTTCTATAAGGTGTTGTGCACTGGTAGTAGATGTACTGAGTGTGTGTGTGTGTGTGTGTGTGTGTGTGTGTGTGTGTGTGTGTGTGTGTGTGTGTGTGTGTGTGTGTGTGTGTGTGTGTGAGAGTTTGTGTCCGAATGTGTGCATGCATGTGTGTGCGAGAGGTAGAGAGAAAAATCATACTGTGTGTGTGTGTGTGTGTGTGTGTGTGTGTGTGTGTGTGTGTGTGTGTGTGTCAGAGACGGAGAGAATCATACCAGATTGATATTTCTGATATCCATCATCTGCATTATTTTCCTCTTTAATTCCGACAACTCGAATCTTCAGCACATCACCCTCCTCTTTCTGAAAAACATAGGAAAATGAATTGAGCTGCGTGTGTGTGTGTGTGTGTATGTAGAGTAGAGTAGAGTAGAGAAACTTTATTGATCCCCAGGGGGAAATTCAGGTGTCAAGTAGCTACATAAAAACAAACACAGACACACACACACACACAGACACACACACACACACACACACACACACACACACACATGCCAAGAGGTTCCAGATCTGGGCCAGCTCTGGCATCTCAGGCAGTCCAATCCCCAATAATGATGTCCTTCTTAGTGCCCTTCTGTAGGCTACTGTTAAACAGTTGAATGGCCCAAGGGACAAAGGACCCTTAGCCTGTCTGTCCTGCAGGTGAAAGCACGGAGTCTGTGACTGAACAGACTCAGTTGGTTAGTGAAGGTGGCGTTAAGGGGGTGATGCTGATTGTCCATAATAGAGTCCAGTCTGCTCAGTGTTCTGCTCTCAGCTGTTGAGGTGAGTGACTGCAGTTCCATGCCCACCACTGACCCCGCCTTCCTCACCAGTCTGTCAAGGCGTCCAGCATCTCTCCTCCTAATGCTTCCACCCCAGCAAGTCACAGCGTAGAAGAGCACACTGGCCATGACAGACTGGTAGAATATGAGCAGAAGTTGGCTGCAGACATTGAAGGACCTCAGCCTTCTGAGGAAATAGAGCCTGCTTTGGCCTTTCCTGTAAAGTGCATCAGAATTTGTGGACCAGTCCAGCTTATTGTCCAGATGCACTCCTAAGTACTTGTAAGTACAGACAGTCTCCACATTCTCTCCCCCAATCGAAACAGGCACCAAGGGCGGGGTGGAGCGCCTGAAATCGATCACCATTTCCTTGGTTTTGGTGGTGTTCAGGTGCAGCTGATTGTTTTGGCACCATCCTACAAAGTCATCCACCAGTCCCCTGTACTCCTCTTCCTGACCGTCTCTTATACACCCCACAATTGCAGTGTCATCTGAAAACTTCTGCATGTGGCATGTCCCAGAATTGTAGCTGAAGTCAGTCGTATACAGGGTGAAGAGCACGGGGGAGAGAACCGTTCCTTGTGGTGCTCCTGTGCTGCTAATCACTGTCTCCGATGTTATGTCACCCATCCTTACAAACTGGGGCCGCTCTGTGAGGTAATCAGTGATCCAGGTTACCAGGCTAGGCTGCACTCCAATCCGCACCAATTTCTCTCTCAGCAGCAGTGGTTGTATGGTGTTGAATGCGCTGGAGAAGTCAAAAAACATGATTCTCACAGCACAGCCACCCTTATCCAAGTGAGCGTGTACCCTGTGAAGAAGGTACAGGATAGCATCCTCCACTCCCACGTTCTCTTGGTAGGCGAACTGCAGAGGATCCAGTGCGTGGCGTACTTGGGGTTTGAGAAAGTTACGCAGCAGCACTCGTTCAAAAGTTTTCATTAGGTGTGAGGTGAGGGCAACCGGTCTGTAATCATTAAGTTCTTTGGGGTGAGTTTTCTTTGGAACAGGCACCAGGCATGACGTTTTCCACAAGATAGGAACTTTGCCTTCTTGTAGACTCCTATTAAAAAGGTGATGAAGAGGCTCAGCTAATTCCTCAGCACATGTCTTAAGCAGTCTTGCACAGATGCCATCAGGGCCGGCCGCCTTGGACTTAAGTCTTTTCAGTGTCTCTCTAACTTGATCAGTGGTGATTGTCGGCTGTGGGAGTGCTGGGTTGGGGTAAGGGGGGAGTGGGAAAGGGGTGGGTGGTGGGTTTGTTCCAAGTCGCAGAAGTGAGGAGCAGGGGAGGGGGATAGAGGTAGTGGGGATTTGTGAGCCTGCTGTGTCCATTGGTGGGGGTACTGCTGCATTGTTGATGATGGTGGGAGTGGTGGTGACCATAGGCAGAGAAGGAGGGTGTGGGGATGAAGTGTCCCTGTTAGTGAAGCTGGGTGAAGTAGTAACGGGAGTGGGGGAGATGGGAGCCTGCTGAAGAGTGGTTGTCAAGTGTGGGCTGGGGGGGTGTAGGGATAGAGGTGACAAGGGAAATGCTGCCCTCTGTGTCAGAGTTTCCAAACCGGTTGTAAAAATGGTTTAAGTCATTGCACATTGACAGGTCGCCTTCTGCCATACCTCTCTTCTTTCCACACCCAGTGATCTTTTTTATCCCCTGCCATGCCTCTTTAGCATTGTCCTTCATTTTCATTTCCACCTTCTTCCCATACGCCACCTTGGCCTCCTTCATTCTGCTTTTGAGTTCTCGCTGCACACTCCTCAGCTCTGTCAAGTTGTTTTCTTTAAAAAGCTTCTTTTTCCTATTGAGGAGTTGCTTGACATCCCTGGTTACCCAGGGTTTGTTGTTGGGGTAGCAGCGAATAGTCTTTGTTGGTACAACAATGTCCATGCAGAAGTTTATGTAGTCAGTAGTACATGCTGTGGCCTCCTCCAGGTCATCACTGCCCTGCAATAGACTCCAGTCAGTGGTTTCAAAGCAGTCCCTTAGTGCCTCCTCAGTTTCTGGTGACCAAAGTGTGTGTGGTAACTGGGAGCCTTTGTACTTTTGGGATGTACAGAGGCTGTAGATGGATCAAATTGTGGTCAGATAAACCCAGTGGAGGAAGGGGGGTAGCACTATATGCATCCTTCACGTTTGCATACAGGAGGTCAATGGTCTTATTTTTTCTAGTTGCACAATCAACAAACTGATGAAAGTTGGTGAGGGTGGAGTTAAGGGTGACGTGGTTAAAATCCCCCGTGATGGCGAAGAAAGCCTCTGTATGCTGCGTTTGTAGCCTCGCAACAGTTGCGTGAATGACGTCACAGGCAGTGTCCGGCACCGCTCTCGGAGGGATATAGACGCAGATTATTATACAGTGTGAAAATTCTCTTGGAGTGTAGTAAGGGCGTAAACTAACGGCCAGTAGCTCCACATCTTTACTACACACTGTTTCCTTCACCGTTACATGTCCGGGATGACAAAACTTGTTATTGATGTACATAATCAGTCCACCTCCTTTCTTTTTCCCGGAAAGTGCATTGTCTCTGTCCAGTCTAACTACGCTGAAGCCCGGTATATCCACATTAGAAGTAGGCGTGAGACTAGTTAGCCATGTTTCCGTGAAGCAAATTAGACTCGCTTCTCTAAACAGTTTTTGGTTTCTTACCAGGGCGGTCAGCTCGTCAGTTTTGTTGGTCAGTGAATTCACGTTTCCCATAATAATTGCTGGAACAGAGGGCTTATATCTCCATTTCTTCTCCCGTCGCTTGGCCTTGACTGCGATCCCTGCTCTGCATCCTCGAAAGCTGAAAACTTCCTTTGGAATGTCCACATGAACAGCGGCAGAATCAGCAAACTTCCGCAGATCCATCAGCTGGCTCCGAGAGTAAACAATGTTGCAGCGTCCATAGCGTCCATAGCAACGCGCAGACTTCTCCATATCCATATCTATGCGCAATAAATAACTTCTTGTCCACGTTATAAAATAAAAAAACTAATCAATAATATCATACAGGAAAACAACAACTAGACGCTAAGCTAAGAACTGAAAAATAAGTAATAAAAAACAACACGAAAGACGAGAAGAACAGACATACAACTCGGAGCTACAAAACTTGCTGCCATTCTCGCTGGCGCATACGTCACAGTGTGTGTGCGCGCGTGCGTGTGAGTGAGATTGAGAGTGAGAGTGACAGAGTGTGCGTGACACGACATTGACACGACAGCGGGGCTTGACACTGAAGAAGGGTGCAACCCAAGTGGCTGATGCTGGTGCTACAGCCAATAATGATTAGAATCGCATACGATTGCAAAACAATCCGCCAATATGTGTTCTGCATCCGCAGAAGGTTCGGTGACAAAACTCAACTCATGGAGTGGATTCCAATATGCAGACTCCCGTCATCCCTTGTGGCCTCGCGATGACAACAGAATTGCATTTCAAATTATCTCACAAAAGCTCAATTCTAATGTCATTTTCTCAGTTGAAAATAGGATGGTGAATGAAGAATAGTCCCCCAAAAGCTGTTGTGGCTGGGCTGACAGTGGGGAAACTTTATTGCTTTCTCCACAGAGGCAGGGCGTCAGCGAAACGCAAGGCCGAGGACAGGAGTCCGCATATTGTAATGGACAGCATTGGGCTGGCTGTCCCCATCCTGAGTGAGTGAGTGAGTGAGTGAGTTGCAATATGTGACCTTGTCTCCTCCACTTGCCTCCTCCACTTGCTTCTCTCCTCGTACCAGGAAGTAATATGTCATGATGACATCACTGACAACAGCATTATATTTCAATATCTTGCAAAAGCTCAATTGTAGAGTCTTTTTCTCATTTGCAATTGGGATGGTGAATGAAAAACAGTCCCTCAAAAGTTGTTATGGCTAGGCTGACGGCTGGAAAACTTTATCGTTTTCTCCACGGAGGAGGGCAGAGGAGGCGGGACGAGGAGATAAGCGTAAGTGGAGGAGGCAAGGTCGCATATTGCAACGCACTAAGTGAGTGAGTGAGTGAGTGAGTGAGTGAGTGAGTGAGTGAGTGAGTGAGTGAGTGAGTGAGTGAGCGAGCGAGTGAGTGAGTGAGTTTGCGTACCACAGCATTGGGCTGGCTGTCCCCATCCTGCAGCCACTCAGCCACTTCCTGAATCGTCCTGCAGGAGAGACAGACAGACATCTTGTTAGACAAACGGACGTTTGCAGTTTGTTTACAGATCCACCATCGCGTTGACACCAGATTCCAAAACAATAGCTTTCCATCAAGCCTCAGATAGTATTTTAAATAGTTTAGATCTGGGTGTGAAATATAAGTCCCGGGGGCTGGATTCGGCTTGCCAGACCGGCCCCAGACTTGAAGGAAAAAAAAAAAACTAAGGACGTCAGAAAAGGAAAAAATGTCTCATGCCCATTATAAAGTTACTGCAGGTTTTTCAATACTTGAGAGCATTTTTGAGGTCAGCCAATACCCACTGTCATCCAGAATATTGACTGCAATGTAATTCTGCTATGAATCAGAAATGTGTGATATTTTGTAATTACGTTAATGGTTCAGTGCACTTGAGATGAAATTGGCTGTATGTGGCTCCTGGACCGAAATGATTTTGACACCGCTGGTTTAGATCGACCTCCCCAGCGAGAAAATGAGCAGATGGGTCTCAGACTGTGGGCTCTTTCCATTATTCTAACTACCTTCCTCCCTTGGGCTTGTGACCTTGTGGTGACATGGCAAACGCCATTGACGACAGAAATTTAATGCGTGCATGCGTGCATGCGTGCATGCGTGCGTGTGTGTGTACCTGTGACCATCCTGGTGGCGGTGCAGCTGCTGTTGCAGTTCCCTCACTTCATTCCTCAAGATAGCATTACTCTGCAGAAAACAAACACATACAGTATATATAACTCATAGTCTCCTTGAATAAATCGCTTTCCGCTAAAATTGTGAAGAAACACATACCTGCTTGGCTTGTGCTAATGACTTGTCTTTGTTCTGGAGTTGTTTCTGTAGTTCATCCACCTGGAGCTTCAGCTGCCGGTTGGACTCGACCTGCTCTGATAGGCGCCTTCCATTCTCAGCTGCCCTGTCTTCCAGACGGTGGATTATCATACGCACAGCCAGGTTTCGCTGAAACTCATTCTGTTTATGGGGGTGGGGCACACAGGTATTGAATATCTGGCCAGTCACATGTATTTATGTACTGTATCCACAGCCAGCAATAATAGGGCACAATCTATGCATTTAAGTTTAATTAAAAAAAATATGATGGACCATCTTGCAAACCAGACGTTTTGAAACACAAAGTGGTTAACCTACCTGCAATGCGTCTGTGATGAATTGACTGGCCTTCTCAAGGTCGGTGCAGGCTTGTTTGTGACTTGCATCAACATGATAGGAAAGTTCGTTTATCTAATGCAGATACAGCCTCGTTAAATCAGATGCAATGCAAACTACAGCAAATCTCAAAAAGGCATGCAGTCCAGACAATGTCAGATGTGATTTCGTCGAAACTGTTCGATGGCAAATAATAGTAATAATAATAAAAATACCGAATGTCATTCAGTGAATGTTGAATTTATATCTCTTCAAACTCACTTCACACTCCATTGTGCTGGTGCTCTGGTAGAGGCGGCTGTGGGAAGCCATCTAGCCACGATACGAACATAGATTTGTTCAATCGAGCGGTATTAATGTGCCTACAAATAATGTGAAAATGTTGATTCATACAGCCTGTTAAAAACACTGTCGTTCATTTAAGTCCCCTTCCTTATGATTCGCAGTTGAAGGCTGCCAACCCACCACCCATCCATCCAGTTCAGGTGACGCCGATTTGTTTACCTACAGTTCTGTCTGGTGTTGTTGTAAATAGGCTTGTGTTTTAGGATACATGCGTAGACAGAAAACTGTTATACAGTCGCTGTGTCTTCTCTAATCCAATTTAAACCCCAAGACTGTGGTGAACAGGCTCCAGTATCGTAGTGTTTTTGTGTTAATGCGCTGCTGCTGTGTAGTGTTGTACACAACTAAACCCCGGCTTCCGCTTTGCTTTATCGCCCCCTTGCGTTACGGCTGTCACAAGAAATATTGTTCAAACTTGATATTATGAAATGTGTTGTTGTTTGACAGCAATATTTTGATTTGCCTATCATGATATAAATGCGATATATTGCACAGCCGTAATTACAGGCTTACTGTTGGGGACAAAATAAACTAATAGTAATGCACGTGCCTGAATGCACACAGTGAACCTGAGGAAGGGGGGACAAAGGGGTCGGTGGACCTATAGGCACAGGGAGAGTAGCCTAAGGGGCATGCGACCGTTGACAAATGCCATTTCATTTTTTTTTTTAAATATATGTTTTGGTCTTTTTCGACTTTATTGAAGACAGGACAGGATGAGAGGTGGACAGGAAGTGAATGGGGAGAGAGACGGGGAGGGGTCTGCAAATGACCCGGCTGGGCCTGGAACAGGGGCGTCAGCAGACCCAACACTATACAGGGGCACTAAAGGGCACCAAAAAGAAATGCATGCGAGCGCGCGGAGCGCGCAAGCTTAAAAAAAATTGGCCAATCTTTTTTTAAAAGAAAAATTCATCAAATCTATATGTAGGGCAATACAACTCACAGTAGCTAACTACATTGTCAGCTGAGTCTCACCTGTGTGGGTGTGTGTGTGTGTGTGTGTGTGTGTGTGTGTGTGTGTGTGTGTGAGTAGGTGCATTCGAGATGTGTCAACGCATGTATGCGCATTTAGACAGCAATGCACCCTGGATGGAAAATGCTGCATGACGGTTAGATTTCCTGTCAAACTTCGAAATTTCGTCGACGTTGCGTTGACGAGGTGACATGTCACATGGTGTAAAACTATCGCGGGATGAATGCGGCTGCAGTCAGATCTTGCAACCTCTGCAGTTGCTTATCCCCTTCAACGCTCGTCGGCGGACTGCCTCCGAGGTCACACGCCCATGAACTGGTTGGTCAACAACTCACTCACGTGTGTATATGGGTCTTGTCTCACCTCTACACAAGTTTGCGCAGGTCCCCACTTCAGCTCCTCCTCACTGCCTGTCCCCCCACTCCTCACACGTGGTGTGTTAGTAGAGCAAACCGGTGCGAGCTCATCGTCTCGTTCATATTTGTGGCCGACTGCAAATGCGCTGTATTTAATAACACCCACATCGTGACAACAAGTTCTCGCTCACATGGTTCCGTCAACGTTGGTCGTCAGCAACAAAGTCGTATGGGCTTATGGCTCGTTCAAAAAATCGAGAATCCCCAGAAAGCCGACCTAAAACCTCGGGAAAGTGGGAGTGAACATTTGGTGACGCAATGTCAGATCGATAATTATCGAGGTTGATCTCTGGCGTGATACGGTGGCCCAGTAGTGCAATCAATGTTTACATTATACAACACAAATAAACAACTTTGAAAACAAAATTACATTGAGAATACACACTTACATATTGAAAACAAGTTGACATTTCACAAAACACATTAACAAATGTAAAAACAACTCTACAAAACACATAGGGCAACTGACATTAACAAGTTTGAAAACAAAATTACATTTGCATTATACACTTACATCTTTAAAAAACTCATTCCTATTTCATAAACGCATTAACAAATGAAAAAAGAGCTTTTACACATTACAACGCACTTAACAAGTTCCAAAACAAAATCACATTTGCATTACACACTTTCATCTTTAAAAAACGAATTACTATTTCATAAAACACATTAATAAATGTACAACAAACAAAACAAAAAACAAATCTAAAATACATTACAAATAATCTAAAATACATTTCAATGATCTGACAAAAAAAACCGATACAAATCACATTAACAAGTTTGGAAACAAAATTAGCCTACATTTACAATATCTTACTTGAAAAAAAAAAAACATTTCATTAAACACATTTGCAAATGTGAAAGCAAATTACCATTTCATTAAACACATTTGCAAATGTGAAAGCAAATGAACAAAACACAAAAGCAACCTGCGAGACACATTTACATTTCACGAAACACAAAGCAAATTAACAAAACACAAAACACAAAAGCAAACTGCGAGACACATTTACATTTCACGAAACACAAACGCAAACTCCAAAAACACATTTATTAACGAAATTTCTTACGGAAGTAAGAAATTTCTTACGGAAGTGAGAAATTTCTTACGGAAGTGGTGTAGGTGCCCAACGCGTTCCTCCTGCCTGATCCGTTCCCTAATGGGGCGTCAGGAAAGCGGACGTGACGAAACAGGAAATAGTGAGGAATAATTACATACTTTCAGCGAGTGGATGAGACGGTCGATGCGGCGAGTGAAGAGCATTCATTTTTTAGCATTTATTTGATCGTTCTGAGAAAAAGTGTCCGGTAACATACACACACACATGTATTGCCCGTCTTGTGGCGTTTGCTTTATTCGCCTTATTCACCCGGAACGTTCTAAAGACGTTGAGGGGTACACTTCAGGGGTACATTCGGCAACGCACCAGCTGTCATAGCGCCTCACTGTTGTGTGCCCAAATGTTCGTCCTCAAAGAGAAAAAAATCCTACCGTGGACAGACTTTCCACCGTTTCCACAAAGAGCAGGCACTTCGCCGTGAATGTATAAATCAAATCAAGAGGGATCCTGGTCCATATTTCAAGGTAAGATGCAAAATTATGTTCAGTCATACGCATTAGCTAGCACAAATAAGCTAGCTCGCCAAACTTGTCATGACTCATGTAGCCTAATGAAGCGAATGCCTCGGTGAAATAAAAAAAATATGAATGTGTAATTACACAACGCTACATTTATATGATTGTTGTACCTGTACAATGACAATAAAGTTTCATTCATTCATTCAGATCGCTATTTCAAGATTATGCTTTTAATTGTGTGGTAAGCGATCCGATGGCCACTGATTTTGTGCTACAAGAACCAGTATAGGCCTACGTGTGCCAAAATCAAGTTGTTTTGCTAACGAACTAAAATGCATACCCTGGTATTTATGGTTACAGATCAACGCTGAGACCAAAGTTTGCTCTGAGCACTTTGAGAAGCAGTGTTTTGTAAAGACCGCCTGTGGTATCACAAAGCTTATAAAGGATGCTGTGCCTTCTGTTCTGAGCTCTAGGAAGGGCATTACTCAGGTGAGCTTCAATCGAGCTATGTGTAAAATGTAACACCACAAAAAAAACGTTTTTGTTTATTACGGCATCTGTGAGGCACGGGTGTGCATGTGAATGTCAACTGCTTCCTACATGTTTAGATCTGATACACTTCCCCTGTCTATAGGCCTAATATCAGCACCACGCGTTTAACATGGCGTTAAGTTATGGTGATTAAACATGTTGCATGTCAAATAGTATAACCAGACAGGGCAAAGTGTTGATGGTCCTATCGCAGTTGCTCAGATCAAAGAGCATTGACAGAGGTTGTCGAGGAAAACGCTGTTCCCTAAACGCACAACATTGGCTACGGTAAACGTCGAGGGGGGGTGGAGAATCAGAGATGGCCATGTATGGTGAGGTGATAAGAAAGTAAGCATAGCAGACAAAATAATTCCAAAATGGCAAAATATACCGGTACTCTGGGACTTGTTGCTGTATTGGAAACAGTTTTTCAAGCGGTGTTCCTCTACCCTCTGTCAGTTTCGGTACACTGAGTGTCCATGATTACTGTACTGTGTTTGTAGGCTACTGAAGTCATGGTGCCTTTGGAGTTAGTTACTCTAGTTATTACCAGTGTTGGGAAAGTTACTCAAAAACTGTAATGCATTACTGATCACATGTTACTGTCTTTTCAAAATAATCCTGTACACTACAATATTACTATGTTTAAAATGCATGGCATTACACTACTGTTACATAAATTACTTTCAAAAAGGACTTAGGCCTAAATATGAATCTGGCCATGTATTACAAACATATCAGTATCAGGGTGGTACATTTCAAATTAAGTAATTCAAATAATTTTATACAATATGGTACTAGCTGAGATATCACCTGACCTGCCACAAAAAATGTCATCGACCCATATGCTGTACACAACATTTTTCTAATGTTTTGTATTCTGATCTATTACAGCTGGAGCTTTCCCATGGCCAAGAGACGAACGCTAAACTTGATAGTTTTTTTTCCTCCTCCTTCCTGCCTGCACTGTACAAAAAGTCAGTAAACAAAAACAAATGATTGCATTTCACAGGTTTGTTTATTATAATTTCAAAGAGAAATGATGTATGAATAATACAAGACATTATTATATAATAACAACATTTAGTATAAGAACATTTCGTATAATATGATGATATATCATGAATATCATGTACATTTGAAGCATGAGAGATTTGTACAAATAAACATCAATTCAATGTATGTTTCCTGTTTCACTTGTGACTGAATTTTTCAGAATTTCAGAATAATGGGCCTTGGAAGTTTTACATTGCACTCACTGCCCACATCTGGTTAACAGAGCCTACTAGTGTCATGGGTATGACGCCATAAAATTTTGCTAGGATGCCGGACACTTCTGTAATCTCCTTCTCGGATATGAAGCCTGTGTACAGGTCACTAACGAATGACACCTCACCAGACAGGGCAATTCCAATCAGGCCTTTGAAATTTGGGTTGCCCTTGTAATGGGAATAGATTTTGGAGTTAAGTACCTTCAAACTAAGCATTTGCACATATATTTCTGTACAGTCTAGAATGACTCTGGTGTCTGGGTAAGTGTTTTGAAAACAAGTAGGCATACATTCATCTACTGTGGCTTTTGAAGGCCAAATGGGGAGAGATCCTAACATGAAGTATCGATAGTTAGCCCAGGTGACAGATTCTGCTCACAGTTGACTGTGACACACCAAAGCGCACCGCAAGGTCCTGCTCAGCAAACCCCTGTCTGAGGCAACAGAGAAAGAACTGGTCCATAGTTGCTAGTTTGGAGATATTAAATGCCTGTCTAATTTAAATGACCTGTACCTCTGTTTGTCTAAGCCTTTGAGCCTGACTCCATCCTACCATGCTTGTGGCTGTGGGCTGTAGAGCCATATATACAGCTTTAAAGGTGGCATAGTCTGGGAATCCTGTGTAAAATGACATCGGACTATCATCACACTGGAATCTTGACACACTGAACACTTTATCTTTGAGTTGTGCTCTTAACTTGTCTTGCTCAATGATGTGCTTGCGAGCCGCCTCAAGTTGTTCCTCTGGTGTCAGCGGTGGAACAGCATAATCATGGTACGGGTGTGGAGGAGGTACATCTGTGCTGGAGGGGCAAAAAGACAACACTACTAGTTGTGATCAAACTGTCAATTCCTAACCGGTATAAAACTGAATGCAGTAATGAATTACAAACTATGGCACAACTAAATACAATTCATTAACTTACCTCAAGGCATCCCTTCTCACATCAGGTTGGTTCTCATCAGGCTGGTTTTCATCCACCTCCATGGAATCCGTACTGAAAAAGAAACACACAGGACAGGAGAGTCACAACATACACAGGGCAGCCGTGGCCTAGTGGTGGGGCAGCCGTGGCCTAGTGCAATGTTTCCCAACCTTTTTTGTCTTGTGTACCCCCAAGCCTTTTCATTGTGCCATGAGTACCCCCTAAGTCAAGTTCTATATCGCTTTCTCCATCCCAATGTAACTAAGCTCCATATGTTTGTTAAATTTAAATTTTTCCAAGTACCCCCTGCTGTGTGCTCGCGTACCCCTAGTGGTACACGTACCCCTGGTTGGGAAACACTGGCCTAGTGGTTAGAGAGTTGGTCTTTTAATCTGGGGGTTGCAGGTTCGAATACCCCTGACCTCTCCATGGCTTAAGTGCCATTGAGAAAGGCACCTAACATTGCTCACTGACACATTGCTCCAGGGACTGTAACCATACCCTGACAAATATGGTAATAACTAAGTCAACAATGCAAACAAATATATCTCCAGCACATATATTAATTCCCCAGTATTTTGTCTAAATTTAAATGTATTCCTATGGCAAACTATTCTCCGTTTTTTAATTATTATTAAAGAGGTTTGGTACACACATGTCAGTATAACAATATAACAGCTGTAGGGCTACTTAATCAAACCATAAAAGCAAAGAATGTATTTGTATACCCTGGCTAACCATTTTTCATTCAAATGTCAATTTGTTAGGCCGCACCCACCAAGCAACCATACCAAATGGAATCACATAATCAAGGGCCGTCAAACTTATCGCAGCACGGCACCAGTTTGAAAATGCATTGTCTGAAGGGCAGAGGGTTAGCTCCATGAAATTCACTACCTGGCACCATACATTTTGGTGAGTAATGCCCTTAGCAATCCAGACATACAGGGGGCAGACACATTCTCGCAACCCCGTAGTTATAAGGCATTGCAAGACGGTGATTATCCCCTGTAAGTCAGGATTGTGAAGGGCATTACTCACCAAAATGTATGGGGTGATAGTGGAAGGTGCCAGGTGTATGTGCGGTGAATTTGATGGAGCTAACCCTCTGTAGTCCAAACAGAGTTACAGGGGGGCAGTCCATGAAGTCCTCCGTTTTATGGCAGGCAGTCGCTTTAGAGCACAACACAGGCAATCATGCATCCAGAATGGGAGATAGAAATTCTTTCTAGGCCCCCTTCATATTGGCGTACATCAGTTCCATCACATACCAAGCAGGTGGAAGAAATATGTGGTCAGCAGCACACTGGCCTATGCCAGAGCAGTCTAATATGAGAGTTACGTCACTCCCATAGACCTCTATGGTCCAATCTTTCCACAGCAATGGTGGCTCTCAAGGAGCCTCATGGAGCGTTTTTACACAAAAATCTCCATTGACTTGAGTTCCAATAGAAGTAGGCTAGTTACTTTAGCTCTGGGCGGTGGCCGTAGCACACAGACAATGTGGTAAACATTCTTTGTTTGTTATGTAATGGTTCTGTGTTGGTCTACAGCGAACACATAGTTGCTGTTTAGAAATATTTTAATCTAAGTGAATCACATCACCAACTGACTTCCTGGTCCCCGGTTGGCACAACTCTCCTAATGGACGGCTCTGGACCTATGCCATTAAGAGTATTACTGCAAAAGAGGAAAGCGGAATGCACCAAAAAGTGCGCCTCTTGAGAGAAAGAAAAGTGAAAGCCCATTGGGAAACTCCAACTCCCATTGTCATTGTGACACAGCCATGGCCGTAGCCAGGAATTTGAAATAAGGGAGGTCCATAGTGCACGCGCAGCGCACCACACATTTTTAAAGGTGCACTGTGTAGGATGTTGCCCGGAGTATCTATTGTAACTATGTTGCTCATTGAAACTATGCTGTTTTTTTGTGTGCCAATTTTGGTCTTTTCATGAATATTTGCTAAATAATGAACTAATATTTACTAGTATGACCATAGTTTACAGTATGTTTTGCAGCTGAAAAGATTTCTGGAGAAGATCCCCTTTTCATGTATGAAAAATATTATTTTCTCTAAAAATAAGGGAGGTACCTCATATGTGGCTACGGCCATGGACACAGCACTCCACAGCACACAAGTGAACACTGCACACAACGAAATTGCATTTATGCCTCACCCTTGCAAGGTGGCAGCCCTCAGTGGCACCCCATGGGGAGCAGTGCGGTGGGACGGTACCATGCTCAGAGTACCTCAGTCATGGAGGATGGGGGAGAGCACTGGTTGATTACTCCCCCCACCAACCTGGCGGGTCGGGAGTCGAACCGGCAATCTCTGGGATGCAAGTCTGACGCCCTAACCGCTCACCCATGACTGCCCTGCTCTAGTCTCCCTGTCTGGGATCATAACTTTACTGTAGGGCCTAATCCTCTAGCTTGAATAAAATGAAAGTGTCAGCTAAGTGAAATGTAATGCAATGTAATAACATCACAGTTTGAAATCTTTGGCTCATGACTCAGGAGGACATGATCAATGCAAACAAATATATCTCCAGCACATACATTAATTCTCCAGTCTTTTGTCTAAATTTAAATGTAGGCTATTCCTATGGCTAACTATTCTCAGTTTATTATTATTATTAGAGGGTTGGTAAACACATGTCAGTTGAATATTGACTGAACAAACTAACCTCGGTCTGCGAATGATGATTCTCCTCTTTGGCCTCTCTTAAGTCCAGGCGAACAAAGTTGGCACAGCATCCTTTATAAGCTTTGTGATTCAACGGGCGGTCTTTACAAAACACTGCTTCTCAAAGTGCTCAGAGCAAACCTTGGTCTCAGCGTTGATCTGTAACCATAAATACCAGGGTATGCATTTTAGTTCGTTAGCAAAACAACTTGATTTTGGCACACGTAGGCCTATGCTACTGGTTCTGGTAGCACAAAATCAGTGGCCATCGGATCGCTTACCACACAGTTAAAAGCATAATCTTGAAATAGCGATCTGGAAACATCATATAAATGTAGCGTTGTGTAATTACACATTCATATTTTTTTTATTTCACCGAGGCATTCGCTTCATTAGGCTACATGAGTCATGACAAGTTTGGCGAGCTAGCTTATTTGTGCTAGCTAATGCGTATGATTGAACATAATTTTGCCTCTTACCTTGAAATATGGACCAGGATCCCTCTTGATTTGATTTATACATTCACGGCGAAGTGCCTGCTCTTTGTGGAAACGGTGGAAAGTCTGTCCACGGTATGATTTTTTTCTGTTTGAGGACGAACATTTGGGCACACAACAGTGAGGCGCTATGACAGCTGGTGCGTTGCCGAATGTACCCCTGAAGTGTACCCCTCAACGTCTTTAGAACGTTCCGGGTGAATAAGGCGAATAAAGCAAACGCCACAAGACGGGCAATACATGTGTGTGTGTATGTTACCGGACACTTTTTCTCAGAACGATCAAATAAATGCTAAAAAATGAATGCTCTTCACTCGCCGCATCGACCGTCTCATCCACTCGCTGAAAGTATGTAATTATTCCTCACTATTTCCTGTTTCCTCACGTCCGCTTTCCTGACGCCCCATTAGGGAACGGATCAGGCAGGAGGAACGCGTTGGGCACCTACACCACTTCCGTAAGAAATTTCTCACTTCCGTAAGAAATTTCTCACTTCCGTAAGAAATTTCTTACTTCCGTAAGAAATTTCGTTAATGTAATGTGTTTTTGGAGTTTGCGTTTGTGTTTCGTGAAATGTAAATGTGTCTCGCAGTTTGCTTTTGTGTTTTGTGTTTTGTTAATTTGCTTTGTGTTTCGTGAAATATAAATGTGTCTCGCAGTTTGCTTTTGTGTTTTGTTCATTTGCTTTCACATGTCGTCACCTTCTTAAAATAATCGCCTAAGTCATTTTTTGGTCAAGTTCACGTTTTCGCCTAACTCATGTCCTCCCCCATTCTGAGGGAGTTTTTGTGTTCCCTGACAAACCTGGAAAAAAATGACTTAGGCGATTATTTTAAGAAGGTGACGATTTGCAAATGTGTTTAATGAAATGGTAATTTGCTTTCACATTTGCAAATGTGTTTAATGAAATGTTTTTTTTTTTTTCAAGTAAGATATTGTAAATGTAGGCTAATTTTGTTTCCAAACTTGTTAATGTGATTTGTATCAAAGGTTTTTTTTGTCAGATCATTGAAATGTATTTTAGATTATTTGTAATGTATTTTAGATTTGTTTTTTGTTTTGTTTGTTGTACATTTATTAATGTGTTTTATGAAATAGTAATTCGTTTTTTAAAGATGAAAGTGTGTAATGCAAATGTGATTTTGTTTTGGAACTTGTTAAGTGCGTTGTAATGTGTAAAAGCTCTTTTTTCATTTGTTAATGCGTTTATGAAATAGGAATGAGTTTTTTTTTAAAGATGTAAGTGTATAAAGCAAATGTAATTTTGTTTTCAAACTTGTTAATGTCAGTTGCCCTATGTGTTTTGTAGAGTTGTTTTTACATTTGTTAATGTGTTTTGTGAAATGTCAACTTGTTTTCAATATGTAAGTGTGTATTCTCAATGTAATTTTGTTTTCAAAGTTGTTTATTTGTGTTGTATAATGTAAACATTGATTGCACTACTGGGCCACCGTAGGCGGATGTATAGAAGAACGAGTTCCCGAGCTTGTGTTTTGTGTGACGACAGACGCATCATCAACATGGCGCCCATGCATGCAACTGACATGTAAACAGTATCATAAATGCTAAAATATCATCTTGTAATCACTATCAACAACACCAGTCAATGTCATTCAATTGCAGATGCACATATGTCAGTAATGCTGGTCTCTGGCTGTTTAATTTAGCTTACTTCAGCTAAAATTATATGTCGTGGGTGTGGAGGCTCAAGGTGAGGTGAAAAAAAGAAAAGAGAACCAAAACAAAACACGCATGAATCCCTATTGTTCCGGGATCAGTGGCGTTCATGCGCCAAACTCCAGAACTCGATTGTCATGTGAGCAGTGTCGTCAGCTGTCTCGAGAGGTCCCGAGCTGGTGAAGGCAACATTAGTATGTAGGCCTATGTCGTGTGCGCGTGTCTGTGTGTGCCGGTGCATGTTCACGTCAAGAGGGGGAGCCAGAGTATCAGTATCAATATCACACATGGGCATTTCGTAGGCTATGTGTAGATGCATTCAATCGAATAGTTGGCTAGTTCACGGCATTATGTTTTGGTCTTAAAAGTAACCACCTGTAGGATGTTATCATGCCACCTTAATCTATGTGCTTTTAAGACCACTCGAGCAGCAAACACCAGAATGAGAATCATTTCAGAATCGTTCACTTTCAACTCTTAGACCAACGTGTGCTTGGGCTGCATTAAGCCAGCCAGCCTCCAACTTGCCTGGACGACGGCTCATTCAAGCATGCGCTGGGCTATTTTTTAAAAGCAACAGCATAGCCTACAAAACTGCTTTCTACGAGTGTTGTATTCTGTTATAGTGCGCTAGTAGCCTAGGCTATAACAGCGGGGTCATTGGTTGCAGGCAACTTTGTCAAGATGTCAAAAAATATGCCGATAGCTAGCAAAGCTGACAAGACAAGTTGGGGTACATCACGGCACACGCCCCTTCGCGTTATCAGATGAAACATGTTCTACACACATTTGATTGACATGCTATGCTTAGTTTACAGAGGATAACAAAAAATAACGCTTACTGTTTACTTCACTTCACACCGGCCGGAGTGAATGGTCGCTGTGTTGGTCAGGTTCGGTTCAAAAAGCCAACATTTTCATGTGCTGCCCAAATCTCTTGTTATCATGAAGAACGATTCTTCCTATGTCTATTCGTCACATTTCATTGCGGCGGTCATCCAATGAGGGGGGGCACCATGTTATTCACCACGTAATTCATTATTCAAATAGTCAATTTCTTCAGGGTGCCAAATAACTAGGTTATATTATAATCAATGTTTTAGTGTGTCTTCACTAGGATAACTAGTATGCCTGTCGTGTTTCTTAAAGATAGTAGGCTATGGAAAAACTCCTGTATGGTATTAGCCAACAGGCAACTCTCCGGCTACATGCTCCGAGTACGAATGGCCGTGGTGGCAAGTGCATTCTGATCAGGCTGCTGCATCCGTGTCAGATTTAAATTCTAACTTAAGTGTAGTAGGCTATAGGCCTATTTTAAGATAAAAAAAATAATGCAAGCATGTATTCTGTATATTACCAGATGAGCCCGATTTAAATAACAAAAAATAAAGATATAAATAAATAAATTAATTAAAAAATCAGTGCCCATTATAGGCTGGCACCGCAGGTCCACACCAGGGCACGTGCCCGGGTAAAAATGGTCTAACGACGCGGCTGGGCCTGGAATCGAACCCGGGTAGGACACATGGCAGACAAGTGCCCTACCATTTGGCCCTGAATTGGGTCACCATTCCATTGTGTGCATTGAGTGGAAGGGGCCCTTTTCGAATGGCTACGTCCAGGGCTCTAAATTAACTTTTTCCACCACCAGCCAATTTGGCTAGTGGACATTTTTTCTTACCAGCCAAACAGAAGTTAAACTAGCCATTTTTTTTAATCTCGCCAAAATAAACTATGCATTAGGCTAGATTTTTTTTTCTAATTAAATGGTCATTTTGTCCAACTGTTTCTACAACACAGATACTCTATAGCCTGCATAGGCTACTATATGTCTACATAATAATTAAGCATTATAGGCTATATATTTTTTTCATTATTTTTTAACTTCTGCTTTATTTTTTACTTTCATTACTTAGGCCTAATTAATTTGATTAGTTTTTGTTCAATTCCTCTGAAAACAGCTGAATCACATCGCACAAGCCACTCACATAACAGACCTTTAACATACAGTAACCAAGCACACAGCCAAACACTACAAAACCTCACATACGCACACCCCAAGGAAGGAGAAGAGATGAGAGGAAAATGAGAGGAGAGAGGAGGAGCTCTTCTCTACCATGCGCAACAAAATGACAAGAAGCCTAGTTTAATTAAAAGTAAATAATATCTCGGGAATCTTCGCTTCCTTTGTTACTTCCACAGCTTCGTCGTTGGTTGCTTTTTTTTCTTTCCGATGGCGTGGGCTTTCCAACTTAGTTGCGCCACGACTCTGAACATTTCAGAAGACAACTGAACTGACAGCTACGGTCACACTACTCTGACAGTCGGCTCTCCTCCTCTGCCCTGGTCGCTATTTCGTTCCACAACCACTCATTTTTAACGTCACTATTTACAATTAGGCCTACTACTAGCATTCACCAACACACAGAACCTTGCTCTAACCCCCGCCACATTCTCATCACTCGCACAAAAAAATAGTCTACACAACAGAAGTAGCGCTATGCATAATCTGCGTAAGTCCTGTTATTGAAACGGTCAGGGTTTCGCTGCTTCAAAAATGCAGCCTGTTACAGCAAGGTTCATATAGTAATAATAGCAGTAGTGACGGGTTGCAGCGAAAGCGACGAGAGCATAGGAGGAGAGCTGCCTGTCAGAATAGTGTGAGCGCAGCTTAGCTGACAGAAGGCTGGTCGTCTGAAATGTTTTCAATCCTGGCGCGCGCAACAGCATGGAGTTGACGCTCGATGCACTGGAAAGCCCACGGTGGGAGGCTACGTCGTGACGCTAGTGTCCATGGGTAATGTAGGAAATCTCGCCCTATAACGTTCGTCAGAGCAGCGGTTTACCGTTCATAAGTTACTGTACTCGGGCGCTACTAGCCAAATTGGCGGGTAGGTATTTTTTTCTACTAGCCAAAATGAATTTTCACCCGTGTTTGGCGTGTTGGCGTGTGTTAATTTAGAGCCCTGGCTACGTCTCAGGCCAGGGTAAAGCTGTCAGCGGCCTTGACATTAACTTTTTGCTTGTTGGCCACTGTGGCTAGTGGTTTTCCAGAGTCACTAGCCATTCAGCTATTGTACTAGTGGTTTTCCACTGTCACTAGCCATTCAGCTATTGTACTAGCCACAAATTTGATATTGTTTTTTTTCTTTATCATGATGCTGTACATCTAACTTCAGAAGAAGAGGTGTTAAAGCAAGAAGGTGAGTGTGCAGCTTTCTCAATGGAAATAAATCAAACAAATAGAAACTGAGTAACTGAGCTTTTTCTTGAACTTAATAACAAACAATTTATTCACAAGGGGGGAAAGTGCCGAATATAGGCTATTCCTATATGGCTGATTATTTGACACATGAAGTGAGGGTGGCTCAGAGGAGGATGCTCAGTGACTAAAGGCCTGAAACGCCCGGAGATCTGATGGTGTCCATTCCTGTGTATTTCACAGATCAACATTCACATGTCAGGATTGAAAAGGTCTGTAGTCAAAGCCTGATAAACCAGCCTAAATGTGAGACTGGATGTGTACTTTAGTCTGGCCCCGATGAATGATACATCCGAAGATTGTTGATGAGAACAACCTGTTGTTTTTCAAACCGTGCCTGTGCCTACTGTATAGGTCGTCACTCCCCCAAAACCCTGCCCACTTTGATTCAAAACAAATTCAAAACAAATCTCTGCGTTGTGATTGGTCTGCCAGACTAAGGGCAATGTGTTCAAAATGTATACCAATCCGAGGCTAGACCACTCACAGCCGAAAAATGTCGGCGTCCAGCGGGTGGCGCTGGTTTACTGGGCTACTGTAGTCAGGCTGTGGGGTAGACATAGCCTGGTTCTCACCAGGCCTGTGTGTGTGTGTGTGTGTGTGTGTGCGTGTGTGTGTGTGTGTGTGTGTGTGTGTGTGTGTGTGTGTGTGTGTCTGAGTGTCTGTGTGTTTGTGTGTGTGTGTGTGTGTGTGTGCTGTCTGTGTGTCTGAGTCTGTGTGTGTGTGTGTGTGTGTGTGTCTGAGTCTCTGTGTGTGTGTGTGTGTGTGTCTGAGTGTCTCTCTGTGTGTGTGTGTATGTGTCTGTCTGAGTCTGTGTGCGTGTGCGTGTGTGTGTGTGTGTGTGTGTGTGTGTGTGTGTGTGTGTGTGTGTGTTAGCTCTGGATGCCACTGGTGGAGCTCCAACACACACAGAGGTCTAGAAGACTGTCACAGGATTCCATTTCTCCAGCCAAAAATAATCGAAGCATTTATTGCTTCAATGTCAATGGCAGCTCGCATTTAAGAGTCGCAGGACAGATGATAGACTACGTATATAGACGCTTTAGAGATCCACAGAAAACATTTTTGAAGGTAGGCTATTTGTTCGTGGCAAGGATGGGTAGAATGATGGATAAAGCCATGCTTTTTGAAGGCGGAACCAATGCATGCTCTCCCAGACCTAGTGGAGCTCACAAAGCTGTGCAAAAATACAAGTCGGGCAAGAGCCAGGCAAGGGTAGACACCCAGAATGACACATGGCGTTCTACATTCTGGTCCCATGATTCGCCATATCATAGCCTGTATTCTGTTGTTGCCATGTATGCACCAATTGTTTATTCCTGCTACACCTATGCATTTCACATTTACAGATCGCTCAGGGCTCCCAACATTTCCCAACTTGGGGCCCACTTGAAATTTTCACAAGTGTTATTTGTGGCCCACCTCTGCCGAATAATCAATATAACTCTCATATGAATAGTCAACAGCAACACCGGAACAAATACTATTTAGATTTTGAGAAAATGATCTCAGTTTAATTTCACTACTACTATGGAATATGTAGCCTATTGATGTGTTGTAATGTCACCACAACTAGCATATCTAAACTTCACAGATATTTCCGGTATAACTTACAGTGTGTGATGGTAAATGACAATTGCTGCTCCACAGTTCATAGATCACTTAGCTGGGTCATCTGAAGACATTTCTGTGACTGAAGGTTTATTTCTCCAATGCAGGACAGATGAAAACAGTTCCTGCTGTTAAAATGTGGGCACATTTTGTGATTTTTTTTTTTTATTGCATTACACTTTATCCCAGACAGTATAGGGCCAGAGGCCACACACCATCCATTTTCTCCTGGATTTTAATCTATGACCTACTGTAAACAGTTGACAGACAGGGGCAAGCGTACACGCACGCGCACACACACACACACACACAGACACAGACACACACACACACACACACACACACACACACACACACACACACACACACACACACACACACACACACACACACGCACTAAACAAATAATGAGGTGTAATTTCATGAAGATGCCAGTGTCCACCTAAGATGTCAGTCTAGGCTACATCATGCACATGTGTGGGGCGTTGGTGGCTCAGGTGGTAGAGGAGCCGTTCAGCAACCAGGTTGCAGGTTCAAGCCCCACTCTGCTGACCCCATCAATGTGTCCTTGAGCAAGATACTTAACTCCAAGTTGCTTCTGGTGGCAGGGGGACCCTGTGTGGCAGCCACTGCCACCGGTGTGTGAATGTGAGGCATACATGGAAAGCGATTTGAGTGCTTGAAAGGCGCTATATAAAATGCCATTTACCTATTACATGGGAGGTGAAGTCCTGCCTGATTGAATTACTTCTGGACATTTCTGTCTGACACCCCTTCTATCACCGTGGATAGAATCTGTGAAAGAAAACAACAGACTATTCATGCTGACGTGGTCTGGCCCACCAAAACTTAACTACACTGTCAAAAAAATAATCTCCAAATTGCTTTGATGTTGGAAGAACACCTCATGTTACCTCCTCCCAGTAAGGAAGAATATCACTATGACAGACTATCAATATTCCTACTGAATACTAACTTCTCTGGCTATTTCCTCAGGGTCAATGGCCATGTGATTATTTCACTTTACTTTTGTAGGACAGATTGAGTTTCCTGCACCTTGTTCTATCTTGCCTATATAGTAGCTTTGGAACCGTTTTTTTTTTTTTTTTTAATCAACACCTCTGAAGAAACACAATTATGTTTCACTTTTATGACAGCGCTTTGAACATTTTGAATTACACATAACATATCCCTTTCCATGAAATTTAAGACACAAAATGTACGTTATATGCCACATCAGTGTGTTCTTCTGCACTCACAAGGGGGCAGCACACTATCAGATGAGGTTCCTCCTGTAGGCCTGAATATGCATGTATGCCACTTTCTGATACAGTATGTGTCATCACCTTAAAGTCTCACTAGGACGTTTTGTGATTCATTCATGAATTATGTGATTCATGAAATATGTCCACATGAAGAGAAAAAGCGACCCAACAAACTGAAACTGGGGGGAAAGATCTGATAATTCAGATTAAACACCATACCGTTATTGGTTTGGTATATAGGCCTGTCTCTGCAGACTTAATAAGCACACAACATGCTACTAACCATTTATACTGAACCAGGTAAACAACTCTCTGTTGTTGTCTATTTGCAACATTTGCACAAATAGAACAAAAATGATCAGATTACTTTGAGTGTCAGAAGATGGACCATGACTCCTATTGTGATCTGGCCCAGCACAAAGTCAACAAAAGGTAAAGATCAGTAGCGGAGGGAGCGCAGGGGTGGGGTGCTCTGAAGAAACACAATCATGTTTCACTTTTATGACAGCTCTTTGAACATTTTGCATTACACATAACATATCCCTTTCCATGAAATTTAAGACACAAAATGTACGTTATACGTTATATCAGTGTGTTATTCTGCCCAACACTCACAAGAGGGCAGCACATAACTAGCCTATCAGATGAGGTTCTTACTGTAGGCCTGAATATGCATGTATGTACTGTATGCCACTTTCTGATATGTGAAATCACATGTGAAGTCTCACTACAGGATGTTTATGTGATTCATGAACTATGTGATTCATGAAATATGTCCTTGTAAAGAGAAGTGACCCAACAAACAGGGGGAAAGGTCTGATAATTCGATGAAACGGCATACAGTTATTGGTTTGGTACATACCATGTCTCTGTACACTTAATAAGCAAACAACATGCTACTAACCATTTATACTGAACCCAGCAAACAACTCTCTGCTGTTGTCTGTTTGTAACATTGCACAAATAAAAAATGATCAGATTACTTTCAGTGTCAAAAGATGGACCATGACTCCCATTGACATCTGGCCCCGCACAATGTCAATAAAAGGTAAAGATCAGTAGCGGAGGGAGTGCAGGCGTGGGGTGGTCACCCCGAGCCCACAGGCCCAGCCCTTTGGGGGAGGCCCCACTTTAGCCGGATCTATGTGATTTATTTTTATATTAAACAATTATATTTATTAATGGTTATTTCCTGATTGCATGGGAAATTAAAACGATGGTAAATGTGCCTGGTTCATGAGTGTGTTCGAAGAGTTCATCTTGCATACAGCACACTTGCAACACAATAACAGGCAACAGAGGTTCTAAACACTATTACGTTCTATAAGCGAAACTGATGCCACTGCCGGTCTGAGTTTGCTGAGGTAGACTGAGGGCTGCAATGCATTTATGACAAACAAACAGGTTATGTTGTAAAGTGCCTATTTTAGATAAGAAAAACCTGTGAGAATAACGTTTCTCTATTTCGCAGCAGACAGTGCACGGCTGCTCGGCACGCACCTATGATTAAAAAAATCTAGTGTTACTGAATGTGAATGTGTGTGAATGCAAAGCACTTTGAGTTAACTGTGGAGTTGGAATATTGTGCTACAGGCCTACATGTAAATGTATTTTGACTGAATTCCAGTGTTGAACATGTTTAACCACTAGTGTGTGTGTGTGTGTGTGTGTGTGTGTGGGGGGGGGGGGGGTAGTTTGAAGAGATGACCATTAAAATATTGCTGTTTATGACCAAATAGGCCTTTGCAGTTTAAATGTACAGTTTAAATGTTGTCAAATGTCAAATACAACAACTTAATTTCTTTCCTCATGTCAATATTGTATGGGAAAATGTCTTCATTGGTCTCTGCATGTAGTTTAGGCTACTTAAAAAGCTATGACCCATTCTGTACCCCCCCCCCCCCCCCCCCCCCCCCCCCCCCCCCCCCCCCCCCCCCCCCCCCCCCTTTCAACCCTATTAAAGATTTTATTTGTGACACATATCCTGGTAAATAATATTTCCGATATCCACATCATGTCATGGCTTGACTGTTAGCAAACGCCCACTAGGAAGTCCAGACCATACTTTAGGGGGTCTGCTCTATGTTCCCACAGCCCATTGGTATCACAGCCCATTGGTCCCACAGCTTATTCCTGCTGCTCCATGCACGCACATTTTAAAGAAATTATGCAAATATAGGCCCTATGTTCCAGGACTCCATGTTCCCACATTTCTGAGTAAACAGAGAGAAAGTGCCTTTCTCCCCGTCATAGAACATAGGGCCTAAATTTGATTTTATTTCAAATTACTGTTAAAAGTCTTAGTGATGTGGACCAATGGGCTGTGGGAATAGACATTGTCCCCATTTTTAACTGTGTCGAACATTTGGAAACACCCATGACTCAAGGTTAGCCTATACAGCAGGGGTGGGGAACCTATGTTTCGAGGGCCATTTACAGCCCTTGTTTTATCCGGCACCCGACATATATTTCATGTGAAGCTGCATAACACTGAAATTGACATATTTTGTAAAAGAATCTTAGAAATTACATCAAGTTAAAGTAAGTTAAATTCAGGGGACCTAGAGAAGGTGGGGTCTGTTTTACTGTAAAGGCGGCTGCTTTCAATAAAGGCCTTAAGTGTAGGGGGAATTCTGTATTGTGTTCATAGTAGTAGGCCTACGGCCCTCTGAGGACTTTTACGGCCCCTGGAGGAATTTGAAGTGGCCCCTTGAATGAAAAAGGTTCCCCACCCCTGCTATACAGCCTTCAAATGACCACTTACAAAACCGGGATTATGTTCATCATCAGGTGATAGGCTACTTGAATTCAACAAAAGAGCTCTGCCTTTGGAAAAACCCTGAGATCTTTTCTTCCCCACAAAGCTAAATAGTCTAGTCATTATGGGGGGTCCACGCGCACCCCCCGTAATTGTTGTTGACACCCATTTTTTTAGACTCCTTAATATGTCTAGTTAACAATAAAAGATGTTAACATTGCTGCAAATTGTCCCATGACTGTTTTTCAGAGGTCATCTTGGAAACTGTGCAATAGCGATTTGTTCAATTCTGACATTTGACTATTCACATAACTTTTGAACCAGACATGGTACAAAGACAAATTAGACCACTTTTCCATATAATTCCAGCATGGGGAATTGATTGGAAGGCTCATTTAGTTCATAAAAACATGTTTAGACTACTTTGTAGGACAAAAATGACTAAAATGTATCAAATATTCTATAGATTCGGACATTAACTAATGTCTAAGTTTTCAAAAATAGTGCAAAGATTACAGAAATTACAAGCATTTATGACTAAATGCATTCCTTGACTTCAGATGACTACCATACATGCTGTCATTAACATCAAAACATCCCTGCAACCTTTTAAGGCTATGCTTAGTCATGGTTGATGCGAAAAGCACAAAATATTAGCAATCTGATGCATTGTTGAATTGACTCTCCCAAAACATCTAACAACAGATTTTTCAGTGGTTTAAAATAATATCAGATGTACTTAGAACATGTTTGCCCAGTTTTTTTGTGACAAGAAAGGCCTCAATTTCAAGATGGCCGCCACCAGGCCCACAAAATGAGCATTGTCTGAAAATGACCATACAATGACCAGAAATAGTGATGTTTGATATGCATTTTGACAATGTAATATTCTTAATACTATCCTTACTTGATGGGTAAGTAGTTATAAATACATTTTGACTTTGAGAAAATCAATTATCAACATAAAAATAAACTTATTGAATTAAATTAGATCAAAATTAGTGAAATAGAGCTGGCATATGTTGGCTCAGAATCATGTGAAGCCAAGCAATATAGGTGTTTTACTGAGTAATTGTACTACAGCGCACTATTAACAACAATGTGAAATTTCCACTCTTCAGCAATTGAAGATTTAGAATCAGAATACTTTCATTTGATATTTCCTAACTCCTTGTTGGCAGCACAGTGCATACAATTTCTCACAAACAAATTCACCCATTATTGCTTTAAAATATGCAACACGCCAGCCAGCCCCAGCACATTGCTATTTTCCTGCAATTTGCCAGAAGAATCCATCCCAATTTCCATGGTAACACAACATGCCCAACAACTAGGATACTAAACGATGCAATATCTACTGCAGGGTTTCCCAAACGGGAGTGCGTGGCCTGCTATACGTTTGGGAACCGCTGATCTACAGTATTAAGCCAGGGGGGTATACTGAGAAGTTGAACATGGTTAAGTAATAAACCACTAAGTTAACCAACAAGGAATGGTAAATTTGTTAATAGATATACCTATGATTTAGTTAAGAAAATGAGGACTCCAGGTTCCATTAAATTATTTACCTTTAACACAAGGTTAACTTCACCTGTTTCACTACTAAACCAGCTTCTTAGTATACACCCCCCAGGATGCACTCCGATTTAAAATCAAAGCTCATAAAACCACCAGGCACATCTGTGAGAAACACTGTGTCTGTGTCAAACTCTGTGTCTGCCACGATGAACCTATGAAAACCAGCTGGTTCAGACAATGGCCAAAGTTGTGTGTGCAAAGACTGAGCACACTTGCTAAACTATCTCTTTACCAACAAGGCATGATCCCATCATGTTTCATAGCTATCACCATCAAAGTTGTCCCAACAAGGCATGATGCCATCATGTTTCAAAGCTATCACCATCAAAGTTGTCCCAAAGAAATCATTCCTATTCTGATGCCAAGCATCATGAAATGATGATGAAACAGATTTCATTAGGAGGGAGTGAGGGTCTGGTGTCCACAAGTGGGGCCTATGCTTACAAAGCGGCACTGTAGGGAGCGATTTGCATATACCAGAGAGAATTAAGACTGGCACATTCACCATTGGTTCCCTGTGTTGTTCATAGATGAGAGCAAGTTCACACTGAAGATACGTGACAGACATGACAAAAGTCTGGAGAGAACAAGGAGAACGTTATGCTGCCTGCAACATCATTTATGAACAGCACAAGGCGCCGATGGTAAATTTGCCATTTTGATGTTCTCTGTTCTTACGCAAATTGCCCCCTACGATGCTGCTCAGAAAGCATAGGCCCCATGTGTGGATTAGGGTGGCACCAAGCACCAAGCACCAGGACCCCCACACCCCCCATCCGAAAATATGTCCTCCTTTTACCTGTCATGGAGATGGTCACCCTAGTGTGGATACCAGGTCCTTATACCCTCATCATGAAGTCTGTTTCTGACCATTTGAACAGCAGCATGTAGGCCTAAATTAGTTGCCTTAAAGCTCATTTTGCAGAGCTCTGGCAGTGCCACTTGGCACACAGGAGATATTAAACCATCCCATGGTCTCCTCTACATTCCCTGGTGTACTGGCATATCTCCTGGCATCTCCTCCATGCTCTGGGCAGTGCTGAGGGACACAGAATACTTTGCACTATTGGACATGTGCACTAAACCCACTCTGTTCTCTATGCCATAACATATATGTACTGCTTTTATTACTGTTGCTGACAATTTACTGTGTTCTAGTATTTCTTTGTGGTCACTGTAGTAGTTTCACATTATCTTATTTTTGTGTCTCTGCACATCAGATGCTGTCCTGTTTTGCAATTCCATTTGTGTCCTGTCTTGTCTTCACATGTTTGAAACACAAATTTGGTCTTTTGTACGAGTTTCTGGCTTTCTACTATCCATCATCATAAAAACAAGATATTAAATTAAGATATAAATGGCATACATTTAACAATGACTGGACACATTATAAACAACAAAAGGCAAATAAACACACACACAAAAAGGTTAGTATTTACACATGATGATTTCCCCCCCACTAGTTTTACAAAACCACACAGTTGTAGTGAACTTCTTCCATATGAAATTGTACTTATCACTTACCCATCAAGCAGATATAATAATTATAATATGACATGGTCAAAACATTTATCAAATATCACTGTTCCGTCATTTTAAGGTCATTTTTTGGGCCATGTTCATGCAAAGGGTCTGTTGGCGGCCATCTTGAAATTGAGACCTTTTTTTAAAGTCAGAGTTTGGTCAACTTTTATTATGTTCTACGTACATCTGATACTATTGTAAACCACTGAAAAATCTGTTGCTAGAAGTTTTGGGAGGGTCAAGTCATCAATGCATCTCAATGCATCAGAGTGCTAATATTTTGTGCTTTTCGCATCAACCATGACTGAGCATAGCCTTAAAAGGTTGCAGGGATGTTTTGATGTTAATGACAATATGTATGGAAGTCACCTGAAGTCAAGGAATGTATTAAGTCATAAATGCCTGCAATTTCTGTAATCTTTGCACTATTTTTGAAAACTTAGACATTAGTTAATGTCCGAATCTATTGAATATTTGATAAATTTTAGTCATTTTTGTCCTACAAAGTAGTCTAAACATGTTTTTATGAACCCAATGAGCCTTCCAATCAATCCCCCATGCTGGAATGATGTGGAAAAGTGGTCTAATTTGTCTTTGTACCATGTCTGGTTCAAAAGTTATGTGAATAGTCAAATGTCAGAATTGAACAAATCGCTATTGCACAGTTTCCAAGAGGACCTCTGAAAAACAGTCATGGGACAATTTGCAGCAATGTTAACATCTTTTATTGTTAACTAGACATATTAAGGAGTCTAAAAAAATGGGTGTCAACAACAATTACGGGGGGTGCGCGTGGACCCCCCATAATGACTAGACTAAAAAGTCAGTATTGACCACATATTTATTTGTTTGTAGTTATCATCACAATTAAATGTAGACTGGGAGCTAACATTTTGTATTAACACCTTAAAAAGTGCACAAATATAGCTTCATATTCTTAGGCCTACATACAAACATTGATACTAGCCTGCTTGTTTGAAGGCAGTGCAACAACTTTGAGTGCTTTGCTTAATTAAGTGTATTCATGTAACTTAAGTTATTGAGTTTGCAATATTTTGTGAAACACTCAAGTCAATTGTCTAAAAGCAAAGAGTCTGTGTTGTAAAGTGAAGTGTGTTTCCCTCAGCTCAGATTCCCCTTTTGTTTGACATAGCCACTAGGTGGCATACGTTAGCTGCAAGATAATGCGCTGAGCCAGATGTCAGATCAGACTAGAAAAAGACCCTGTTTCGCCAGCTGTGGACCCTAACAATAACCATCGTAACCTCTACAGGTAGTTCTGATGTAGGCCTATCTCACAGGCAGAGGTCTTTATCTTCAGGATGAAATGATAGGTAAAGGCATGGAGAACAGACTTTACACTAAATTTCTTTGTAAAGCATGTACTAACATACGCAGAGATGAAGCATGCCCATCATCACATAGCCCATATGATATTGGATTTACTAATATTGTGTAAAAAACATAGGATGCTGTCTGATCAAATCTGTATTAAACGGAAATCACCCCTCCCATACAGAAACGTAACATCCGCTGCTGTAATTAGCCATAGCTCCGGCATCATTTTGGTGGCCTCGTCCCTGACACAACCCGGCATTGTAAGTAGACAAGGTACCAGTTCTTTCTCAAAATGTATGTTGAGGTTGTGCAACATGGTCGGGCATTCTAATGTTGCATGCAACTGTGTATCAAGAGCATTCCTCACCCGGAGGCATACTCTTTTCGCTGTATGCCTTTTTTGACGGGCCTGTCGCGTAGAACTAAGCTAAATGGTACCCAGAGAAGGCGTTTCCAAGAAGCAGTGATTTCATCCTCTGCCAGAGATGCATCCTGGCTGCAGCCGGCCTGTGTCATCTTTCGCTCCATTCCGATCGTAAAAAAAGAAGGGAAGAAAAGAACGTGGCGTGACATTAGCCTTTTCGTCTTTAGCCTTTCCTCCATGGAATGTATCTGATGCTTCCAACCATGTAGCTCTAGCTAGTTGACGATACCGAGGGCGCACAAATGGAAGACTGAAAGCGATCACGCGATCATAACGAGGATTTCAAATACAAATTGCTGATAAATAGCATATGGGGGGATTAGGCAAGCGACAATATTGCCTGTGAAAATCAAAATGATATAGTAGATTTAGAAATAGTCGTAACTCCGTTGTCTGTGGTCTGTGGAACAATGTATCGGTGTGTTAGCTTATTGTTGCATTCGTGTTTCGAATTTACAGCATCGCTTATTCTCTTCCAGCAAATTATTGTATTCGATTCAGACGACCAGCAAGCATGAGTGCCGAGCCCAACTACCGAAGAACTAAACCAGGTAGGCTATGTGGCATAGAGTTGGATTGCAGCTGTGGTCTCTCGACACGCCTGAGTTTTCTTTGAGTCATCGCATAAATACCTAAACCAACCATGACTCCGTTGTCTTTTTGTACATAATGTTCTTTGTGTACTCTTTGAGCTCTAGCAATATTTAAGCCTAATGCATTGCATGCACACTGTCTGACGAACACCAACAATTGCACAGTATGAATGGATGGGATGGATGACATGATGGATGATGTTGTGTAAGGACTGGGCAATGACTAAACATAATCAATATCCCCTCTCAATATATGATCAATATGATACAAAAATCAATATGCCCTACCCCTGTCCACACAGGCAAGAAGACTTTACAAAAAAGCAATCCAATGTATGCATAATGTATCACAAAACAGTTGCTGTAGCAATGGATGACACGGCAAGTGATGTGTAAGGACTGTGCAAGGCCTGGTCTACCAAAATCAATATTTTATGCCCCCGATGCCCTCTTCAGGATATCCCCCGGTCCACTAGCAAGACGACTCTCTAAAAATGAATACAATCTATGCAGATTTTAGTATACTGTATATGCCCCGACTGACATGTAATAATTATTGTCTACCGCATGGGTTAATACAATCAATATTTGGATGGCCCACTCCTTTCCACATAGTTCGGAAGGCTTCCAGAAAACCAATCCAACGCATACAGAGTGTCTGACAAACATTTGCTATAGTTTAGATGACATGACTGGTGTGTAATGACTATTGTGCTATTGTGTAATGCCAAATTAAGTTAACACAATAAACACCCCTCACCCCCCCTATCCAGAAGACTTTCCAAAAAGGAATGCAATGCATGCAGAATGGCTCCCAAACAGTTGTTGGAGTGTGAAGAACATGAGTGATGTGTAACTACTCATGATGATGACTATGATGTAATACCTGGCCTAACACACACAATCGATATTTCAATGGCCCCTGATCCGCACAGGCAAGAAGACCTATCAAAACAATTCTGCAAATGGCGTGGTTGGGCCCACCTCCCAGATCCCCGGCCTGTGTCAGACCGCGGACGAGAAGGAGCCTGAGCAGAGGACCACGGGGCGGCGCGTGGGGATCTTTGAGTCCGACTCCGACTATGTGAAGCTGGCCAAAGGGGGAGGACACAAAGGTATGTGTTGAGTTAACCCCTTAACACTGTGAACCCCATTAACCTTATTGCAGTGGTGTAGTCTACTTTTTCTGTGGTGGGTATACTGTATATTTGAGCATTTTTTGAGGTGAGTATACTGCATATATTTATGCTATTCTAAATAATAGATCAATCGATTTTAGGTGGGTACCTACTGAAATCCCTGAAATTTTGAGGCGGGTATACTGCGTATACCTGCATTCTACGTAGACTACACTTCTGCCTTATTGTCACCAAAATGGTAATGTCTTAAAGTCTTAATCGGTTACTAACTACTCCCTGCATTGTCATAGCAATGTTATTATAATGTAATTATGCCTTTTCTGCAAAGAGTGAATATGTCCATTGACTGGCCCACATGCAGTAAGAGGCTACAAGATTTTTTTCTTCCAGGGCTGTCAGTTCAAGCACTTCCTTTTATTGTGTGTTTTTTCAGTATATCTGCAGTGGGAGAAAAAAAGTTAGTACACCATTTGAAATGTCTTGCATATCTGTCGAAATTGGTCATAAAACATGATCTGATCATGGGCGTCAGACTTGTAGCCCAAAGGTTGCCGGTTCGGCTCCCGACCTGCCACGTTGGTGGGGGGAGGAATTAACCGGTGCTCTCCCTCATCCTCCTCCATGACTGAGGTACCCTGAGCATGGTACCGTCCCGCCGCACTGCTCCCTTGGGGCGCCATTGGGGGCTGCCCCCTTGCACTGGTGAGGCATAAATGCAATTTCATTGTGTGCAGTGTGCAGTGAACACTTGTGTGCTGTGGAGTGCTGTGTCTGGTTTCCCAATCGGGCTTTCACCTCACTTTTTCATAAGGACAAAGGGTAAAACATTAAGTTTATACCTTTCTCTCTAGTAATAAGCTATAGGACACTTCGCAGGGGGTCTTTTCATTGCAGATTCGTTCATATTTGTCAAGTGAGTGTACCTTGCTCTCTCAGTAGCAATACACTTAATTGGCCCTAGTAAGTTTAATTGGCCCTGCCGTGGCCAACTGGTAGGGCACTCGCCTGTCATGCGGCTGACCCAGGTTCGATTCCCGGCCCGGGTCCTTTGCCGACCCCTCCCGGTTCGCTTCCTGTCCGCCTCTCGCACTGTCCTGTCGGGTGAAGTCGAAAAAGACTAAAAAAAAATTCTTTGAACTATAGTTTATGAGTTGAGCGGTGGGCTTTTTGGTTGCAGGTTTGCTGTCACATGATGATGAGGAGGAGGGGGAGGTGAGGCAGACATCCTACAGACCTGCTGACTTCTTCAACTCAGGGGACCGCTCTCCACTCAGGTGAGCGGATTTTACTAAACCTTTTGTTTTCTAGGAGCACTTTTCCTGGGCTCAAAAGTTATTTGCTTGAGGTGCTCTTTGGAAGGAAAACCTTAAAGGTACACTGTGCAGGAAATGGTCAAAAAAGGTACTGCAACTATGCTGCTCATTGAATCTGGGTTGCCTATTGCCAAATTTGATCTTTTCATGAAAGTTTACTAAGTAATAAACTAATATTTTCTAGTATGGTCCAAGTACAGTCATTTTTGCAGCTGAAAATGGCTATTTCTGGAAATTCAAAATGGCGGACCATGGAGAAGATCCCTCTTCTCATGTATGAAAAGTGCAATTTCCCCAGTCATAATGAATACTTAGAATTTGCTGGTGGTGATAAGTATTCATGAAAAAGGTAATATTAGTGAATGGGTAGCATGAATTCTGGAAATAAACAACAAAAACTCTTACACAGTGTAACTTTAAATGAAAGAAAAAGCACAACTCCAAGGCACTGTCATTTACCAAACATTTATAAAGCCTTTATTGCTTTGGCTTGGGGACCCAGAAAATATTTTAAAAGACTCCAGATGGCAACGTCTGATGTGCAAAACTCTTGAATAGGCTTGATATTCACACATTACATTTGATTCGAAAGGGTTTCCTAATTTCAACCATGGTGTGCAGTACTACTTTTGTTTTGCTAAACCCAAGAGGACGGAGACTGAGGCAGCGTTCACAAAGCAGAATGATTAATGAAATGTTCTATTTAGTACTCATCGCCAGCTCTTTATTTATTTAAATAGCTTATGGTGGCTTTGAAATTTGAATGAGCCCTGCTCTGCAACTGAATTGATGGACCCTAAAAACATGATATGTGCATGAAAATCCCATACTATATAGTATATCATGCTATATAGTACATATATATATATCTTCATAAAGCAGCATTCTCTCTCCCTAAGGCTCAAAAAAGCAGTTACGGCCCTGCTGTGGCCAACCGGTAGGGCACTCGCCTGCCATGCGGCTGACCTGGGTTCGCTTCCCGGCCGGGCCATTTGCCGACCCCTCCCCATCTCTCTCCCAATTCGCTTCCCGTCCACCCCTCACACTGTCCTATCAAATAAAGTCGAAAAAGACAAAAAAAAAAATATTTTAAAAGAAAAGCAGTTACAACAGCTCCCTCCCTACCCATTGCACTTTTCAAGTGGGCAAACTCTTTTTTCAAATTCTACATCTCAGCCAGAGATCTTCTAGAGAGAGATATTTCATTCTAGTTCTTTTCCGTTATCCATGGGATGTCTGGTGAACGCCCCTTTAGGAGACCTTCGGTTAGCATTTCTACGGCAGATATTATGTCGTCACAATACTATTATTCTATTCTACAATTCCCTAAAACCCCTCTACATCTCTCCGATGCGAGCAATCCCAAATTAAGATTCACGCATCTTAGGGAAGCTTCTGCGTTGTGATTGTGAATACACTGTCTCCACCCTTCTCAGCCAAATGAAACCCTGCCCAAGCCAGCAGCCCCCTATGGGCTTACCTTCTGCTCCTTACATAAGCCTGCACACAGCACAGAGCACAGAGGGCTATACTGCCCTACAAAGGCAAAGTGCAGTAACTACGCCAACATTGTAACTGATAAAAATGCCTTCAAAGTGGGGGGGCTGTGGCGCAGCATGCTAAGCCCCCCACATTTGTGCTTGCATGCCCACGGGGACCCCGGTTCGAGTCCGGCCGGGGACATTTCCCAATCCCACCCTGTTTCTCTGTCCCACTCGCTTCCTGACACCATCTCAGACTGTCCTATCAAATAAAGGCATAAAAGACCCTAAAATATATATATTTTTAAAAAATGCCTTCAAAGCCTTGGTAATAGTTTGGATAGTTACTGCAAATTTGACACTGCAACATCTCTAAAATGGGACTCATTTGGACCATAAGGCTTTGTCGCAGGATAAAGGAGGTGCTAAGATGACCGTTTTTAGTCTATCCTCAATTTTGACAAAATATGTAGTTAATGCATTTTGCGTTTGTAGGGCAGTATAGCAGAGCCACAGGCTTGGCTGCAGTAGCTCTGTACTGAATGCATGATCGAAGAATACGATCAAGATCAGAATGGGAGTGGGGTGGGGGGGTCGGTTGGGGGTGCTGGCTTGGGTGGAATGCCACTGAGTGTTAACGGATGACCGCACAAACAAATCCCCTTCCGTTAAGTCAAGTGTGCTGTGGTGGATGGATGGATGGATGCATAGGATGAGTATGAATGGGCATTCCATCACCCTCACACAGGGTGTGCCCGTCGCACGGCATCGTGCCGTAGCGTTTTGAAACGGCAATTCTGTTTTTGTTTTCTTTTACCGTTTTTAATTGTCCCGTTACCAACATGTACAGACCCTTTTGAACCTTTTTCCTTTTAATTCCCACACATGGAGAATGTGGGACAAAATCAAGTGCTTACCAAAGTTCGGAAAACACTGCAAATGTTTTTATCAAGTCAATTGTGAGGCTACTAACCTCCACATCTGTGGTCTTGTGGTCTTCAGCACAAGGCAAATGCAGACAGCACGTTTTGCCACTCCGTAGTACCGTAGTTACTGTATGTTTACGTACTTTGCCTCAAATCACCAGAAACACAGTACACACTGTATCAGCAAAACTGAACACCACACGCTCTGGACAACATTGTCCCAATGGGGCTCTTCAGGGCTCTAAATTAACTTTTTTCATCACCAGCCAACATGGCTAGCATGTTAATGTCACTAGCCAAACACACACTCACTAATGTGTCAAAGTGGCTGGTAAGATGGTCTTTTCTACCAGCCAAACTGAAATGTCACCAGCGTTAGGCCGCCGGTTGGCTGGTGTTAATTTAGAGCCCTGGGGCGTACGTACGCACATTGCCTCAATTCACCAGAAACACAGTACATATCAACCAAACTGAAAACCACACGCTCTGGACAACATTGTCCCAATACAATGGGGCTCTTGATTGCAAAACCTTTTTCTACTAACCCCCGTGTCCTGTGCTGCGCGTGGTCTTGTGCTTTCAGCCCAAGCTCGTCGGCAGACAGCACCTCTTCCCACAGGGGCCGTAGGAGTCCCCCCAAGGGGGCGGGCCAGTCTCTGGCTGCTCCCTTCGGCACGGACGATATCTCTCCCTGGGACCAGCTGGACTCTGGGGACAAGGTGAATAGACCACCATGCTGCTGCCCAGTCCGCTATTGCGCCCACTATCATCATCATTGTGGCTGCACCCCCCGCCGCCCCCACTCCATTTTGTTTTTCTATCATCACCCCCTCCCAATTCTATTCTATTCTAGTGCTATCGCCATTATCTCTACTGCTTATTTTTATTTGATACATCTGAGCTTTTTTTGGCTTGTTGTTGCCCATTTTGAGTTGGCATGCGCCAGCATGTACCAGTCGGCTAGTGCCATATAAGCATCATTGCCCCTTACCCCCTGCTTAACATCTCAACGTTTTTTTTTACCCCAGTCATCACTTTTATTTTTTACTTGGTATTCATTAAGCCTCTATCATTCGTCCCAGCCTTACAGTCATTCATTCATTCATTCATTCATTCATTCATTCATTCATTCATTCATTCATTCATTCATTCATTCATTCATTCATTTCTTCATCCATTCATTCATCTATTCATCAACTTCTTGCGGCTCATTGGATTCATTTTTATGGCTTGTTAATTTTGCTTAGTGTTTCCTTGCCATTTTTTCCATCTAGTTAATTTATATCTTTAATTCATTTTAGTTTTTAACTAATAGAAAACAAAGACTGCTGACTCAACTGAAAGGAAATAAGCAGGCAGGCCCTGGTAGCATCATGTCTTTTGCCCGTCTCAACATGTACTTCAAAAATGTGTGAAATTCCTGCATTGCAGTAGTTATAATCCTACAGCAATTTCAGGCTTATATAACAATGCAGTTTGTAAAAAGCGTGGCGAGGCTGCACGAAAGGATACATTTCAGCTGTGATTTTATGCTGCATACTGTATAGGAATAGTTTGCAAATTAGACGGAGCCTGGCCTTGATGGTCAAATTATTATTATCAAATGATATGCAAATTTTTCTTGCTTGTGTAGCCCTCTTCTGTCCCCAAAATAGCTGTGCAGAGCTTGCAGACTCTGCAAGACACTGGAAGAGCAAAGCTGGAAATGATAGCTTCACCATTCGTAAAAAATTATCCATTATTGCCATTCATTTGAAGTCCTCTCTGACCAAGCTCATGTTTGGGCTTGGTTAATCTCTTGACCGTTTACTTATAAAAGAGTGAGTGGAGCACATTCCGGATAACTGTCAAGGCATCAGAATCTCTGCTACAAATTGGGGCCCCCTGAAAGAAAGGAATTTAGGTGTCTACAGAGTCCAGCCTTATAATTGTCATCCATCACCCCCTGTTGCAATGGTTCAACCTGCCTTGTTCACAATCTTCTAAGGGTGATCCTGAAAAATGTGTCTTTTGGGGAAAAAAATATCAGTGGTCTTGTTTTTTTCTTTTTTTTGTTTACCGTAAACTCCTGGTTTTGTGCAGCCTTTTCACGCCTGCCTCATTTCACTTTGCGCTTTGCACTCCATTCCATTGCACCTACATTATGAGCATTTGTTATATATTTTTGTCACTAGCTAGCTTCTGCTTGTTTCTGCAGCTTGCGGAATCATTGTTGAACATGCAAATGTGTATGTGATCTGTTTGTTTGAGTAAGGATGTTTTCATGTCCATGTATTTTCTGTACCAAGTCTCTCTCTCGGTCCTTCTGTCAAGTCTCTCTCTCTGTCTGTCTGTCTGTCTGTCTGTCAATTCTATTCAATTCACTGGTAACTTAAGAAGCTGTTTACACATGTGGATACCGATTTAAACTGAGTTCTAGGATGTGCATTTCAAAATTCCAATTAAAAAAATATCCTATTTAGGGGGCTAAATCGTACCTGTTACAATAAAGTCATGTCATGGCAGTCATGGGTGAGCGGTTAGGGCGTCAGACTTGCATCCCAGAGGTTGCCGGTTCGACTCCAGACCCGCCAGGTTGGTGGGGGGAGTAATCAACCAGTGCTCTCCCCCATCCTCCTCCATGACTGAGGTACCCTGAGCATGGTACCGTCCCACCGCACTGCTCCCCATGGGGCGCCACTGAGGGCTGCCCCCTTGCACGGGTGAGGCATAAATGCAATTTCGTTGTGTGCAGTGTGCAGTGTTCACTTGTGTGCTGTGGAGTGCTGTGTCACAATGACAATGGGAGTTGGAGTTTCCCAATGGGCTTAAAAAAAAGGTTTTATTTTTATCCACATGTCGTGTTTACACATAAACAGATAAAAAAAATATCTGCATACGTGTACTCAGCACCTTATTGGCATAACTCAGTGAAGCTGTGTTCCCAGAGCCCTCTATAGGGTGAGTCAGGCTAATCTCACAGGACCACTATGTTCCATCTTTTTTTCTACATAAAAATGGCGGCTCAAGGGTGATCACGGTGCTCTGTTAGTGCCAGGAGCTGTTACTTATTTCACAGATTTACATAATGTCAGTAGTACATATACAGTACAGGCCAAAAGTATGTACATTTTTCAGGGAGGGCATCAAAACTGTGAATGAACACATATATAATGTTTCGCGTAACAAAAAAATGAAAATATATAAAAAATAAAAACAATTATTTAAAAAATATTAAAAAATGCCAAACAGTGACGTCAACACAGCAAAACTGAGGGCCTCACATGTTTCAACAAGTTTATTTTTCTGTCTATTTTCAAGTAAAAATACCCAGTCAGTCAAGTCAATTTTAATTGATACAAGCAATACAAGAGAGATGTTCTTGATCTGATAATGGGTCACTTGGTCAGCATAGCTGGTTATCTAGGTGAAACAGTGACAAAAAAAGTAAAAGTAAAAGTGAAAAACCCTGCCACAGATTCCCTCCAACACAGGTTTGACGTCTCCAAGTAACTGGCTGTGACTCAATATCAGATCAAGAAAATGTCTGTAAAATGCTTGTACTGGCAAGTGTTTACAACTAGGTTTTAGGTCTCAAAATTCTAGTTCTACAATTCTAGTGAGTTATTGGAGGACTTAAATGTTCAATTAGGATTGACATGACTGACTGGGCATTTTTATTTGAAAATAGACAAAAATAAACTTATTGAAATTAAGAATAGCCGATATTTGCGTTTTTTAAGTGTATCGGTATCGGCCGATACACGTGTGGTTTTGGCCGATACGCAATATTTATTATTTTATGTTATTCAGGTTTTTTTAAAAGCACCAAGACATTTTATTTTTGTATTACTTGATTGTTAGAGTGGGTGCTTAAATGTTACAAGTTCTACTTCAAATTGATCATGTTAAGTAAATGTATTCGGGTATCGGAAATCGGGTATCGGCCAAGGGTGATGGGAAAAAACATTGTATTGCATCGGCCATTAAAAAACCTGTATCGGTCGACCCCTAATTGAAATGTGTGGAGCCATCAGTTTTGCCGTGTTGACGTCAGGTGGATAGACAGCTGATTTTGCTGTTGGACAACAGTTAGAATTATATTTTTTGGTAAGCACGTAATTCTCCATGTGTTCAAGCACAGCTTTGATGCCCTGCATGAAAATACACAATGAAATCCACAAAAATAAAGAGAATGCATAAATGAGAAGGTGAGTCCACACTTTTGGCCTGTACTGTATTTGTTGGCAATTACCCCGAAGTGTAGTTCTAGTTTAGCCAGGTGCAGACTCAAGGCGCAGACTCAAAATGTAAAAGTTCAATGTAATACAAGGATGAAACGCACACCGATGACCTCCCTTTTAATCTCTTTCAATTCCAAGACGTTTCGGGCCAACACGGCCCCTTCTCAGACACCGTAAGCGAGTTTAACATAGGGGTGTAATCACTTTTGCACCAGCATAATTTCACAAAAATGTACAAATAGTCATTTAAGTTATACTATTGACCTCACTTTTCTGTCATAAGCTCAAAGGATGTTGCATTACACTTCCTCTACGGTCGTTTTGGAAATAACTTTTTAAGCCACTTTAGATTTTTTTAAAAAGCGTCAGCTTGTAATGTAATGTAACATACTGTATGCATGCATGACTAGGCTAACTGTTGCCATTTCTGTTCTCAAGGTAAATGTGGGCGACGTGGCTGCTCAAGTTGAGAACATGAGCATGGGGCCACCCAAGGAGAACTCCAAGTACAAGAAGATGTGAGTACTTTATAAATTACATGAGTATTAGGGCTGTAACGATATTGTATCGAACCGAGAAATCGTGATACACTGAGTCACGATACTGAGTCACAATACAAGGAAGCAGTATAATATTGATATGCCCTTTCAAGGTTTTGTTACACATCAGTCCAGAAAACAACCACATGATAAGAAGTGATAGTGCTTCAAAGCTTCAAATCATCATTATTATAATTAAAATGATTAGTAGCCTCTTGTAACCTATCCTACCTATAAACTATCATTTCAAACTAGTTTTATTCATAATTTTATTTTATAATGTTGGCATATGTGAAATCATGTGGTGTATCGAACCGTAGATCAAAAACCGTGATATGAACCGAGTTGAGTGTGTCGTTACAGCCCTAATGAGTATATAACATGACTACTCAGATATTTGTTTGCTTGTTTGTGTTGTTTTGTCCGCCCAATTGATTGCATGAACTTGTTAACTGACAGAATGAATTCCCTTGATTAAGTCTGCGGCTGGCCATTCACCTTTTTACAAGTCGATGAACCACAGAATTGATTTTGGAAGCATTTAGTTCATCAACCTGTGACATGGTGAAAGGCACGTAAGAATTTCCATGACTTCCATGAGCAAGTTTGGAGAAGAAGACCCCCCCCCCCCTCTGTAAATGTTTGAGACAGTTTTGCTGAATACATTTGGGGGGTTTTGTATGTCTCACCAATTGGATAGGACATCTTGTGATAGGGAGACAGGAAATTAATGGGGGAGAGAGAGACAATGACCTTGGGCCGAAATTGAACCCGGTTCTCTTGTGTAACAATCAATGCCCAAGCTGCTGGAGCCACGGCCGGGGCCATGAGGAACTTGTTAATTGAGACGCTGTGATGCGGTTGGCTGACAAGGGTGTTACAGAGTAAACCATAATGAAGTGGATTTCATCAGCTAGAGTGTGCATCCCAATATGTGACCTTGCCTCCTCCACTTGTGCTTGTCTCCTCGTCCCGCCTCTTGGCCCCTCCTCCGTGGAGAAAACGATAAAGTTTCCCAGCTGTCAGCCTCGCCACAACAACTTTTGAGGGACTGTTTTTCATTCACCATCCCAATTGCAAATGAGAAAAAGACTTTAGAATTGAGCTTTTGAAAGATATTGAAATATAATGCCGTTGTCAGTGATGTCATCATGACGAGAAGCAAGTGGAGGAGGCAAGGTCGCATATTAAAACGCACTCAGAGTCACAGACACGTCACTAAACTTCCTGTCTCTCTACAGATCTCATGACAAGAAGTCCTCCAAGGAGCCGGTGAGCATGTCGAAGCTCTTGAGCTTTGGATACATGGAGGATGAGAAGAAGGGCGGCGACGACGATGCATCCAGTAAGGTTTTGAGCCGTTATAACACCTCAATGAGACATCAGATATTCTACTCCATATCAATCTTTATTATATTGAGCAGTTATAACACCTCAATGAGACCTCAAATATTCTACTTCATATACATCATTACGTATATGGAACATCCTCTATCAAAAACAGGGACATCTACAGCCTCATAATATTAACCGTTCCACCAGTGGAAAGCCGTTTTAATTCCGAATTAAATAGTTTGAAATTAAAATGATTCTCGGTCAAGTTTACGTGAAGGACTCTCATTAAACATCTGGGGATCAGAAAGCATTTCGATTGTACAGAGAAAGCACACGTTAGGTCTGCAGGCACTGGGTCTGGTCTGCGTCGTTGCCTCTTGAGTCATTGTGTAACAGTAAGCATGCGTGAAACGACAGGAATTGTTTTAAAGGGAAATTAAAATCAATGGAAAGCAAACTGGTCCGCTTCAAAATTTGACCCACCCCTCACTAGTGACCAATGTTGTTGTAAGAGGGAATGAATAATGTCTTTTATATTTGTTTTTTGTATAAAATAACTTTAAGTCGGAATTGTGAAGTGTTTTTATGTTTTCAAAGCGGAATTCAGATTTATTCAGAGTTAAATTGAATTAATTCAGTATGAAATATCCCATATACATAAACGAGACCTTTTGAAATGGCAAATTTATTACGGGGGCAATGTCTTACGAGTTTAGTACAAAAAATATCTGTCTTTTTATAGCGGGAGTGGACATGGACTTAAAACTGAACTTGATATAAACTTTTACCAGTCACAAATACAAATAACAGATATGATATTTTAGCAACCATTGTTTGATGGTATTGTAGAAGGTCGCAATTTCCATTCCTTGTGTACTCCATGGCTACAACTGTGTGTGTGTGTGTGTGTGTGGGTGTGTGTGTGTGTGTGTGTGTGTGTGTGTGTGTGTGTGTGTGTGTGTGTGTGTGTGTGTGTGTGTGTGTGTGTGTGGGTGTGTGTGTGTGGGTGTGTGTGGATGGGAGGGTGTACTGTACAGTACTTAAAGATTCTTCCTGTGGTTTTCAGGCATGACATCTGAGCAGACCAGCACCTATGTCGACGACCTGGAGTGAGGAAGACGAGGTCGCCACGACGGGCGGCGAGCGAGCACAGAGCATCCCTCCATGCTGTGGCTCCATCTTGCTTACATAAGAACAGTTACATTGTGTTCGTTACTTAACATCTCTCTGTTAATATGCCAAGCTCATATGGTACTTTTGTTTTGTTTTGTAAAAGCAACAAACAAACGATAAAAAAGTGTGGTTTTTGTTATTGTACTTGAATGCCATGAGGTACAAGTGAGTTTGTACTAAATTATTCTTCAGTTCTGTTGGCTGTTGACTGCCAATGCAGCACATTGTAGTGGATATGCTCTGTGCCAGGGGTGTAATTTTTGTTCTCGTGTAAAATGTTTTGGTTTTTTTTCTATCTCAGGCATTGTTTTTGTTTTTGTTTTGTTATTGTCATAAGGGCTGGGTTTTCTGTGTGTGAGCTCGCTAGAACTGATGCACCCCACCCATTCACCAGGAACTGCTTTTGTCGAACGACTTTCCTGGCCACGTTATCACGTAATTGTAACGCTACTGTCAAACAAACACATTCACAAAACCTAATTCATGCAGTTAAAACCCTAGACATAGACACACATATCACGTCTTTTTACTTCAGTAAGCTGAGGCAAATCCCATCGCTAGAATCACACCTTAAATCTTAAAACACCACATTTTAAACATTTAAAATAGGATAAGGGTCGCACAACACAACACAGCACACAGATGTGCTTCAATAGATCAAAACGGACATTAATTCTTCACACATCTACGAACAGTAGACACTACATTTCTACACCATGAGAAAAGTGCCATCGATTTCTAATCTCAGAATTGAACACAATGAATGAAATCTCTGAGGAAGCTTCACTTTAGGATGCATGACGCCACTTGAGCTGAGACGCTTTCATTGCCGTTTCCTCGAACGAGAGCAGCGGGCGGGGTAATTCCAAGAAGCGAATTCGGTAGTAAAACCAGGTTAAGTTGAGCTTGAGGTAGTTGTAGATCATGCCAGTGGGCTATCTGTTAGCTAGCAGATCTACCACTTTACTTCTTGTGGGTTAACTAATGCCTCTTGTCCTCTGCCGTTTTTCTGGTAGGCCTACAGCGCGACTCGGTTGCCACTTTATTGCTTTCTGATTGGGCACGAGACAGCTCAATCTCAGGGGCGGCTAAGTCGCGCTGTGTCGAGCTGTAGGCCTACCAGAAAACCGACAGTGGAAAAGAGGTATTAGTCTGGTTTATCACTTCACCATGTTCTTGGAATACCCCATAACACTGACCATGACAGTTGTTTGTAGTGCATAGGGGCCTCTTGTTTTGTGTGTTTTACTGTAATTGCGCACTTTTATTAACAGTGCAATCCTGACTGACATATTTGTAAAGCTGTTTCAAGGCTACAGGTACATCAAGAACTACGTACATAGGACCAAGAGGTCCTTCTTCCATTTTGTTTTCTTCAATATTTTTTGTTCCGTGCGTTGTATTGTATTTCTTCCATGTGTGGGCTCTGCCTAGTGAATTGCGGTTGGATGTACAGTGACATGTTCATTTTTCTGCCAATGCAGAGAAGCAGACATTGGGGGTATGCCACTATTTTGGGGCTGAATACGGTTAAAATCGTTGCCCTGAGTTTATAAAGGTGGTGAAGTGTCTTATTTTTAATGTTAGGCATTGTCTTGTTTTAAGGAAGGAGTAAGTATCTAAGCTAGTGAGAGTCAATGGATCACACATGCTACAGTGTTCCATAGACTTTCACTAGCTTAGCTACATACTCCCTCTTTTAACTTGTCTTAAAGCAAGACAACACCTAACATGAAAATAAGACCCATTACCAACTTAATAAACCGATTTAACTGTATTAAGCCCCAAAATAGTGGCATACCCCTTTACGTCAGTCATCCTCCACACTGAAACTGAAGGCCCATGTTCTCTAGAGAAAGCCTTGTGCTTGTACTATTGTCAACTGACTAGTTTAAACACTGTTTAACACCAGTTCAACTGACCGGTTTTAAGACTTGCTGTTGGTTATGAAAAACAAAGCTCAATGAAGTTGTCTGCATGTGCATGTGACGTTGTCCGTGTGTTGTGTTCACCTTGTCTGGATCTGGGGTGCATTTCTGGAAAACGTAGTCGCGAACTATGTTAGCTACTTTGTTGGTTGCAGTGCAATTTCCCATTGGCAACTCCCAAAGTTGCTAACTGCTAACAACTACGCTTTCCAGAAATGCACCCCTGAATAAGATACTGGAAAGGCATCTCGGTATTCCCATTGCTCTGAATTAATTAAAGTAAGGCTCTAGGTATTACATATTAAAAGGTGCTATATATATACATAATAAATGTATGGGAAGTCATGATAAAATGATCCAGGTTGGTATGTCATCAGATATTAAGCATAAGTGATAGTAATGCTGCCAGGTTTTCAGTTGTGATTAAATCACCCAAACAGTAACTACTTACTTACTGCCTGCATCTCTACTGAGTTTTGAATTTGATTCCATTTTAGCAACCATAAAAACAAAATGTCTTAATTCTTTCCTACTTTAAATTCCTAATTTGAGAGAGCATTCTGGGACCAAATACAACCAATGAGATGTTTTTTGAATTAACATATTTCCCATGCACACAGAACATCTTTTAAGGGGTTAATCTCCATCCAGTGGCGCTCTAGTAGTCTATACACACCTGAAAGGCGTCTGCACCTGATATGATGGAAAAGTATCAGTTAATCAATGTTTGAGAAATCAACACATGATTCATATTTTATAACATATCACATCGATTTAGAAAAGCATTTCTAAGTTTACATGTTTCCAGAATAGTTTAGGCCTACATGGCAAAAAGTACAATGTTGACCATGAGGTGCTTTCACACTACTCTTTTAAATTCACATCTTTGGAATGTGTGAAAATTCAAAAATAAAAACAATAGGTGGATTCTTCTCAAGCGAGCACAATCCATCCATCATGCCTGAATAAAATTGCCTGGCTGTTCAGAGTGTCGGCCGTTAACTCAGACTCGTATCACATAGCCTGCCCTACCTTTTACAAATGAATGGTGGAATATATGCAGGGAAACCGACAAGGGGGGGACAAAGGGGTCAGCTGTCCTGGACCCAGGGAGATGGGGGGCCCATAATTGGGTCCTCATTACATTGAATGTATTGGGTGGGGGGGCCTTTCAGATGACTTTGTCCTGGGCCCAGCCAAAGCTGAATACCGTATACGGATAAGAATGTACAAGTAAAATGTTTGAGTATAAAAGGCTTTAGGGTTAATGAAAGTAAATGAACAATTGTGTCAGTATTGAGTCCAGAACAGACACACTCAAACTGTAACATAAAACATAGGCTATATGCACAAGCTTTGATTATAAGTCATTGAGGTGAGAGTTAAATGTCAAAAATACCCTCTTTGTGCAGATGGGTCCACTAGCAGGCTCTTCACTCTTTGCTGAAAAGACTCAACTACATCATAACAACATGGCTGTGACTACTGAGGGCCTCAAGTGGATTAAGACTTGGTCATTACAGGTGACAATTAGGTTATGCAGGGGTGGGGAACCTACCGGTATGTCTCGAGGGCTGTTTTATTCGGCCCCCAATGTAATTTTAATGTTATGCAGCTTCACATAAAATGACATATTTTGTAATGGGATCTGAGAAAATTAATTTGCAATACAATTAAGTTATATTCAGGGGACCTAGAGAAGATGGGGTCTGTTTAAAGGTGCCTGCCTTCAATATAGGCCTAAAGGACAGGGGGAAATTCTGGTTTGTGTTCATACTACGGCTCTTGGATGACTTTTACGGCCCTTGGATGAATTTGAAGTGACCCCTTGAATGAAAAAGGTTTCCCACCCCTGGGTTATAGCCTAAAAGTGGCTCTGTGCAAAGGGGTTAAACTGGGAGTAGAGCCAGCGTGGTTGACCATCACTTGAGGGTTGAGGGTAGGCATACACTGTCACCCCAATTGAGCCTGACTCTTTGGCGCAGTAGTGGCGAGTCTACTCTCCTACCACAGTTTCTGTTAGAGTTGTATAGCCATATTCACATGACACGCATGCACGCGCAAAAAAACGCACACACGCACCTTGGTTGTGCTGACGACCCAGACTACTCTAAAGTGGTGACAGTGCAATTTTCAATGAAATGCACCTCTGATCTCTTGTAATGGAAGAACTCCCTTGCTTTTGTTAAAAAAAAAAATGTTGCCACATTTTTCCTTTAGTAAATGAGTCCCCTAGAATTGAGATAGAATACACAGTTTAATAAGAAAGGGGAAATTGTTGGTGACCCCATGTATGCATTCACCCTTATGAGTCCTTGGTGTACAGTTAGCACAAATCGTACCGAATTTCCTCAAATAATAGCCGGGACTACTGTAATCAGAAATTCATTACAGATTTGAAGGAGTCTGACTCTGCCTGATGAAGGTCTAAGGACCGAAAGCTTGCAAGTCAAGTAAAGTTTCTTTGCACGTAAATAGACCTGAAGTGTGCGGATTGTCTTCTTTTTATAAGGAGTGTGAATATAAAAAGAAAAATGGTAGGGGGCGACGTCCCTTGGACTAGTGCGCCGTACCATTACGCCGGGGAGCCAGGTTCGTTTCCACCTTGAGGTCATTTCCCGATTCCTTACCCATCTCAAGTCAAGTCAAGTCAAGTAGGTTTTATTGTCAATTTCTTTACATGCACTGGTCATACAAAGAATTTGAAATTACATTTCTTGCTTTCCCATTAGACATAGACTAATCTAGGTAAGGACATAGACAGTATAGACATAGACAGTACTTATACATGGACTTAAGACAGTATGGACATAGACAGTGCTCATACAGACATTTAAAGTGCAAGACTGGACAACAGAAGACTTGTAGAGGACATACATTAAGAGGTATCTGTTGTGCTTTTGTGCTTTTCCTAAAAAAAGTCCTTTATAGCGTTCTGACATGGTAATAGTAGCATTTTGAAGAAAATAAATATTAAAAAAGGTCTGTCAAGTACACCAGCAGCAGTGTGTGTGTGTGTGTGTGTGTGTGTGTGTGTGTGTGTGTGTGTGTGTGTGTGTGTGTGTGTGTGTGTGTGTGTGTGTGTGTGTGTGTGTGTGTGTGTGTGTGTGTGTGTGTGTGTGTGTGTGTGTATGTGTTTAGTGCAGGTAGAAGGTGCGGTGTGCGTCTTGTGTGTGTGTTCGTGTGTCTGTGTCTGTGTGTGTGTGTGTGTGTGTGTGTGTGTGTGTGTGTGTCAGTGTGTGTATGTTTGGGTTTAGTGCAGAAAGTGCAGTGTGCTTGTGTGTGTGTGTGTGTGTGTGTGTGTGTGTGTGTGTGTGTGTGTGTGTGTGTGTGTGTGTGTGTGTGTGCATGTTTTGAGTTAGTGCAGGTTGAAAGTTCAGTCACGAGTATAGTAGTGCAGGTGGAATGTTCAGTCGCAGATATGGTGGTGGGGGGATGGGGGGGGGGGGGGGGTTGTCAGTGGCCTTGCTGGCTAGAGGCTGACAGTGGAGGGAGAGTGGGTTGAGTGTTCAGCATCTTGATCGCTTGGTGCATTGTGCTGCTCGCCAGCCTGGTGGTACGGGAACGGAGGCGCCTGTACCTCTTTCCAGAGGGCAGGAGGCTGAGCAGTTTGTGTGCAGGGTGGCTTGTGTCTTTGATGATCATCAGTGCTTTCCGGGTGAGGCGTGTGGTGTAAATGTCCTGCAGGGAGGGGAGTGGTACTCCAATGATCTTCTTCGCTGTGTTCACAACACGCTGGAGTGTCTTCCTGTTTTTCTCCGTGCAGCTTCCTCCCCACACTGTGATGCAGTTGGACACGACGCTCTCTATGGTTCCTCTGTAGAATGTTGTCATGATGGAGGGTGTAGCACTTGCCTTCTTTAGTTTGCGTAGGAAGTAGAGACGCTGATGGGCCTTCTTCGCCAGTGATGTAGTGTTGGTGGTCCAAGAGAGGTCGTCGCTGATGTGCACTCCAAGGAACTTGGTGCTGCTCACTCTCTCCACAGCATCGCCGTCGATGGTCAGTGGTGGCAGTTGTTTTTGGACCCTTTGGAAGTTGACAACAATCTCCTTGGTCTTGTTGACATTCAGCAGGAGGTTGTTGTCTTTGCACCATCTGGCCAGCAGGTCTACTTCTTCTCTGTAGTGAGTCTCATCGCCCTTGGTGATGAGGCCCACCAGTGTTGTATCATCCGCAAACTTCACTAGATGGTTAGTGCTGTGGGTCGTTGTGCAGTCGTGTGTCAGCAGCGTGAACAGCAGGGGGCTGAGAACACAACCTTGCGGAGCCCCCGTGCTCAGGGTCAGGGTGCTCGAGGTGTTGTTCCCTACCCGTACTGCTTGTGGTCTTTGCATCAGGAAGTCCAGCAGCCAGTTGCAGAGGGAGGTGCTGAAACCTAGTTTGTCCAGTTTTCTGATGAGTTGTTGTGGTATTATGGTATTGAATGCTGAACTGAAGTCAATGAACAGCATTCTCACATATGAGTCTTTATTGTCCAAGTGGGTGAGGGCTGGATGGAGGGCAGAGCAAATTGCATCCTCCGTGGATCGCTTGGCTCGGTATGCGAACTGGTAGGGGTCTAGGGTGGGGGGTAGGGTGGCTTTGATGTGTGACAGGACTAGCCGTTCGAAGCACTTCATGATTATGGGCGTCAGTGCTACAGGACGGTAGTCATTGAAGCATGATGGTGATGATTTCTTCGGCACAGGTATGATGGTAGCAGCTTTGAAAAGTGATGGGATGACTGCTTGCTCCAGAGAGATGTTAAAGATGTCTGTGAAGACATCCTTCAGCTCTTCTGCACAATCCTTCAACACTCGGCCTGGTATGTTGTCTGGGCCAGCTGCTTTGCGTGGGTTGATGGTGGCCAGTGTCCTCTTAACACTGGCAGAGGACAGGTAAAGGGGTTGATCATGGGGGGGAGGGGGAGTTTTCTGTGGGTGAGTGTCATTTTGTGCTTCAAAGCGGGCAAAGAAACTGTTCAGGTCGTTTAGCAGAGAGGTGTTGTTGTCACAGCTTCGTGGTGCAGGCTTATAGTCCGTGATGGCCTGTATGCCCTGCCACAGGCTCTGTGCATCTCTGCTGTCTTTGAAGTGTGTTGTTATTTTGTCTGAGTATTCCTTTTTTGCTTTCCTGATGCCCTGGGACAGGTTAGCCCTTGCTGTCTTTAGGCCAGCTACGTCTCCTGCTCTGAAGGCTTTGTCTCTGGCCCTCAGCAGTCGGTGAACGTCTCCTGTGAACCATGGCTTCTGGTTGGCCCTGGTAGTGATGTGTTTTATTTCTGTAACATCATCGATGCATTTTGTGATGTAGGAGGTCACGGTGTCTGTGTACTCCTCAATGTCAATGTGATTGCTGTGGGTGGCAGTTGTTTTGAAAATGTCCCAGTCTGTGGTTTCAAAGCAGTCCTGAAGTCGTGAGATGGCTCCCTCAGGCCATTTTCTCACCTCCTTCTGAACTGGTTTGGTGAGTTTTGCCTTTTGTCTGTAAGCTGGCAGTAGCAGAATTGTCGTGTGGTCTGATGATCCAATGTGGGGGATGGGCTTTGCCTTGTATGCTCTCTTCTGATTTGTGTAAACGAGGTCCAGGGTGTTTTGTTCTCTTGTTGGGAAGTTGACATGTTGATGAAATTTTGGAAGTACTGTTTTGAGATTTCCGTGGTTGAAATCTCCCAGTACCACTGTGAAGGCATCTGGGTGTGCATCTTGTTGTTCGCTGATGCCCCGATGCAGCTCGTTCAGTGCCTCGCTTTTGACGCCATTGTTGTTGCTGGGTGGGAGGTAGACGGCGACTAATAGGATAGCGGATATTTCTCTGGGTAAATAAAAGGGTCGGCACTTGATGATCATGAACTCCACTCGTGGAGAGCAGTGCCTCTGTACTACCGTAGCATCTCTCTCTCCAAAGCATTCACAGGCTGTTTTCCACTGTCCTGTCAAATAACAGAGGCACAAACGCCCTGATAATGTCTCCATCTATTAAAAATATAAGAAAATGCTTTTATTTTAATTTTATTTAATTAATAAACAGGACTGTGTGTGGGGCCCCTATATACATGAGGCCCTGATGACTCAGTCACACTGAACGCCACTGAACGACCCCCCCTGAACGCAGGAAATGCAATACTGTATGCTGGCATCAGTGCAGCACAAAAAAATGCCCACTTAGCAAGGGACATAAGAACACCGTGGATGAGTTCCCATAAGTAGGTGTGGCATCTCCACTCTCTGCCACCATGTATTTTATTCTGAATTTACAGAAGTGCTTACATTGCTGTACTGCAGTCTTCATTTCAATCCTAACTATGAAAAAGTAGAGGGCTGGAGGGCTGCGGCGTTCAAGTGGTAAAACTGGTGGTGGTTTGAAGGTGCTCTTTGGCCAAGACGTAGAAAATATCAAAAAAAGGCAGGACGCCAAGGCACTCTTCTAAGATAAAACCGCTTTATTAACAAGGCTAGTTCATGTTTGAACTTAAATGATTAAAAATACTGCCACTGCCATTGCATGTGGCAGTGGCCATGGCAGTGGCAGTATTTTTAATCATTTAAGTTCAAACATGAACTAGCCTTGTTAATAAAGCGGTTTTATCTTAGAAGAGTGCCTTGGCGTCCTGCCTTTTTTTTTATTCATTTCAATCCTATTTGAAAACACACTGGAGTTCTTTTGTATGTATTTTTTTAACTACAGTTGTCAGACATTGGATTTGCATCTCACAAATGTGCGGAAAGAAAGATGCTGCCCTTGATGGTGACTGATACATTATCTTGAGGAGATTAATCATCATCAGTCCATAACATGGTTTTCAGGATAAACATTTATTAGATATCACTGGTAGTCTGTAGAGTTTTACACATTTCTATAAATCAAAAAGAAAACAGTTGGGGCTTGCTGCTGTCAAAATAAATTGTCTGGTGGTTGTTGGGGATGGCTACAACACAGTGTGTGTGTGTGTGTGTGTGTGTGTGTGTGTGTGTGTGTGTGTGTGTGTGTGTGTGTGTGTGTGTGTGTGTGTGTGTGTGTGTGTGTGTGTGTGTGTGTGTGTGTGTGTGAGTGTGTGAGCGCACGCGCGCGCGTGCACAAAACTGTGAAGACGAAGCAAAAGGCCAGGCATCGACTCAAGTTTCATCATACCATCCATAGGGGCAAGTCCATGATATGAGTTCAAGCCCCATACTAGATAGTGAATAACAGCTTATGCTGTATTACAGTAGTGGTAAAATTCTTTTGAATTTTCACAAGGGACCCAGTTGACCATACAGTCACCTCTGTATGAGTTCACCTCTAAGTCTATTATCCTGGGGCCTATAAGACAAAGCTGGTTCAGGAGTAAACCAGGTTAAGTTAAGAGGTAAATCACCTAATAGAAGAGCCTGGAGTCCACATTTGCTTTAGAAAATGAGGACTCTAGGCTCTTCTATTATATGATGTACCTCCTAACTTAACCTGGTTTACTCCTGAACCAGCTTTGTAGTATAGGCCCCTTCTCTCAACCAAACACACCAAAGTGGGCCATCATCATCCTTCATTTTTGACAAAAGCCAACCGTCCATCACTAATGCTACACAGTACGTAATGCTACTGTGAACGTGTCCACTTCACAGACAGACGAAGCTACCAAACTGCTTTGCACTCCTCACATACGGGGAACACAAGCTGCGCTGCAGTGGCTGTCCAGCCATTTAAGCATAAAGATTCTGAGCGCCGCACGCACTCTGCTACATTCTTTATCACATCATATCACCCCATATTACTGAGGCACTCTCTGTATTCTCGGTACCCTGATATATGCAGATCAGACCAGATATTCTGAACAACTCAAAAAGGGGCAAACACACTTGTGTTTGATCAAATCAAGATATTTTCCAAACCACGTCCATACCACTACAGCAGAGATTCTTTAAGTATATAGAGATATGCCGTTGTAATAGGTTGCTATGGGTACCTAACATGACCAGGTTCCGGTCTACCTAAAGGGGCGTGTCATAATATTCCTACAATTAATAGAACAGTTCTTAGGTCTGCTTAAAGGGGGATTTCCCTAACCTGACTCTTGCCCTCTGGTATGCCGTTCCGTTTACTGGGGAATGGAACGCCCTAGCGTGTAGTTGCTGAACCGCAGCCAGGTGATGAAAATCAGGTTAGGATTTCCCCCCCTCCCCCTTGCAATAATAGAACCCGGAAACAATGGGCCAATGGACCCTCTCTCTTATCTACTCTCTCTGACTACAGTATGGAAATTATTGTATTATTATTGATACGTATGCTTTACCCGATCACACTGTAATAAACTAATGCAAAAAAAAGAATAGAAACCCAAACAAACACTGCCAATAACTAGGATTGCGTACACAAAACAAATTAAAACTAATATATTCCAATACTAGCGTTAGAAGCATATTAAATCTTCAAAGTCAGTATCAGCACACATGTTATCCTGACAGGCAACTTCAAATCTGAAGAGTTTTTTTTTTAAGTTACACAGTGCAAATCATCTAGGTCCATAATTTGTTGCACCGCCCAATAACAACATTTATCATTGTAATATTACAACATATATGATATTCATACAATATGTTATTATAATATTATAATTACACTATTTTGTATCATTTTAGGAGGAGTTACAGTGCAAGAGTCGCTATGTGCAGCATTTAAAGCTTATGAACAGCAGTCTTGATATTGACTGGTGCAAATTTGGAGACGTACAGAGAGACAGAGAGAGAGAGAGAGAGAGAGAGAGAGAGATAGAGATAGAGATAGAGATAGAGAGAGAGAGAGAGAGAGAGAGGTGGGTGTTTGTTTAACATTGGTGTGGGTTGAGTAGAGGTGGGGTGGGGGATTGCGAATCAGATTATACAGTCCATGATGTGGATTTGCAGGGAGTCCAGGTCTGGAAGGATTTCATTGCACTTGGGACATGCGTGCTCCGGAATGTTTGCCTCCACTCCTGTAAAACAAACAGGCGAGGTTGAGAAAGTCGGGTTGAGAAAGAGAGCTGGAATCATTATAAACCCATTATCTACCATAACAGGCGGAGAAACCAGGGGTGCATTTCTCGAAAGCGTAGCTGTTAGCAGTTAGCAACTTGGGTAGTTGCCAATGGGAAATTGCATGGCAACCAACAAAACAAGCTACCGTAGTTAACAACTACGCTTTCGAGAAATGCACCCCTGGGCTGTGTCTCCCAAAATCTCTTAGGTAGTACTTCAGCCCAAGTAGTAATTACGTAAGTATGAGTGGCCACTTTGACAATAAATCAGAAATACATGTAGGTCTCACATCATCACTAAAAGTTTATGTAAACACTATTTTACCTCCCACATGCATGCTCTTTGCACAATGTATACATGTTACATGTACATGAGAGAGTAAAATATTGCATGCAGGCCTATAACATCATTGTATATAAACTTTTAGTGATGTCATATATTACCTAGGGTGCGACTTATACTTAAGTACTACTTAGTAAATGTTTTTTTGGGAAATGCAGCCTACACTGAGAAAGTAAAAGTTCTGCCACAATCCCCCCGTAACATACCGTACCCGCAATCAATAATCTCAGGCAATTGGCTGGACCAAATATGTGGCACCAAGTTCACATTCCTGCCTCGAGCAACCATAATTTCAGTATTAACCATCACATCATTATGTAATGCTTTTTGGCGTTTTCTCAATACAGGTGATTTGACTTATTAGCTGACAAACCTACAGGTTGAAGGAACTGGATATGTAATGCCGTAATGCAGTGCAGACGTTTCGGTCACAGTCAGACCACCATCAGTACAACTGTTGCACTGATGACAGTCTGACTGTGACCGAAACATCTGCACTGCACTTGAGTAGCACTTCTTTTGTTTTTCCTTAATGCAATAAAGGTTCACTATTGTATTCGGCATTACGGTGTGCGAGTTCCCCTTTCTTGCTCCTTGAATCATCTTACGGTGAATCCCATTACACCCCTTAGCCCTACGCCTTTCCCCTTTGCCTCCGTTTTGCGCGTCCACGTGTAGGGGTATTCCGATTCACGTTCAATTGGCTGGACCAAATATGTGGCACCAAGTTCACATTCCTACCTCGAGCAACCATAATTTCAGTATTAACCATCACATCATTATGTAATGCTTTTTGGCGTTTTCTCAATACAGGTGATTTGACTTATTAGCTGACAAACCTACAGGTTGAAGGAACTGGATATAAAAAAAGTGTCACAAAACTTCTGCTTTCACAGAACTGGCCTGCCTGTCCCTATACATTATGGTGTATAGGAAAATACATATAAATCATTGCACCATAATCGTATACTGTATAGCAAACATGCAATGTTTCAACATCAACCATCATGTATCGCCATCAAAATGATGTTTCCGCATAAATCATCATTCTTTCAGTGGAGGTACCACACCTTTGGACTTGGTGCCTGGTGGGTGCGTAGGTTCCAGTGGATTAACTTGAAGCAAGAAAGGGGAACTCGCACACCGTAATGCCGTAATGCAGTGCAGACGTTTCGGTCACAGTCAGACCATCATCAGTACAACCGTTGCACTGATGACAGTCTGACTGTGACCGAAACGTCTGCACTGCACTTGAGTAGCACTTTTTTTGTTTTTCCTTAATGCAATGAAAGTTTACTATTGCATTCGGCATTACGGTGTGCGAGTTCCCCTTCCTTGCTTCAATATAAATCATCATGTCATAATATAACAGAGGCATATAGCACGTAGTGTTTCTGCAAGTTCATACCTCTACTGCCCCCTTGTGGCGTTGCTCCGCGTGGCACATGTCTGCGTTGCATCTCCCCCAGTGACTGCCTGTGAAATCAAGAAATAAGAACAGCACATCAACATAGGAAACTCTGTCATGTTTAATAACCAATATTTTATAAGTGTAAGTACAAGTAAGTTAGTATGATCGGCCGTGACAGCCAAGATTTATTCAAGATACTGCTGATATGAAAGCTAAGAAGCTGCATTACAAATAGACTGCAGTTGCGTTCATAGAAAAAGTAGGGAATCAAGCAAACACACACCCCCCCCCCCATCTTCAAGTTCAAGTGTGTCTTTAGTTGTATTGTTGTGTGAGCACACCAAATAACATTCATAACAACTGTGTGTTATACTGTTGATAATATGTGGCTAAATAAATATAGTATTTAAATACTTTAACTTGATCTTCTTTTCTCACTGCAGTGCATCTTTGGATCAGATGAACGTTGCGAGTTCAGAGATCCTGGCAGGTCGCATATTTGTTGCAGCACATTCTTTAGCCAGGCACATCCTATAATCCAATTAGTGGAATCACCTGTGTTCGGAGCACAGGGCAAAAAGTTCCCAGGCCGGACTATTTACTTTCTGAAGCATGTTAGTCTTTGCTTTGGTAAGGTTGAAAGAAAGACAAATGAGCTAAATTTGAAAGTGATGACTTCTTTTTGGAGACTTATTATATAATAATTATATATAATTAAAATATAAAATATATATATTTTTTACACATTCCATTCTAAAGTGTTTCTCAGTTCTGTCCTTATAATGGTGATCCAGGGAGTAACTCTCTGCTCCCACAATATACAATATTCAGTTTTCACAGCTCATTAATGACAATGTTAAGTGTGTAGTATACTTTTTGGCCAAAGAATATAATGCAATGGAGAAAATAATTGGCAAGGTTTGTACTGCAGCCAAAGAGTTGCTGCACTGACATATGTCTACAGTATCTATAGATATAGGTCATTGGATTGCCGGCTTGTTTCTCCACAAGGCCAAGTGGATGGAGGGAGTGACCCAGCTGGTGTTGCATCGTAGGCAAAGCTGCATGTGGTGTTAAAACTGTTTCACTGCACATATAGGCCACAATGCCCCCTTAGGACACCGACCGTGAGCACACTCCTTTGCATTGGCTGGGCTGAGTTTGAATCATCTTAGGTGATGTTTCCACGTAGCCGGATATTTTTTTAGCAGGGCATTTTTTTCTCCTGTTTAGATGTAAACGCAAATGCGTTTCAGCCCCCAAAATAGGATATTTTTTTCTCCTGCTTTTTATACCTGGATTTTAAATATCCACTACGTGGAAATGGAAGGCCAAAACCAATGCAAAACCAATGCAACCAGGAGAAAAAAATATCCACATTAAAAATATCCAGCTACGGCACCTTACGCTACTAAGAAAATCTTTGGGCCTACAGTTTTCCCATGCCTAGCCTCTAGGGGGCGCTGACCT
>NC_085871.1:21293421-21308421 GCF_034702125.1 Engraulis encrasicolus
TCAGTCAAAGTATTTAACTGTTCAGTCTCATCCCTTTTGTTGTATTTAGTCTTATCCGATATAAAAAGCTTTTTATTGGCCCTGTCCCAACTTTTTTGGGATTTGTTGCAAGGGTGAAATTTTAAATGATGACATAATTACCTCAAAATAATATTTCTGCTTGACTTGAACAACTGATATGTTGTCTGTACATGATGCTCTACCTTATTAACATATTGAATGTTTTGAAAATGCCAGCATTTTGATTTTATTCACAAAATACAAAGTGTCCCAACTTTTTTGGAATCCGCTTTGTATAACAACAAAACACACCAGATGAACCTATGCACATGTTGTAAAACTAACCACATGTGACCATGTATATGTATATATATAACGCAGTGTTTTTAGTATGCATACAATACACGACACATTTTCATACTTCTTTTCCCAGGCCTTCCTCTGTATGTGGTATAGTGCAGCGGTGTGCAAAATAAAAGCGCTAGTCACACACTCGGAAAGCCCCAATGTTTATAATACGAGCACAGCTCAAGGAGTAAAGCTCAAAGTCACAATCACGTGCACTGCACAAAATCCAAAATAGTGGATTTTAGTCCATTAATACACTATATTACCAAACGTATTCGCTCACCTGCCTTGACTCAAATACACTATATTACCAAAAGTATTTGCTAACCCGTCATGACTCAGATATGAACTTAACAGTCACCCAATTCCTAACCCACAGGGTTCAATATGATATCGTTTCACCTATTGCAGCTATTACAGTTTGAACTAATCTGAGACGGCTGTCCACAAGGTTGAGGAGTGTGTTTATAGAATTTGTTGACCATTCTTCCAAAAGTGCATTGGTGAGGTCACACACTGGCTCTCAGTCTCCACTCTTTATTTAGCCCAAAGCTGTTCTATTGGGTTCAGGTTAGGCCAGTCAAGTTCATCCATACTATACTCTGTTATCCATGTCTTTATGGATGACAACTTTCACCGAAGTCAGCACAAAATGATCGGCAAAAGTCTGAGTGTTTTGATACAATAACAAACATGGCAGCGTTCAGTTCGGTTTATGAGGGTTGTTTTTGGTGGATAAAAAAGGATTTTGGATTACTGGATTGTATGTTGTTTGTGCAGACTTCTGTGGAACCCGGAAGTTGACAAAAGAATGTGTGCTGGTTCTAAAAGCTTCAGCTACTGCTGAAACGTCACTGACCCATATACTCCTGCATACACTATGTATACAGTATATGCAGCTCTCTAAATTAACTTTTTTCACCACCAGCCAAATGGCTAGTAAATGTTAATTGTACTAGCCAAACACACATTGACTAATGGGTCAAAGTGGCTAGTCTTTTCTACCACCCAAACTGAAATTCCACCAGTATTTGGCCATAGTATCTTCTGCTCCATCTTGTTGTGTGGTGGTGTTCATTTAGAACCCTCAGTATACTGTATGTATAATGAGCCTTATAGTGGGTGTATACTGACTTCTCCTCCTGTGCCTTCTTCTGCTCCAGCTTGTTGTGTGCTGGTTAACTAAGTTAATTTAGGGCCCTGACTGGATATATGTGTTCAGTATATACTCACTTCTCCTCCTGTGCCTTCTTCTGCTCCATCTTGTTGTGTGCCTGGAGGCTCTCCAGCTGTAGCCTGAGTCTCTCGTTCTCCGCCTGCACCTGCTGTCTCTCCCCCAGCTGAGTCCTCAGGCTCACCAGCTCCTGCTCCATCTCACGACACCTACACACGCACGCACACGCACGCACGCACATTCAAGCAGGTATGCACGCGCACACACACGTGCATGCACACACACACACACACGGATGCAGGTACACACACGCACACGCACACACAAGCGCACGCACACACACGCGCACGCACACACACGCGCACGCACACACACACACACACACACACACACACACACACACAGAAATGCATTAACATACAGATGAAGACAAATGCACGTATGAACACAAACACACGCAGTCGCATACATACACAGACACACACACACACACGCATATACAGTAAGCATACAGGAAATGTATGCAAATAGAGACACACACACACACACACACACACACACACACACACACACGCACGCACGCACGCACACACACGACACAGAACACACAACAAACACAGACGCACACGCAAACATGAAACAAAGTCAATGTTTGACATCTAGTCTCTTCTTCACAAGCTGATACCATCATTCAGCAAAGCTGAAAAGCTTTTCAGACAATACGTAGTCACAGATAAACATCAATACATGTTGTTGCCTGGGTGACCCATGACGACGTCAGTAAGCAGAATGATACCGCAGCAGCAAGGATTCTTTGTTACGCTGCTAGTAGGGCTCAAACGATACAATTAACTCATGATACGGTTCGCGTCACGATTTCTGTCCTACAGTTCGATACACCCCACGATTTTTTAAATGCATCTTTTTGATGATCGTTCATAGATAGAATAGGTTACAAATATTTTTTTAAAAGTTTAAAACTAATAATGATATTGACTTGAAGCTTGGAAGCACTATCACATTATATCATGTGGTTGTTTTCTGGACTGAAGGGTAACAGAAATTTGAAAGGGCGTATCACGATACTGCCTTCTTGCATCACGATTCAGTATCGTGACTTTTTGCATCACGATTTCTTGGTTCGATACAATATCGTTACAGCCCTGGCTGCTAGACATCAGTCTCATGCAAGTCCCACCACCTTGGGTTACAGATGCTAGGTCGGACAGATAAATGCTCTATTCTCTGATGTCACCGAGCTTTATGCAGTGACTGTAAGTAAATGGCGACATCGCGAATCAGGACACTTGCATCTGTGTAACAAACACCTCAGACACAATTTCCGACCATATTTTCATACAAAATATGACAGTAATATCTTGCCGGGACCGAAAACACGAGTGCACGTCTGCATTAGCATTTAGTGGAGAGTGTCAATCAAAAAGTGTTGGACCTCGGTCGGACCCGTTTTTGCGCTGTGATTGGTCAGTCAACATTCTAAGGTCAAAGATCAATTGCAGAAGTAGTTGGTGAGAAAATACAATAATCTTCGCTTATCTGTTCACAAAGAATGCAGCTGCTGCAGACAACAAGGTAGAAAGCAAAAAACCCTTTGTAGTCTAAACAAAGTGACCACATGATAAGTCTATATCGGTAATGTCCTGTACGTGTTTGTGTGTGAGTGCATCCTGTATTTGTGTAAGTGTGACAGATTGACAGATGTGTGTGTGTGTGTGTGTGTGTGTGTGTGTGTGTGTGTGTGTGTGTGTGTGTGTGTGTGTGTGTGTGTGTGTGTGTGTGTGTGTGTGTGTGTGTGTGTGTGTGTGTGTGTGTGTGTCATGGAGTGAGTGAGTGAGTGAGTGAGTGAGTGAGTGAGTGAGTGAGTGAGTGAGTGAGTGAGTGAGTGAGTGAGTGAGTGAGTGAGTGAGTGAGTGAGTGAGTGAGTGAGTGAGTGAGTGAGTGAGTGAGTTACAGTACCTATTCTGGTGCGTGTGTGTGTGTGTGTGTGCGTGTGCGTGTGTGTGTTACAGTACCTGTCCTGGAGGTTCTTCTTCATCTTCTCTGCTTCGTCCAGTTTGCTCTGAGGCTCCTGCAGCTCCTTGACCAGCGTCTTAACCTGGGTCTTCAAGTTCTCCACTTCACTGGCAGACTAGCGGAGAGAGAGAGAGAGAGAGAGAGAGAGAGAGAGAGAGAGAGAGAGAGAGAGAGAGAGAGAGAGAGAGAGAGAGAGAGAGATGGTCTATACGTCCACAAAAATAGTCAAAACACCCACCAAATCCCCGCCCACCCAACCAAACCCATTCAAATCAACCTATTACCAATGGAAAACCAGCCAGCCACCCGTACTGACTGACCAGAGAGAAAGATAGGGAGAGAGACAGACAGAGAGACAGAGAGACAGACAGAGAGAGAATGGAAGGGAAAAGAAACAAACAAACAAACAAACAAAAAAACAAAAGAAAGAAAGAAAGAAAGAAAGAAAGAAAGAAAGAAAGAAAGAAAGAAAGAAAGAAAGAAAGAAAGAAAGAAAGAAAGAAAGAAAGAAAGAAAGAAAGAAAGAAAGACATCTTTTTGTCACTTTTGATTTTAAAGTGACACACATACAACCTGGTCCACCAGACTAAAGCATGAAAATATTTGTCTAGAATCACACGATTCCGATAGCTAAGGACTGTGGGTGGGGCCGAGCTGTTGACGTTATGTTTCTAATTGCCTACCTAACTGCCTAACTATAGTCTGCATTGCGTTGGCTAATGCTATGACCAATCAAACGATTGCTTTTGGCTAGCCGTAACCTATGTAGAACCCGCATTTTTTGTGGGGTTTATGATGGCATTGTGTCTTAAATGGCATTGTGTCTAAAATGGCACTCTTACAGGGCTAGACCCAACTCACCAGGCCAAGATACAGTACTTTTGGCCAATAGGCGGGTTCGTCTGGTTTACTAGGCCAACACACATATAGTATGCTGGTAATGTTACACAGTCCAGGAATTCAGATCTCGTCAAACCTTGCTGATTAAGCACTACACACATCTCACAAAAACACACACACACACACACACACACACACACACACGGCAGCTGATGTGTCGGGTACCTTGTCGCTACAATTTTGTTTGTTCTTTTCTGCATCATGTGACATGTACACACACACACACACATAAACACACACACACACACACACACACACACACACACACACACACACACACACACACACACACACACACACACACACACACACACACACACACACACGACAGATGACAAGTCACAGGTGACGCGTGTCAGGTACCTTGTCGTGCTGTTCGTCGTGTGGCATGTTCATCTGGGGCGGTAGAGATGTCTGGGTGCTGCACTCATTGTTCCTCTGCCTCTGCAGTTCCAACTCTCCCAACCTAACACACACACAGAGAGACAGAGAGACAGACAGACAGACACACACACACACACACACACACACACACACACACACACACACACACACACACACACACACACACACACACACACACACACACACACACACACACACACACAATATTACTGTGTAATGTGACATAAATATTCAATATTCTCTTTAAAACACCATTTACAATATATACAATATCCATTACTGCCATTAATATCTATATAATATGAATCATGTTTTTATTTTTGTCCTCAGAAGTTTGGGATATCAAAATGAGGTCCCGGGTCAAAACAGGTTGGGAACCACTGGTTTAATTCAAGTCTGTATCTCCATAAATTTCAAGTACTGTGCCACTGCTGCCATGACTGAAGAGTAGCAGTGTGTCGTCTGTACCTCTGTCTGGCTGTCTGCAGTTCAGCCTCCAGGTTCTCCACGCGTTTGGTCTCACTCCTCAGAGACTGAAGTAGCTGGCTCACCGTCTGCTCCTCTGACTTCATACGTGTCCTTCACACACACACACACACACACACACACAAGGAGCACATGAATATAAACAAACACTCATGTGCAAATACACACACACACACACACACACACATGCACACACGCACACAAACACACAGCGTTACAGAACCAAATTGATATCGATTGCAGATGATTTAAAGCACGATAGCACATCTTAGACTGATGGCGCAGGAGTTTTTGCATATTTGTTTACACATTTTTTTTTTTTTATTTAAATTTAACCTTTATTTAACCAGGAAAAATAAACCCGTTGAGATTAAGAACCTCTTTTACAAGGGTGTCCTGGCCAAGTGGCGGCTCAAGTTACAAAATTAAAATTACACAGTTGCATTAAAATAACAAATCAAGTAAAATAAAACGTCAATTGAAACAACATGCGTTTATGAAGTCAGAATGGGGAAGTAAACATGGGACATTCAGCAGTTCCATAGCAACGGATAAAAAAAACCAAAACATTTTTTTGTCTTTAGGGGAAAAGCATTGCCGTCAGCTTTGGCAATTTTGTCATCGAGAACTTATCATATTTGGGCTCATACGCACACAGACACACACACACACACACACACACAGACACAGACACAGCCACAGACACAGACACAGACACAGACACACACACAGACACAGACACAGCCACAGACACAGACACAGACACAGACACACACACACACTTAGTCAACTTACATGCATGATGCTGTGAGCTCTTCCTCAGCAGAGGGCAAGTCTCTTGTGACATCCAGCTCTCCTTCCTGTTAAAAAAAACCAAAGTCAGACATAAACTAAGAATTGAAGATAATTTGCTATTCCAGTTTGTAAACATACAGATTACGGGTATTTGTACAAACTAGTTTGTGAAGTATGAAAATGTATTTCATCTTCTCCACTATTAACTTCTTGTGAAAATAACCAAGTCTTACTTACTTACTCTTGGTAATGCCATAGCAATGCTCTTATCATGCTACTGTATATGATTTCAATCCCTTTACATTAAAGTTTTTCTTTTACTTCAGACATGTAAAAGTTTTTTATCGTTTACCTGACATGTTTCGATGGTATAGCTTCCGTCTTCATCAGAGGGTGTGGAAGCTATACCGTCAAAACATGTCAGGTAAACGCTAAAAAACGTTTACATGTCTGAAGTAAAAGAAAAACGTAAGAGTTACTAAAACAACTAGATATAATGAACGTTATACATCTATCGCTCTACATTTCTGGGGCTGGATTAAACCATCTGTGTTTAGGGTGTGAGCGGACGTACTGCGATGCGGATCTCGAAGAAGGAGTTGTCAGATGACTCCCTACTTCAACTATATAATGTGCGCGCTGTGAATGCTGTTGAGTTTGTATACAGTCATGCTAGTGTATATGATTTTCCCCCTCTAAATATCTGGTGGCAGATTAAACCATCTGCGTTTAGGGTGTCGAGTTTGTATCGTGTACCTTATTACCACGACCACAAACCACTATGATTGGCAGAGGTGTGTAAAGGGGTGTAAGTATTGTGTGTAAGTGGTCATTGGGGCCTACTGTAATATGTTGACTCCCTGCCCATCTTCAACTACGGTATACAATGCGTGTGCTGTGTATAATTTGTGTGCTGTTGCTGTTGTTCTGTGTGTGAGCGGACGTACTGCGATGCGGATCTCGATGAAGGAGTTGTCCGGTGACTCCCTGCCCATCTTCAGCTGCAGTTCTGAGTTGAGGGCCACCAGGTCGTTCTTCTCCGCCTGCACGCGGGCCAACTGAACCCTCAGAGCCTCCAGCTCCCCTGCCTCCGCCTGCAACAACAACATGGCTACGTTTACATAAGACATTTAACTGCCACACTGACTACGCCTACACCAGACGTTTAATTCGGAAATAACTCCATTTAATTCAGAATAAAGCTTAATTCCGCTTTGAAAACGTCGTGTAAACACCTCTTAATTCAGAATAAAAGGAAAAAGCAAAGTAAATTTAATTCGGAATTATTAAATCAGAATTAAAAACATCCTGTAAACGTAGTGAGTATGGATACATGGTCAGACACAATACAATCAGGGCTTGACATTGGCACCTGCATAACGGCCAAAAATGGGTACAGTGGGCACGTTTACATGAGATTAATTAATTCTGAATTAATTCCATTTAATTCTGAATGAAGCTTAATTCCGCTTTGAAATCGTCATGTAAACACCTCTTAACTCGGAATTAAAGGAAAGATCAAAGTAAACTCGACGGAGATATTTAATTCGGAATTAAAAATATCATGTTAACGTAGTGAATATGGATACATGGTCAGACACAACACAATCAGGGTTTGACATTGGCACCAGCCAAACCGGCCAAAAAGGGTAAAACTTGGAGGTGGCTAGTAACAATTTCATTTAAGTCTCCCTAGTCACTTTGACAAGTAACTTATTCTTGGGTATGACATATCTCAGTAGCATACGTATCGTATATCCTGTTTTTGGGCCTTGCGTTATATTTAGGTTTAAGAAAGATCATACTATTCGCTAGTAGAAAGGCTGAATGGCTAGTGACTATGGAAAACCACTAGTCACTGTGGCCGGTGAGCAAAAAGTGAACAAAAAGTTAATGTCAAGCCCTGAACACAATGCATCACACATAACGGCATACTTTAGGTAGCGGCTCATCTCCTCATTTTTACACATTTACTGAAATTAATATCGCAATGCATTGCAATAGTACATGAATCGCAATGCATTATGATAGAAGTGAATCGAGGCATGTGTATCATGATACGCATTGAATCGTGAACCCCTTGCCAATACCCACCCCTACTCACACCAAGATACAAGATACAAGAGACTTGGCACAGTAAGTCAAATCAGTCTGGCAGAGCGTAGCATGTCTAATATTTGAATTGGTAACAAGCCAACATTGAAGGTCACAGCAATAGCAAATGCACTTATTACAACAGATATGCAAGGGAACAGTGACTGACCAATGAACACTTAAGATTTTCTTTTACTTAAGACATGTAAAAGTTTTATCTTTAAGATAAATGTCTTTACATGTCTTAAGTAAAGGAAAATCTAAAGTGTTGATTTAAACAGACATAATGAACGTTATACATACAGTATAGTGACTGACAAATTCATAGAATTATGTTAACTCTTAAACTGGGTTTTCCTGTTTTTATACAAAATTCCTTCTATTTGCAACCCCTCTGCAGTACCCCCACGACCCTCTGAGGGGTCCCGACCCCTCGTTTGGGAATCAACTGTACCTGACTGTACTAACCTGTCCCGCCTGGCCCTGCTGCTCCTGCACGCGTTTCCTGAGCGCCTCGTTCTCCGTGCTGAGGGCCAGCACGCGTCCCCGCGCCTCCTCCAGCCGGCTCTCCAGGAAGTCCCGCTCCTCCTTCTGCTTTTCCCGCCAAGCCGACAGGTCCTCGAAACGCTCCTTCATCGACGAGTTGGTCTGTCTCAGAGCCTCTGAGATCATCAAATAGAGAACTAATGTGAGAAACACATAGATACACACGCACACGCACACACAGAGCTATCAGGTCCTCCAAACTCCTAAATGGGTGAGATGATCTGCTTTGTCTCTGTGGTCACCAAAGGCCATCAAACATACATACATTCTGACACTGAATGAAATACACACATAGTTTAACACACACACACACATTGCAAGATGCACGACAAGCTTTATTCTGCATGTGTACGCACCCTTGAGCTCGTGGTTCTCCTTGATCAGGATGTTCATCTGTTGCAGGGCTTCCTCCATGCTGCCCACCCCAGCTCCAGGCGCCCCAGGCCCCCGGCTCAAGTCCCCATTCACCATCGGGGTGCTGGAAGCCATATCGATTCGCTACCTCGATCACCGTCTCCTGAATGCTGTGGATTACAATGATTGTGAAATATATGAGTTTAAGATTAACTATAAGCTACAGAGCTATAGTTTGACATATGGTAATAGTGGTAGTAGTCGTAGTAGGCCTAGTGCTAGTAGGAATAGTAGTAGTAGCAGTATGGAATAACACAATCATGTTGCTGCCTCGCAATCTCCTTTGTGGTGGATTTGTGGAAAGAGACGAGTGAGTCTGGGCTTAACTAACACATGAACACGGTCACTGTTTTTAGTTAATTACCACTATTACTACTCGTAGTAGTAGTAGTAGTAGTAGTGCTTAGTAGCAGAGACAGCTTATGGTCTTTGGTGGTAGTTGTAGTAGTAGACATGCATAGTTGTAGAAGTGGTAGGGTAGGTTTTGGTGCAGAACTATGAACTATGAACTTAAATTGGCTAATCCTGGAGGAAGTTATGGGAGCAAGCCAAGGGGTACTTCAGACTAACATAAATCTCGCCAGATGAATGGGTTCGGTCTGTTTAGAGTCAGGCTAACATGAGACCAGTTTAACCCAATCAAGACCCAGCCAAGAAGACAAAAATAACAGGGTTGGTTTGGCCTAGTAGCAACTTTTTGTGAACTATATAGCTATAAGTTACTAATAGGAAGCATTCCAAAGCTGGGTAATTCGTATCCTTGGCATGGCACAGGGAATTCAAAGCTATCTTTCACATGACGATGACTCACAGAAAACTCCCCTCAAACTAGCTGTGTCATCCTTGACCTACTGTCATACTGTCCACAGTGTGTAGTAGCTATGTTGTCACCTGCAGTTTCGCTGCCCTGCTCGCTGTATTGAAACCATGGCACCAACTACGATGCAGGAGTCAGATGGTTAACTTTCTACTCGTGTCTTTTCAGCCATTGATGTGCGCAGCTATTCTGGACTTTACGGTCCCATTCACTTCAATTCATTTTTTTGGCGTTTTACATATTTCGGACCGTGCGGACGCCGCTGTACTCGTGCGAGGAAAACAACAATTGTCTCGGGTGCTAAACATGGTCATGGAACGGCTTGCTTAACCAGAATGGTGTGTGTTGTGTCATTTCGAAGATAATTAAAGAAAATCTTATTACAATGGGATTTCTCATAGGCATGGTTTTGCATGTCTCTTATCTCTTTTCATGTTGACTGAGCTATCACCGTTACAAGTTTACAAGGTGCACAGCGCACATATGTATGCATACAAAAAGGAAGAATACATTTCACAGTGTAATTCTGCAAATAATTCACATCAAAGTTAAGTGTTATTACATAATAGGCACCATGGTCATCAATATGTGTGTAAGAACAAGTGAAAAAACAATCGGGTCAGTTTGTCAAAGAGGAGATGGTAGATATGCGCACCATAGTACAAAGTATGCATCACACCATGCTTCTGAATGATATGAAGGAAAAATACTGACGGCACATAGCCTACGTCTCTTTCCTCAATAATGCACATGCCACATATCACTCAAGCAACATTATCTTCATTAGCTAATGTGGCCACAGGGGGGCGATATTGTAGGGCACGCTGAGACATTCGGATTCAATTTAACTCACTATTAGGCTATATAACATTATAGGCTAGGCTACTACATATAGTCATTAATTGGCAAACAATTCATGTTGTTTCTATTGTAATGGGATTGCTACATTCAAGAAGTTTCCAATGTCTTCCATCTCCTCTGTCTTTTCCATGTTTGTAGGTTAAGAATTAACAAACAAAATCTTAACATTGTACTGCATGTTTTAGATGGGCCCATGTACAAAGTACTTCAAGTCTGTCTGTAGGGCACATCAAGGGTCTGTGAGAAAAGGGTGCTTGCGCTGCTGACAATGGGCAAATGCTTCCATTACATCCTATAGGCCTACATATGATGGCTACAAGAATTTCTGCAATGTGTTGTGTTGTTTTGAAGAAAATTGAATAAAATCTTATTATAGTGGGATGTCATTTGCATGATTGGACAGGTTTCATATCTCTTAGCATGTTCACTGCGTCATCACCATTTCATCTTACAATGTGCAGAGTGATCAGAACTTTCTGTAATTCTGAAAATAAGTAACTCTGAAGTTAACAGATCATACCACATATGTAATAAGTAGTGCAAATTGAGAATGATTAATTTCTCAAAGCAGACACTGTGGATGATATGTAGCATAATACACAGTATGTGTCGCTATATGCTCCTGAAAGATATGCTGAAGACATACTGAAGGCACAAATATTTATTTTCCCAATAAGCCTTATAATGTAGGCCTATATCAGGAGTGAGGTTACATACACGTGAGTAAAAGTTGAATGCTGAGTGGCCTTGAGAACCCACAACTTATGGTATGGACAGCATGACTTCATCCACTAAGCTACCACAGTTTCATAAGAAATGTTAAGACCAGAAAGATATGTCGTCGTTGTGCATTTTAACACAATAAATCATATAAAATATATTTTCCCTGCACCATTACCTCATTGTCTGAAGTATGATGAAGAAATGATTGTAGGCCTATATGATTTTTTTAGTGCTGTGATAATGTGCACAACAAGAAGTTTTCTGGTCAAACAAATTTTACTGAAACTGTGGAAGCTTAGTGGATGGAGTCATGCCTACTATTCCACAGGTTGTGGGTTCAAGGCCCATCAAAGGACAGTTTTACACTCGTGTATGTTACCTCACTTCTGATAGGCCATGATTAGTCTAATTCAGTAAATAGATATTTGTGCGTACAGTATTTCTTCAGCATATAACTCATGAGCATATTTCGATGAATACTGTGTATTATGGTGCATATCTACCGTCTCCTCTTTGACAAACTGACCGATTTGTTTTTTCACTTGTTCTTACACACATATTGATGACCATGGTGCCTATGTAATAACACTTAACTTTGAAGTGAATTATTTGCAGAATTACACTGTGAAATGTATTCTTCCTTTTTGTATGCATACATATGTGCGCTGTGCACCTTGTAAACTTGTAACGGTGATAGCTCAGTCAACATGAAAAGAGATAAGAGACATGCAAAACCATGCCTATGAGAAATCCCATTGTAATAAGATTTTCTTTAATTATCTTCGAAATGACACAACACACACCATTCTGGTTAAGCAAGCCGTTCCATGACCATGTTTAGCACCCGAGACAATTGTTGTTTTCCTCGCACGAGTACAGCGGCGTCCGCACGGTCCGAAATATGTAAAACGCCAAAAAAATGAATTGAAGTGAATGGGACCGTAAAGTCCAGAATAGCTGCGCACATCAATGGCTGAAAAGACACGAGTTTAATTACTTTCTGCTGTTGCGCAGCAGCACTCTAAATTCAATAATCCAATCACATGGTCCTACAAGATGACTAGTCAATTTCCTATATAAAAAAACAAACAAACAAATAGGTCATGGATATGGCCCAGTAATCAAAGGTGCTACTGTAGATCGGGTTTCAGTGTGGTCCCATATTTTAATGCTAGCGTTGTTTGTTACAATAGTGCGACACAATAATAACGCAGGTTTAACTCTCCATTGAGCCTTAACGACGTGTTTAACCCTTCAAAGCAATTTCATACATTGAATATGATCACGGGTGACAGCAGGCTATTTCATGTAACTTTTACACCAGTGTCACAACACCAAAACAATCCACACGGATACGTGACCCTGAAATGAGTTCAAACTAGCTTCTCCCCTTACAAAGTTCTGAGCAGGTATTTTAAATGCGTTTCAAAACAGCTTCCACATGTAAATGTCGTGTTTGTACAAACCTTATTACTTCTGCGAAACGACGTGGCCAAAACAAAAGTGTTCAAGGTCTGACGATTGAGAACACTTTCTTTTTAGCTCTCTCACTCCCTTGGTGTGGAATGTTCTGTTTCTCTTCCTGGTTTTGACGTTACGTAAACACGCCTCTGACGGAAACTGTCAGCTGCTGCCTGGACCACAGCGGTTCAACAAAAAAGTACGATCTCGAGTGAATGTGGATGGGTCGACGGTGCTATTTAATCCCAAAACACATGTGGTTGTGATCGCACCTGAGTGGCAGACAAACGATCCACGCAGCGCATATGTGTCTTTGGTCAGCTGATGGTAATACCGCCGCAGTGGGATTTCCCCGTGTAGGCTATGACCTTGCGCGACAGTAGGCCTATTTGGCTGGTGGCTTTATGAACAACGTTGGCGTTCTATGAGTCTAATAAACACGTACTTTTATTTTCTATTTACAAATCAAACCATTTCAACAAGTCATGCGATTATTCTAAACCGGGTAGGGTAGGATAGCCCACCTCGCCAGAAAGGCAGGGGCGAATGTCTAATGTCTATATTATGCCGCTAGATGGCGTCATTTGCACGATATCTTTTCTGGACATTTCTACGTGTGTGTGTGTGTGTGTGTGTGTGTGTGTGTGTGTGTGTGTGTGTGTGTGTGTGTGTGTGTGTGTGTGTGTGTGTGTGTGTGTGTGTGTGTGTGTGTGTGTTTGCGTGCGTGCGTGCGCGCGCACCAACTAATTTATCACCCTATGCATACCTGTGTGAGTTGGCACCCCATATGTTGAAAATAATAGGTTTTTGATTATGTGCATAGGCTAATTGTACAAGCAAATGTACACAATGTCATTTAATGTCCTGCATGTAGCCTAAGATACTTTCCAAAGGATTGAAATGGAAAAAGTGAACTGTGAAAACAACGTTTCAACTATATCGTGCATTTAGCTTCTAGAATAAAATAATACACTTTCACATGTAGGCCTAAAGTGAGGAGTGAAATCGAGTCCTCCTGGACATCAACAATAAATATTCCCGTTTTTCAGTGCATTTTTGTCGTGAAGCATTTGCCCACTCAAGCATTCCACAGCGAGTCAACGTGTGTGACAGAATGTCACGCCGTGGGAGTCCAAAAAGTAGACAGAGGGAAAAGAAAAGTATGGGAAATAGCAAAGTTTGCCATTGGTTCGTGGAACTTTTCGGGGCTGTCTCATTGGCCTGGAAGACGAGCCTTACTAATAAGGCCGTTGAAGAGCCTCTTGTGTTGTTGGGAGAAGGGGCGAGAGGCACAAGAGAATGAGCACACGGAGCAGTGGCTCCAGTGGAATGCTGCCTTTGACGCCCGTGGAGAGCCGACTACCACCACACCACATCCCATTGTAGTTCAGAATTGCTGGATGTAGCGGATCAGAGCAACTGACATGGATCTACACAAGCCAAAGCTTTATCTCACATGAGAAAGGGGCCTTATGCCATCAAAACAACCTGCAGGACACCCCTGGAAATGGATTAATTTCATGACAGAAAGAGTGAGTTGACGTTTCGGAGCGGTGTGTGTACAACGGTAGGATATTCAAGGCTGATCTTCATGTGGCTTCATGAGTCGTGCCTTGGAGTGGTTTAGCTGCATGTGGCAGATCATGTCATGTCCCACAAATGAAAAGTGAAGTGTTGTGTTAGGACTGACATCGGATCAGCACCCTTGGCAACGCATCGCTTGGAAACAAAAGTGGTGCCTGGCGCAGCGCTCTGTGAGAGTTCGTGTACACTTGTTGCGCACAGCAATAGCGTGGGAAAAAGATGCTGCTGCTGCTGCTGCTGCGCGCGCTCTTGATGCCACTCGGCCTCTTGCTGTGCCCCCTGGGTCTCGCGACAGCGTGCCAACTGCCAACGGAGTGGCGGCCGCTGAGCGAGGGCTGTCGCGCGGAGTTGGCCGAGA
>NC_085871.1:21318421-21320921 GCF_034702125.1 Engraulis encrasicolus
AGTGCAGTGTGCTGGAATGACACATGAAAGGCTACATGAAAGGCTCTTTATTTCCACCAGAAGATTAAAGAGGTCTCTCAGTAGCCTTGAGGTTTTAGTAGACATGCATGGCACTCTCAGGGGTCTTTCTTGGCGGCATAAAAAGAGGATTTCCATTAGGAGCACAAATGCTACTGTATAGGCACACACACACACACACACACACACACACACACACACACACACACACACACACACACACACACACACACACACACACACACACACACACACACACACACACACACACACACACACACACACACACACACACACACTCAATCCAGCCCATGAAAACACTTGCCTTTGGCTTAAAAGCGTATTTGCAGAAAAGACATGGAGAGGAATTTCAGAAAATGTTTACACAGAAAACCCACACATGTGCACTGCGCACCTAGGTAGGCTTACAGTATTTGCAGGCATGCACACGCGCACACAAACACACACACGCATGCACAGACACACGCACACACACGCACACACACACACGCACACGCACACGCACACGCACACGCACACGCACACGCACAAGCACTCGGTCTCTGGGACTTCAGTTAGAGGTTGATGTCTTTTCCCTGCTTCCCCGGGGCTGTCGTCTCCTCTGCTCTGCTCTGCATGTCTATTGCCCTGTTCACCTCTTCAGCCCTCTCCTTTAAAGCCTTCACTTTCTCTTCCTCCCACTCTCTCCTTTTTCATCAGTCTTCATCATATCATGACGGCGGGTGACCTGTGTGTGTGTGTGTGTGTGGGGGGGGGTTGTTGTATACGTGTGTCTGTGTGTGTGTGTGTGTGTGTGTGTGTGTGTGTGTGTGTGTGTGTGTGTGTGTGTGTGTGTGTGCATGCGTGTGTGTGGGCGTGTGCTTGTTTGTGTGTTTTGTAAATGTGTGTGGACAAATCAATGTGTAACCATAGATCAGAGGTCATTCATTCAAAGCTTGCAAAGGGTATAGGTGTGTGTGTGTGTGTGTGTGTGTGTGTGTGTGTGTGTGTGTGTGTGTGTGTGTGTGTGTGTGTGTGTGTGTGTGTGTGTGTGTGTGTGTGTGTGTGTGTGTGTGTGTGTGTGTGTGTGTGTGTGTGTGTGTGTGTTTATGCCTATATGTGTGTGTGCGTGTGCGTGTGTGCGTGCATGTGTTTGTGGAGTAGTCACCTGTCACAGTCTTGTTTATAACAAAATGACTCAGTCTTGCTGTAATTGCCTTCATGCAGTTGTAACCGAGGTCTCCCTGTACAGTCCGGCCCGGGGGCTCGAACCGACAACCTCACAGCACACTCCAGCACAGGAGGCCTTTAGCTCACATGCCTTTAGCTCACATGCATGCAAGCATCTCTGCCTCGTCTTTGTTCTACGTATGTACAAAATGGCAACCTGCAACCACATCCTTTGTGAAACATTGAACTTTAACTTTAACTTTAAATAATGAGAGGATTCTGGCCAAGGCCTTTCTCTGCTATATTCCCCCTAGCCTCTCATTAGAGTGCATTCTCCTGCTCAGCCTGTCTGCACTTGTGAGGAAGCTCCACTCACAGAGCTCCACTCACAGAGCACCAGCCTTCCCAGTCCACTCTATAAACAGTAAATCCGTCTGCATTCACCAACTGAAATTGGATTTTCTTTTCTGTGTCTTCCAGCTACAGATTTGAATCTGTGAGCCCAAGGAGGTGCTACATCTGCATGAACCATCGAAACAATTTGGGAAATGTTTCATGATCAAGTCCAGTTGGAGTGCTTCCTGGAACTGCTAGTTCTTAGTAAAGATGGTGCTCTTTGGTGACAGGCTTTGTTGATTTTAAAAGTTTGGGAATACCAAGGCACTCTTTGTAGTTAAAATGCATTTATTTCGATGGGCATAATATGATTAAAACACTTCGACGTGTTTCATCATGAAGCCTTTGTCAGGAAGCGAGCCTAACATTGGGAAATGTTATTTTAAAACTGTTAGTTGTGTTGCTAAAAATATTGAGGCTTTTTTTACCTGCACTTTGATCTGTGTGTTTTTACCTTTCATGCCGGCTGCCGCGTCTATGCGTACTTACCATTAACGCCGGGAGTGACGTTCATGCGGTTTTCAATGATGGAGGCATTTTAATTAAAAATATGTACATCGCAAATGTTATGTTGTCTGATGCCTGAAATACACATTGGGGATGTAGTTGATGTAAATATGTAGCCTACACAAAAAACACCTGCGTTCATTTGACTGTGCAGTTTTTCTCTAAGTCAAACAGTGAAAAAACACAAGTGACGTAAGTGACAGTAGCGATATTGAGAACATGGTTTCAGATTTGATTGTAGGCCTAAATGAGGTTGAAGTTGAGACAGCGATATCTGACGATTCCTTCGTGCAGTGTGAGCTGGAGGGATCGAATGTATTGCACATTGTAAGCGCGCCTTTAACAGGCGTTTTCAGGTCAAAATGGCCTAATACTTCACCCTCAGACCTAGTATTGGGGCCCCTATCCC
>NC_085871.1:21323421-21325921 GCF_034702125.1 Engraulis encrasicolus
ATTGTTGGTAATGAGTCATAGGGCATTGTTACCTGCTGTCATTGTAAAGTATAACCAGATGTACTGAAGGAAATTGAACACAGTTCTGAAACTCTGAAGCACTTCCAGAGAAGCACTTCAAACCAGGCCACACTGCACTGTCTTGAAAAAAAAATCTACTATCAGGCAACCTTCATTTTTTCGGTAACACTTTATTTTAAGGACACATCAATTAGCACTAATAGGCCTACATGCAATGTGCCTGTATAAGTAACTTGTAAGGCATGTACAAAGCAAAATCAAACATTTGTTAGGCATGTATTCGCAAATGTCTTGTTCATGCACAATAAGGGATTTATTACCAATTTAACCTTAGTAATGACCTAGTAGGCCTTAGCGTTTGCTTTGTACATGCCTTACAAGTTACTTATACAGACATTAACATTGTATGTATTAGTGCTAATAGATGTATCCCTAAAATAAAGTGTTACCATTTTTTCTTGTGTACTCCCTAAGCCTTTATGTTGTACTTACAGAATGAGAGATAGAGAATGATTGATGCATGGGCGCAGATAGCTTTTAAAAACTGGGGGGGACATTTTCACAACCAACCGTCCGGGGGGGGAGGGGTGGGATTATTATTATACATTGAATATATATTTTTTTATTGTTAGTGGCATATTCATCTTCCGCTAAATAATTATATCTGCTTTTGTAGGTCTACTACATTAACTATTTTAAATCTTGATACATGATATTTTTTAACAAATGTTTAAACCGCTCCAGCTTTACAGATTCTACTGAGAATGTGCACGAGTCTCCCTCCCACCAAGACTCACCCGCCCCTGCGCGCACTTCTAACACACCTCTCCCATCCCATCAGCAAGTGCTACAGTACTTTCCCAACCAATTCAACCTTTAAACAGTACAACTGTGTCAACAAATTTCACGTTGTACTACTAATGTAGGCCTACAGCAGGCTATGCAACAGTGTGTGATTTAGTACTGTAGACATTTTAAGACGACCAGTCTCGCGGTGGTAGGCCTATTGCATGTAAAACACAACTTCAATCCAGGCGCGGTTTTGGGGCGTGTGATATTGGGGTCTCCCCCAGATTAGACATTTTTGATAAAAGCGGCGCATTTAAATGGTGATCTTGAGCTCTTAAGACAACCTCCTTGCTACTAGTTCTACTCAGTCATTTTTCTACCACGCTGCGTTTCAATTGCATCTACACTCCACCGCTACAAGCCACACGTTTGCGTTGTAGTACCGCTTAACAACAATTCACAGTAAATGCGTCCAACAGATTAACACCACCGCAGTCATCATTCCAAAAAGGAGCTCCTTAAAAAAATTAATGAAGTCAGACGTTGACAGCATACAGACCAGGGACAGTGAACACGACAGCTACCTGCGTTAGGCTAGCCTACTTGATTGACAGCTGTCATGGCATGGCCCAACAAAGATGTCTTTTCACTCGAAAACAGGCGACAAAGAGACCAAAAAGCCCTTCTGAACAATTAACATCAGCTAACATCAGCAACTAGGCTACAAACAGCGTCACAGCGGACATGAACCTATTATTGACCTTACCTTAAAAGTTGTCTTGACCGCAGTAGAACTATTTATCCCAATAAATAACTATTAATCCATGCGTTTCCACCATCATCATTCACGTTCCACAGTTTTTGTAATCCACATCATAGCTAGCAAGAATGGGACTATCCTCGAGATTAACTTTAATTATAAAAGCAAGCAACTGGTCTGAGCCAAAAATGTAATGTAAATATGACGTCTGCTCTTCGCTCCACTTCCTTCATAAAGCCAGCTCTGTTTATGGCGCTTCAAATCTGGGACTTCAGTGGCTGTTAGCCAATCAAAAAATAGATTTATATATATGGTGTAATACCGTTTTTTTGCCACATATGAAAGTGAATGGTCCAGGGAGGCGCTATTTCACACATTGCAAAATGCAAAGGCAGAAATCAGATATTTTCTCCAAAAAGGTGAGGGGGACGGATCTAGGTGAATGAAAATCTGGGTACGTCATGTCCCCCCCGTCCCCCCCGCTATCTGCGCCCATGGATTGATGGGGTGAGTACTCTACACAATGTATGTCTTGTTCTATCCCAGTGGTACTATTCTCTATAGGCCTACATTTGTTGCTGGGATTTTTTTCTATGTACCCCCTGCAGTGTGCTCGCGTACCCCTAGGGGTGCACACAGCCCTGGTTGAGATCCACTGCTCTATGCAACAGGAAAGTTAAAAGAAAGTTTGAAGTGACTTTTTTCAGATTTTTTATTCAAATGCAGTATATTGTACTGCAGTGGTCTCCAATTACTTTCCTCCAAGGGCCACATTATGTAGAGCAAGTGAGGCTGCAGGCCAAACCAACGCCTCAACCCATTGAGGAACAAGTTAGATGTCTGGACAGAGAACAGATTTTTGCTTTATCGTTTTCCCTTCTTGTCAATGTCCGTTATGAGACTGTTAGCACAAGATGTAACTCTCTGTGA
>NC_085871.1:21330921-21338421 GCF_034702125.1 Engraulis encrasicolus
ACTTCTTTTTGTTTTGTTTTTTTTACAGTTTTTCTCTCTCACACACACTTGCATTCATCTGCTTCTGATGAAAGATTCGTTGGAAAAACTTTTTTGACCTGGTCTTTTTCTGAACTGTTCTGTAGGTGACCAAACTCTTGATGTCATGCATTTATCCCTAATTTGTCTTTCATTAAGTTGTTATGATGTGATACCATCTACATTGTCATGATACTCAGGGCTGGACTTGGATGAAAAATCGGGCCGAACAGTTTTTCAGCCAAGACCGGCCCACCACCAGGCATTGAGCGAGACAATGAAGCCTTTGACAACATTTTAGTCATCCAATATGAGCTATTGTGACCTTCTAACAGCCAAAATACTTCATTTATATCTGACTATCTCGAAGAGGCTTGCTGTAACGACATGAGGACCATTGATACCATTGAGGGGAGGGCCATGCCAAAATCATCAAGAGTCCATTGGGCAGATGCCCTTTGTGTCATATGTCCAATTCAACCATGATGATACTGGTTGATACCTAATGCCTTGATGGTTTTACCATACTTGATATGTTGACAGAAATTCAACCCTCAGCTTCTGGAGTGCAGTGGTCCCTGCGGACCCCGTGAAGCACTTTGATGATCAGTCCACCGCGTGGACAATGTTTACACTGGTATTTCTTTTTTATACCTCCCCCACTTCCCTCCTCTTTCTTACTCATTCACTTTCTCTCTCCCTCTGTTGCTTTACCCCCATTCTCAGCTGTTGTGTTGAATTTGGATAGCAGTAGTCTTGACACTGTGTAAGCAGCACATTGACTTCCACACAGTGAGTCTCTCCTTGCCTCCTATACACTGTTGGGAAAGTTACTCATAAACTGCACTACTAATGCACTACTTATTACATGTTCCTGTCATTTAAAAGTAATGCCTTACATTACAACATTACTTTTTTTTTAAAGTAAGGCATTACACTACTTTTGCATTACTTTTAGTTACTTTAGCCAAAATGACTGGAAATAAGGATTTGGCAATCTACAGTGCAAATCTATGAGGTGGCATGACTTTCACCTGCCATCCACAAGTCGTTTTGGAAGTACAGCTGAAGCTACAATGAAATATAATTAAGCATTAATATGAGCCAAATGGCCTATAATATTTTATTTCAAATTGATTTATTTCAATTTTAGTGATGTTTAGTTGAACAAAAGTGAGGGGGGTGCAACATACTCCCCCCCCCCCCCCCACCCCCCACACCCCCCCGGATAGCCTACCCTGCCGTGTCCCTGTCTCGTGCGAATGGGATGCATCCCCTCCTTTCCTGACTAATTTGGTGGTGCTAAGCAGGGGCGGAGCTATAGGGAGGGCAGGCAGGGCACTTGCCCCTGGGCCCAGGGCCCTCTCATATTGGTGGTGGGGGCCCTAGTGTGAGCTTGGCAAGCTGTATAGGGGGCCCTATAAGTGTCTTGCCCTGGGGCCCTGTGTGCAATTGTTCCGCCACTGGTGCTATGGCACCTCTTCCTATTGTCAAATTGTTTGTAGGCTACTGTTTTTCGACGTGGAAAGCGGTTTGGGTTTCAAGTACAGTGTGCATTTAACTTAAATGTTCCTTATTTTCAATGGAGTCAAAGTAGTGGGCATACAGTGGTGTTCATATGTTTACATACCCCAGCAGAATATACGCTTTCTCTGCGATTTCTCACGAAATATGATGGATTACACAAAACCTTTTTTTTCCACTCATTGCTAGTGACTGGCTTAAGATAGTTATTAGCAATATTCTGTGTTTACTCTTTCAAAAGCATGATCACAACCCAAACTACCCAAATGACACTGTTCAAAAGTTTACATACCCTAGTTTCTGATGCTGAATATGGCCCTGTTTAACATCAAGGACCGCTCTAAATTGTTTGTGGTAGTTGTGGATAAGGCTCTTAATGTTCTCTGATGACAAAACAGCACATTCTTCCTGGCAGAATGGTTGTTTCCTATAATATCTTTGGGTGTCTTGCTGGAACCTCACATTTGAGGTTTCCCCTGAGTGGCTCAATGATGTTGAGATCAGGAGAATGAGATGGTCGCTCAAAAACCTTCATTTTATTCTTTCTGATGATAATGATTGGTTGATTTGGCTTTCTGTGTCGAAATATTGTCATGTTGGCACTGTTGGAATTTCAATTCAGAAATGCAATATGAGGGGTTTGGTTGGAATCAAGCCAATGGGCAAGGGAATCATTGCATTGCAATGATTATTGCAAGGGAAATTGTTCAGGAGGCATAGGACAACCAAAAAATAACTTCAGGTGAAATGTAGGACAACATGAAAAAATGTTTTAAACTGTACAGGAAAGAGGCACTTGAGGAAAGATGGGCTGTTGGGGGTTGCCAGGAGAAATGCAAACATGTTATTTTACATATGATACACAAAATAGCATAGTGAGAAGCATCAGAATGCATGTGACAAAGTCATTTGGAAAAATTAGATCAATATGGAACTTTTTTCAGCCACTATTAACAGTACCATTTGGAGAACAGTCAACGGAGCCTATGATGAAAGTTACACCATTCCTTCTGTGAAACATGGTTATGGACCACTGATGTCATGGGGACATTTGAGTTACAAATGCACTACACTTTTGGTCCATACTCACAGAATGATGAATACATTGCCCCGTGAAAAATACTGGAGGAAACTTGACACTCATCAGCCTTGAATCTGCACATGGTCCATTGTTTGGACATGCCAACATGACAATATTTCAGCACAGAAAGCCAAATCAACCCGTCATTAGCTTCAGAAAGAATAAAATGATTTTTTTTTGAGCGACCGTCTCACTCTCCTGATCTCAACATCATTGAGCCACTCAGGGGAAACCTCAAATGTGAGGTTCCAGCAAGACACCCAAAGATATTATAGGAAACAACCATTCTGCCAGGAAGAATGTGCTGTTTTGTCATCAGAGAACATTAAGAGCCTTATCCACAACTACCACAAACAATTTAGAGCGGTCCCTGATGTTCAACAGGGCCATATTCAGCATCAGAAACTAGGGTATGTAAACTTTTGAACAGGGTCATTTGGGTAGTTTGGGTTGTGATCATGCTTTTGAAAGAGTAAACACAGAATACTGCTAATGAATATCTTAAGCCAGTCACTAGCAATGAGTGAAAAAAAAGGTTTTGTGTAATCCTTCATATTTTGAGAGAAATCGCCAAGAAAGCGTATATTCTGCTGGGGTATGTAAACATATGAGCACCACTGTATACCCATCTTGAAAACGAGCAAGCTGGATCTTCTGGATCGGTCATCCTGTGTCAGCCTGCCATTTAGAGAGACGAAGCGTGAAAGAGGAAGCAATGTTCTGCGTGAAACTTTAAAATCTCTGCACGGACGTAGGCTATCGTAGGCAATAGCTGATCTCGCGGTGATCCGCGAACATTGTATAAAGAAGACAAAATACCCACACAAAATGTAGGTGAAAAAAATGCGTTGTAATGTGCAAGTTACTTGCATTGTAACGAGGACATATTACCGATTTTTTCCCCTGTAATCAGTTACATTACTGCGTTACTCAAAAAGGTAATGCATTACAGTAATTAGTTACTTTTGTAACGAGTTACTCCCAACACTGCTCCTATACATTCCTCCATTCAATTTCTCTCGTTTCCTCCCTCTTTCCACCTCTCTCTCTCCCTCTTTGCCTTTCTCTTGACATTTTTGCACTTCTCTCTCCACTTTTCTCTATCCTTCCACTTCCCTTTTGTCCCCTCCTAAGTTGCTTTGGTCATTGGCGCTTTGTGGAACATATGAGAGTTCATCAGGCGTTGGTGCAGCACGTCTTGTTTGAGGAAGCTGAGCTGAACTGACAGTAGAGTTGTTTTTTTTCCTGTGTTTGGTTAACTTTCTCTCTCTCTCTCTCTCTCTCTCTCTCTCTCTCTCTCTCTCTCTCTCTCTCTCTCTCTCTCTCTCTCTGCATCAGTTGCTGTGCTCGTTAGTACAGCAGGTGCTCTTGGTGGGTGGGAGGATTCTCAAGGAGCAAACAGCTGAGCTGGAATAAGTAATAAAAGCTCTTCTGAGTTGATTACTAGTCTGAGTTTGACTTCGTCTAATTCTCTCTCTCTCTCTCTCTCTCTCTCTCTCTCTCTCTCTCTCTCTCTCTCTCTCTCTCTCTCTCTCTCTCTCTCTCTCTCCAGTTGCTGTGTTCCTCAGTGCAGCAGGTCCTGTTTGAAGAGGAGGAGCGTGTCCGCGTTCTCCAAGAGCGCACCGCCGACCTGGAGCGCCGTAACAAACAGCTGAAGGAACGTGTGAAGAAGCTCAAGCGCTCCATGCGCCGCGTCCGCAAGACGGCACGCCAGGCCGAACGGGAGACGCGGGACCTGCGGGAACGCCTGAGCGCGGCTGAGCGGAGGGCTGGACAACATCAGCATCACACCAACGCCATATCCCATCATGCGCCTCCGCCGCAGTCGCCGAGGACGCCGCAGAAGCACGGGAGGAGCTCGCCACGCCGCGTTGGACACATACAGGGGCTTTAGAAGGGGAATAGAGACACACACACACACACACACACACACACACACACACACACACACACACACACACACACACACACACACACACACAAACACACCTCACCACATCACGCTGGATATGTACAGGGACTTTAAAAGGGGAATATAGACACACAGATACACACACACACATACTCACACACACACACACACTCCTCACCACACCACGCTGAATACTACAGGGACTTTAAAAGGGGAACACACATACACACACACACACACACCGCGCTGGATACATACAGGGACTTTAAAAGGGGAATATAGACATACAGATATACACTCACTCTCTCTCTCTCTCTCACACACACGCAGGCACGCACGCACGCACGCACGCACACACACACACACACACACACACACACACACACACACACACACACACACACACACACACACACACACACACACACACACACACATCTCACCACACCACAGATACATACAGGGACTTTAAAAGGGTAATATAGACACACACACACACACACACACACACACACACACACACACACACACACACACACACACACACACACACACACACACACACACCACAGCAGTTAAGGATGCTTCAGAAGTTTGTCAGACCTTCACCACATCGAAATTGTTACTACAAATATACATAATATACATATCAGACATCACAATAGCGCCACTAAACACACACACACACACACACACACACACACACACACACACACACACACACACACACACACACACACACACACACACACACACACACACACACACACACACACACACACACACACACACACAAACCCTTTCATCTCCACATTTCTGCAAGGAAGATTATTGACTCGATGCCCTCTCATTATAAGCTGCATGTACAGACAGTATTTCTGGAGTGTTAGCTGCCAAAAGACTGCTGTGCGGTCTGCCTTAGCATGTCCAATCTGTCTTGTGTCGCCACGTCTTTTTAGATGTGTCCTAGCATCTCTATAAGAGGTATGTCTGTCCGTCTGTCTGCCTGTCCGTCTGAAATGCATTTGTCCGTCTGAAACGCATTCTTTGAATTGTCATTCCTTCCTGTGTCCACCAGGTGGCAGTGCATAGACGGACGCATCTTTGTCCGCCTGTCTGACTTGTTTATTTGTTGCACAGCTTCTATTCACTGTTATCACTTCCTGTGGTGACAGCACCCCCTATAGGTCATAGAAAGAATGACGTTGATGAATATTTTATTACTGACTGTAACTGCAACTTTGCTATAGACATTGATACATTGGTAACATATTGCATATACAGTAGACACACGGGTAGTCATAGGTAAGCGGTTAGGGTGACACACTTGTAGCCAACAGGTTTCCGGTTCGACTTCCGACCCGCTAAATTGGTGGGGGGAGTTATTAACCAGTCCTCTCCCCCATCCTCATCCATGACTGAGGTAACCTGAGCATGGTACCGTCCTGCCACACTGCTCCTTTTCGGGTGCCATTGGGGGCTGTCCCCTTGCATGGGTGCACAAATGTAATTTCATTGCGTGCAGTGTGCAATGACAATGGGAGTTGGAGTTTCCTAGTTGGGCTTCCGCTTTTTTTCAATGTAATTATCATAGCTGCCACATACCTATATCATTAAACACACACACACACACACGCACGCACGCACACACACACACACACACAAACGTTCCAGAAGAGGTTACCATGGTCCCCCGGATACAGAATTCGCAAGGGCCTTTATTCCACTCCATCATGGATGATAGAACTAATTACCAAAGATTCCAGAATGATCTATTCTAGAATCTTTTGCTTATGACTAATGGGTGAGATGGATTAATGAATGACAATGAGAGTGTGAATGGACAATATGTTTGTTTATCGATTAATTGTTTTGTATACCTGTGCATAATGTTCTTTTCAATATAAAGTTTTGTTTCTGAAAGGTTAAATATTGACTGGAATTTTTTGAGTACAGATTATCAGATCATGTGTGTGTCTGTGTGTGTGTGTGTGTGTGTGTGTGTGTGTGTGTGTGTGTGTGTGTGTGTGTGTGTGTGTGTGTGTGTGTGTGTGTGTGTGTGTGTGTGTGTGTGTGTGTGTGTCTGTGTCTGTGTCTGTGTCTGTGTTTCTGTATGTGTGTTTCTCTCTCTGTCTCTTTCTGTGTGTGTGTGTGTGTGTGTGTGTGTGTGTGTGTGTGTGTGTGTGTGTGTGTGTGTGTGTGTGTGTGTGTGTGTGTGTGTGTGTGTGTGTGTGTGTGTGTGTGTGTGTGTGTGTGTGTGTGTGTGTGTTTTTTTGCATATTGGATTACTTTGGAATTTCAGGCTGGGAAAGGCTTCAGGTTGGATGAAACACAGTACTGGCAGATATGAAGAGGACGATTGAAATAAAATATGATGCTGCCGTTATACTGTACAGCAAGTGTTCATCACACACACGCGTGCGCACACACACATACACACACGCGCGCACACGCTCGCACACACACACACAATCACACACACACACACACACACACACACACACACACACACACACACACACACACACACACACACACACACACACACACACACACACACACACATACTAGGAGAGGAAAAGAAATAATGAAGGCCTTTCGGCCCGTGCCATCTAAAGCTCCAACAGCACCCAAAAACAAAAACATTCCCCACAACACACACACACATGCACACACACACACACACACACACACTACAGAGGAGCCAGTCAGTCAGTCAGTGTCATCCTCAGGCTACGTTATGCAACTGCAATAGTTTATCCAGCTGGATCGGGGCTGAATAATGAGAACCACATTCAGGATCGGGATGTGACCCCAAACACTCCTGCACCCCAGAAATCCAGAAATACACATCGGAGACCAGTGGAGACCTGTGAGGAAAGTATGCGGAAACACACGCGCGTGCACACACACACACACACACACACGCACGCACGCACGCACGCACGCACGCACGCACGCACGC
>NC_085871.1:21343421-21358421 GCF_034702125.1 Engraulis encrasicolus
AGAGAGCGAGAGAGAGAGAGAGAGGGAGAGAGAGAGAGAGAGAGAGAGAGAGAGAGAGAGAGAGAGAGAGAGAGAGAGAGAGAGAGAGACAGAGACAGAGACAGAGACAGAGACAGACAGAGAGACAGACAGACAGACAGTGAGCGCTGACATCTCTCTTTTCAGGTGGGTAATTCATGCACAGCTGCTGCCAGGAGTGGTGTGAAGGCACACACACACACACACACACACACACACACACACACACACACACACACACACTCTCATGATCACAAACACACACACACACCAGCTGTGTATACACCTGGGGAGGCATTTGCACAATGGCATGAGCATAATCATACGGCAGGTATGAGGAGGCTTGCGCCCGCCCCGTGCGCGCACACACACACACACACACACACACACACACACACACACACACACACACACACACACACACACACACACACACACACACACACACACACACACACACACACACACACACACACACACACACACACACACACACACACACACAGAGAGAGACAGATACAGGCTTTGCTTCATGGTCATTCAGGATTTATTTCAGGGTAAAACAACAAAACAACAAAAAAAGGAACAATCTTGAATTCTTCCCTTGGTGTTCAGCATGATAGAAACTCTTGTAACACTTTACTTGACGCTGGTGTCATAAGCATGTCATTACAGTGTCATAAAAGTGTCATGACACAGTCATAAGTCATAAACATTATGTCCATGTCATAAACATTTTATGACTGTTGGCCTTAAGTGACATTCGGTTAAGGCAAAGAATAACCGAATGTCACTTATGACATGGGCATAATGTTTATGACACATGCATAACACTATTATGACACTAGTGACATGCTTATGACACCGGCGTCAAGTAAAGTGTTACCGAAACTCTTGATATGTGCACGTGATTGTCAAAGGCATTGGATATACAAGCCCCATTATAACACATTTGTATCCACATCACAGTAAAGGTTAGTATTGATATGTCGCTTTTCCCACATATCGAAATATGACCGTTGTCATCACATGCAAAGAGTAGGCTATATATTTCACATTTCACTTGGGTGGGTGTGTTTTCTTAATGTCTTTATTCCTTTATAATAATAATAATAATAATATAAACATATTCTTCTTTCGTTTTAGGGTTGTCATGGAGGGTCCAGTGAAAGGTGTGATGTGATGTTGTTGGACCAACATTGTCATTTATCACAAGGTCCTGTAGGCTTCATAACATAGATATACTGTACATGGTGAGAGAATATCAACTTTATGCAAACATGTGGGATTGGAGGTTTTTTTTTTTTAGTCAAAGCGATTTCTGACATGCTTGGTATTTTATTACAAAAAAAGAAATATATATATTTTGGGAACGTAACTCATAATTTGTCACTATTTAGAATTTTTCACTATTTTTTTTTCCGTTTGGCAAGCTCTTGCCATGACAGTGAGTCTGTTCCAGTAAAGGTTGCTTAGGGCGTGTCGCCATGGGTGACAGAGACCTGTCAATCACAGCTTTCAGTGGACATTTTTTTTTCTTAAAGGAGTCAAACTCAGTACCTGAGTTTGGAGTATAGCAGACACAAAGGAAAAAAACACAACCCTTCAGTAGAAGGATTTAAAAACACTCCGTCCCGTGACAATGACACATCATCTGAAAACGTAGTGTTACACTGAAGAGTATGATAGGAAAAAAAGGAGTCAATCTCAATATCTATCCTCCAGTCGTTTCCTCTGGCCTAGGTGTCTCCCTTTCTCCCGTGGTGGAAATGAAGGAGGAATCGAGCAAGGATAGAGGAATCAAGCACCATGTGCAGGCTCCCTTTATCTGTCCCTCCTCATCACCTTACATTTCCATGCTCTGAGACGCCCTCAATGACGTTTCCATGAGGCCACAGGCCAGAGGAAGCACTGAAGGAAGGACATTAATATGCACACAATGACTTTGCTGCCCTTCTCCTGAAACATGTAAAGGGCCCCATGTCAGACCTGCAGCAACACAACAATTACAGTCCTGAACTAATCCCATAACTTCAAGGGCCCGGTGTTTTGTCGATATGTGCTAGCTGTCGGGCAGGGCTGCCAAGTCCTTAAGGATTTTAAAGATTTCCTTGGGTCTTTTTCGTCTTTATTTGATAGGACAGTGTGAGAGGTGGGCATGAAGCGAATCGGGAGAGAGGCGGGGAGGGATCGGCAGAGGACCCGGGCCGGGAAATCGAACCCGGATCAGCCGCATGGCAGGCGAGTGCCCTACCGGTTGGCCACGGCAGGGCCGTCATTAAGGATTTTAGGGGTTCCTAAGGCTAGGGTTTGGGTTTAGAGTAGGTATTTAAAGCCAATCGGTACCTCATCTTGACGAAGCAGCCCATATGGACATAAAACCAGCTCAGGACTTCTGTAGACTTATGGCTGTGCCCATAAAGTTCACTCGTTTACTATAAAGGTAGTGCACACCTATATAGTCCATACTGTAACGTGGACGTTAGACTCCTCTGTTCCCTACGTACTGTATTGTGCTATGTAGTAAACGAGTAAACCCTTCCGATTACCAGAGATGTTAACTCCGGATCCGGAAAATAAAAACTCTGCCACAGTTTCTTTCCAACAAAGGTGACTTCAATAAGTAGCTGGTACCTCACCATTTCCCGATGTCAAGTGTTCTTGGTAGCGCATGAGATGACTAGTGATTGGATACTCTGCAGAGTTCACCAAAGAGTATCCAATTACTGGGTGTTTCACGCAACACTTGACATTGGGAAATGGTCCAAGTCTTTGGTACTTGTGATCAGCTTACTTAGAGCTTGCTGGATCAAATTTGAGGCAGGGTTTTTTTTTTTTACCTGGAAGGAATTGACACCTCTGCTGGTAACCAAATTGGGACAGTGCAGGTCTTGGTTGTGTGCCCAAGTGAACACTCTTCCAAGTCATTGGACAGAGTGTGTGGACAATCCCCACCCCTCACCCCAACATCCACAACAGAGACAGAGACATAATGAGAGACATGTGCACAGAGTTTAGACCTGGAGAGGGTGGGGATGGACAGCTGGTTGTACAAGCGTTTGGGCAACGTTTCATTTGACACAAAGAGGACGGACATTCCAGCAGGAAGGGGTACATTCACACACATTTTCCTGAATGAACATACAGACACACATACGTACGTACACATACACTCACGCACACACAACACTTCCCATGCACGCCTGCACAATCACAAGACATTCTCAAGCTCCTTGGTTTTATGTTGGACATGAAAAATGCTGTTACAATCTATTTACAAAAAAACCCTTTACACAGACAAGTCACATGCACATCATCAATTTCAAAACATATACATATGCTATTATATCCCCCCCATAAAACAAACAAGAATAAACAAAACAACAAAAAAAACAAATAGGAAAAAGGAAACAACAATAAAAGCAAAGGGACAAAACTGAGTACACAGCATGGCTGAAGTGTAAACTCTCTATCTCCATCTGAAGAACTTGACAGCAGCAGCATACGTAGATATAACATATTTTTAAACATATTTTAATGTATAGATAATGGCAGATCAGTGTACTTTAGGGTAGCCCTGTATAGAAATACAAAACCAAAGAAAAACATACACTAGATCACATGGACACACATGCCAGCCCCTTCAACACGTCTGGAACCAGAGCGGTGTGAGTGAGAATCTGTTACGTCATATTATCTATGATTGAACAAATTTATCCATACAACGGTACTTTAGAACCCCTGATGAAATGAAATTGGGAGACAACATTTGGACTTCCATTCAGCCTGATATACCATATGCAGATTATTAATTATTTGGCGTGATGAGAAAACCATTCTAGATCACTTTGGACGGCAAAGATTAGCCAATTGGGGAGTTTTCATATATTAATATTTCATATCATGTGTCATAAATTCAACTAAAAATCTGCAATATTTGTTTTAGTTGGATGGAGACCTTAATCCAGTTTCTTCAAAGTATTGTTGCTAACAACGTTAGCTACTTTGCTGTTGCTTGCAATGCAGTTACCCATGACAATTAACTGCTGTAAGTTGTTAAGTGGCTAGCGACAATGCTTTCGAGGAATGGGGTACCCATTCATGTTGAACCAAAGAATGGATGAAGACACAATGTTTGTGAAGTACGTGGATACTAAATCTGTTGCACAGGAAACCAGCAAAGGGAAAGCTGACAGGTGAAGTAATACAGGTGTTCAAAAAAGGTGCATCACCTTCTGAGTTAAGTTCAGTGACTAGCGACCAAAGGCCGTTAGCATCCTTATTTTGTGACAAGGAGAACTTTCGATTAGCGGTAAATGGGTGTGTTAAGTTTGCAGTTTGTGTTCAACCTTTTGCATCTTTTTTTTTCCAAACAATTGGAGAAAGTCACTGGAAACACATCATTCACAGATCACATGCACGCACGCACACACACACACACCAAATCAATGCCAATATGCCATGTAAATTACATTCAGGTTTCTTCATATGCCTCTGAATTTAGTGGTGAAGACACACATCAAGCATTACGGTAATGTCACCTTCCCACAATACATCCATCAATTAACAGTTGTTAACAAATACCATACAACTAGCGTAATATCACCTGCCCCATATTCATGATAACAATCCTCTTACAATACAATACAATCACTGGACTCAATCACCCAATTACAAAGTTCCTGGTGTCTCTGTATCTGATTGCAATGATTATCAATGCTGTCCGCATCATCATCAACACACGCACACGCGCGCACACACACAGGAAGTAAACTCTCAGGTGGGAGGTGGGCGGTCACTGGGTGTGGGCTGGCTGCCAGTGGAGAAGGAGGAGGGTGTTGCAGCGTACCGTGGTCCCCCAGTACTGTTTAGTTCCCTGAGAACTGGTCAAACTGGACACGACTGGAGGACTGATGCCATGGCTTATTCATATACTGTATATATATCATTTAAATTATTCTAAGGGAGGGCTTAAGGCCCAAACATACCCTATGTGTTCGTGGGTCACGGATACGTACATGTGGAATGTTTCACAATTTCCAATAAATGACTGTATACATGTTGACGGTTAAAGCGTAAAGACAGCAATTTACCAAATGTAGGAGGGTATGAGTGAGCCTTTACAGAGAGAGAGAGAGAGAGAGAGAGAGAGAGAGAGAGAGAGAGAGAGAGAGAGAGAGAAAATAAGGGTTGAGGGTGGAAGAGAGGGGTGGTAAAGAGAGGTGGAAGTTGACTAGTGGGGAAGAGAGAGTGTTAGGCATGAGAGGTTAACAGTTCTACCATCTTTCAAGTTTCAAAATGAAAAAAAGAGAAAAAGCAACAACATAACTTGATGTATAGATTAGAAAGCAAGCCTATAGCAGAATAGACCAAATGTCAAGAGTCAGGAACCATAGTCACCATCAGTGACCAACATAACTGTTAAGTTGGCCAACCCCTACAGCCTCTTCTTGTGTGAACTGATTTATTTATGTTTACCAAAAAAAATCTTAGAAAATAAGAAAATACTTCAAAACATATTGCATGTTTCAACTGATAAACAAGAAAAAAATATTCAATGCTTGGACACCTTCCTTCCTCCAAACAGACACATTTTCTTTGTTTTTATTCGTTTAAAATAATGATAAACAAAACCTGTTGTACAATCTAATCTTCAATCTTTCTCATAGATGACCTGGTTCAACTCGAACTAGTTCGACTCATGGCCAGAGGTAATCCTAGGTTCATTAAGTAAAAGCCACCCCATGTACAGTATTTGTTCCAGCTAACTCATTGAATACGCTGTAGGCAAGCTAATACACGAGTGGTATGAGTGCACTTCCTTCTTTTGAAGTACTGAACGCTTCTGCATTTACCAGCACCGAGAAGCTGTGCGTGGATCTTTGAACCTAATGAAGGAATGCACCTATTTCAAGAGCAAATAGTAGGATATTTTACCAGAGACGATTGATAAGGAGGAGACGGTTCATTTAGAGTATTGCCAAAAGTTGCTAGATGACGTAATGACGACCAAAAGTTGCTTAATCTATTAACAAAGTCGCTAAATTGGTTCTAAACTGCTATGACTATGAGCAACTGCCATGCTCGTTTAGGGTTCAGAATGACTGGAGTGCAGTGGAGATAATTGAAGGAGATCGGAATTGATCGCACGTTGTTGCACTGGTGACAAGTAGAACAATTTAGCTTGGTTAGCTCATTGAAAATCTTTGATTTTATTGTCACAATCCAGTTTGTTCACCTCTGACCTTGGTAAATTATTCATAGAAGTGACAAACCTAACTACGACAGCTCTTTTGTTTTTGCGATACAATAACCTATTAGCAGCAACGTTACTAAGTGGCAAGCAACGATGCTTTTCGAGAAGTTCTGTCATGCAGTTATTTTGCCTTCGCCCATTTTACAGTAGCAAGTGACGATTCAACACCTGATTAGCATCAGCTGCATGAGTTAATTGGTTGGAGAAAAGCCTGTATGTGCCAGGAAGGTTTAACTTTTTTTTGTTTTACCCAAGATGTCCCTTTCAGACCAAAGCATGCAAAATCACTGCATCGTTTCTACCTCTTTCTGTGCAAATAGGTCAAGCAGATTGGATTCTGGAAACCTCCACTCAAAGAAACAGTCGTTTGGTACTCATAAAGCACTTTAGCAACACATATGCATAATAAAAACACAGGCAGAAAACAGGGCAATAGGGATAAAAAGATGACAAAAAGGAGGTGCACAACACAATTAAGGAAAATCAACCAACATAGAGAGAAAAGGAGACCATATAGGAACAAAAAGAAGGGAGTTAACACTCAAGACGGGTAGAACTGGAGATGGGGAGAGGGCCTTTAGGTAACGTCACAACACTGGCTCCTGAAAACTCTCATGCATGAACACACACACACACACACACAACTTGCATCCATGAACACACACATGCACGCACGCACACACACACACACTATATAAGTGGACCTGCAAAACCAGCAGCATTGCAAATGCTGTTTGTGAAAGAAAAGCTTGCAAACAGCGTGAGTGTTCGTCCTCCATCCATCCATGGTGATTGTGTGTGGTTCCTTGCGTTCCGTTTTGTTCATTTGTGTAGGAGTAAGCTTTGTCGTCATCCGGGATCCAGGTCCACATGGCTGTAAATGTGTGTATATTATCTCTGTGTGTGTGTGTGTGTGTGTGTGTGTGTGTGTGTGTGTGTGTGTGTGTGTGTGTGTGTGTGTGTGTGTGTGTGTGTGTGTGCGTGCGTGTTAACATGCTCTCTTCTGGTATGTAGGTCCATATAGGTGTATGCATGTACTTAATGTGTCTTTGTATTCATGAGGGTTGTCCTCTGGCATGGCGTGCATTTCCATGTAGGTGTATGTGTGTGAGCGCACACTGTAGCATACACACACACGTGTGTGTGTGTGTGTGTGTGTGTGTGTGTGTATTTTGTGTAAGCTATAGCAATGGGACAGTCCTGTGCCTGCCGTCCATCATGTGTGGCATGTATCATGTGTGCACGTTTCTTGTGTAAGCTATGGCGAGGGGACAGTCCACTGCCTGCCCCCTAGTGAGCATGTACTGTATGTATGTCTCAGTGTGTAAGTGGGCATTATGTGTGTATGCATGGTTTGTAAGCTTATGGCGATGCGTCTGTCCTCTGTCGGTCTTCTACCATACACATTCACACACTCACACAGACGTGTGTATGATACATACACCATACACATACACACGTGTGTCTGTGTGTGTGTGTGTGTGTCTGTGTGTGTATCAGGTGTGTATGTTTCTCGTGTAAGCTTCTCAGCTGGTCGTGTAGCATACACACCAGTGTCTTTGAGAGTGTGTGTGTCTGTGTCTGTGAGTTTTGAATCGTGTGTATGCGTGTTGTGTAAGCTTATGTCGATGGGTCAGTCCTCTGCCGGTCGCCGGCAGGGCGGGGGGTGGGCTGGTTGGCGTGACGACGGCTCCTCACAGCGCGGTGGCCTCCCAGCTCTCCCCCCGCATGACCTGGCGTCACTTGGGGCCCGTCATCACCGTGGCAACCGGAGAGGGGTGGGGCCTGCAGGACTCCACCCCTGCAGCTGAAGGAGGAAGGAGAACAAATGTGTTATACGTATAAACAGCGTGATGTGTGCTATGTGCGTTGCGCCCCTTTTTTTTTGAGGAAAACATTAGGGGAAAAGCCAATGCAAGTCAATTGGTGGTGTTGGGGAAGAATAAACGAAAGACAAGGACCTGTAGACTAGCGTTGTTCACGCTCAACATGCCGAAGACGTGTTGTGCTGTCGGCTATTCAAATAATATAGCCAAATAGCCATGGCTGAAGCACGGACTGCGTTTATTTAGCCTAGCTGATGTTGCATGTAAGTTAATGAGACTTTCGGTTTGTTTTCCCCCAAAAAGAAGCGTAATGCACATTCATGAACAAAGTACCCGGATGGCCATTTATACGTATCAACCATCTACGAGTTCATTACTGCCGGAGCAATGGAATTCAGAGTAGTGACAACCGGACTACAGGAAGTCGTTGGTTGCTGACATGATTCACCTAGATTCAAATAATTCTAGGCAGTGGCTTTCTGTTCGCTAGAGACTAACAGAGAGCCACTACATAACAAGACAAAAATCAGTTAGCACGCACTTTAAGCAATTAGGTTTTATAAACACAATATGCTCTTTCTGTGCTTTTGTCGGCAGTTACGACGGGTAGAGATCTTACATTTTTGCTGTGTGTTACACGCACACACAAGCTCACTCACACACACACACACACACACACACACACACACACACACACACACACACACACACACAAACACACACACACACACATACACAAACACACACACACACGCACATACACACACCTACCTGCGGAGGAAGAGGCGGAGGCCAAACTGCAGGGGGTGGAGCAAGGGACTGGGCCTGGAAGAGAGCAATTTCATTGGCTGTTACTCAATTTCCGTTGATTGACGGACACTAATTGAAATTCAATTCTTAGAATTAACTATAAGTGCATCTTTCTTTTTCAGTGCAGCCAACACACAAGCAGTGCAAAATCAAGTGCTAACGAGGTCTAACCAACAGGTTATGTACAAAATAATACCACTATGTTTGGCATAGTTTAACAAAATACACTGACAAAAGCCAATACAAACACCCACATATATATTAAAAATATGTGCATACTCACAGCAGAGTATGTGTACACGTATACACACAATTGCATCCGATACAGTAGCTACTACACAGTTCTTAGTTACTATCAATGCTTATTCCACAGCACTACTGTAGGTAACCAGGGTAACTACTAAGATACGTATAGATTTGCGGAGGGGTCAATGATTCAGGTATGTGGTCAAATCATATGAAGGGAAAAATGAGCCCAGAAAAAAAGAGTGTGCCCAAAACACATAGGCTACTTTTGTTACTGGTGCCGTAAATCAAACGTATTGACCCTTCTAATTAGATGGACTTGAACGGTGAGAGGGTATATGTAGGCACACCCCCGGCCCATCCATGGCTACACCTATGGACTGAATATTGATACTTTTGAGGGAATTGCACCTGCGGCCCTGTGATCCAGGGACAGACTCCCTAACCGTGACTGACACAACACAAGATAAACAAAGAGATTAACATGGAGGATAGACAGTGCAACAACTTCCTGTTAAATCAACACAGGTACAGTACAAAGACAGCAAGGTCAGCAACAATGAGTCCAGTATTACTGCACAGGGGCTAGCCTAGTAATCTAGACCAGGGCTTCTCAAACTTTACCATAACAAGTATGGCATGCCTCTAGTTTTTAACTTTATACAGACAATACTACAATATGTAGAAGAGCCAAGATACAATTGGTGTGTGACTCTGGGAATATTCTGTGAACTACGTACTTTAAAGAGGCAAAACGGTCTAAAGGGGGTACACTCACAGTCCTTGCAGGGCACAGAAGACGAAGAGGAACCGGTGCCATCCACAGCCGCAGGAGGCCCCTTGAGGTGCGCCGCGTTGGGGCTCTGAGTGCGCGCCGCCTGTCCCTGCCCCTGCCCCAGGCCCTGGTTTGGCGGCGGCGTCACCTGCCCAAAAGCCTTGTTGTCCTGCCCCAGACCCTGACCCGGGGTCTGGGACAGCGTCTGGTTTGGTGTGGCGGTCTGCATCTGGGTCTGCGTCTGGGCTTGACTCTGGCTCTGGCTCTGTCCTCCTGACCCCTGTGTCGGCTGTGTCTGGTTTGGTGTCTGGTTTGGTGTCTGGCTGTGACTATGTGCCGTCTGGCTTTGGCTTTGGCTTCGTGTAGGGGCCCCGGCTCCTCCGGCGCCGCCTCCGGACGGGTGGTGCTGGCTGTCCATACTGCTCCCCATGCTGCTGCCCAGCTGCAGACGACGCATGTGCCGCACCACCGCCGTGGCGTTAAACGCTTGCTGTGGAGAGGAGAGAAGAGGAGAGAGAGAGAGAGAGAGAGGGAGTGAGTGAGTGAGAAGTGAGTGTGAGAGAGAGAGAGACAGAGAGAGAGAGAGAGCGAGACAGACAGAGACAGTGAGAAGAGAGAGACAGACACAGAGTGAGAGACAGAGAGAGAGAGACAGGCAGAGAGAGCTGTGAATGTGCATGTGACACACTGCTGTGGTGTTAAACTCTTGCTGTGGGGGGAAGAAGGGGGCGGGAAGTGAGAATGACATGGTAGAGAGATGTTATGTTCATGTGTTGCCCCACCGTCGCAACATTAAACGCTTGCTGTGGAGGACAGAGGGCAGGAGTGAGAGGTGAGAAGTGAAAGAGAGAGAGAGAGAGAGAGAGAGAAAGAAAGAAAGACGAAGAGAGAGAGAGAGAGAGAGAGAGAGAGACGAAGAGAGAGAGGCGAAGAGAGAGAGAGTGATGTGCATGTGCTGCACCACCGCTGTGACGTTAAACTCTTGAGAGAGAGAGAGAGAGAGAGAGAGAGAGAGAGAGAGAGAGAGAGAGAGAGAGAGAAAGAGAGAGACAGATGCCTCTTTTCCACCGCCTGTTTTCTGGTAGGCCTACAGCTCAACTCAGCGCGACTCGGCCGCCACTTTTTGCTTTCGGTGGCACAGCTCAATCGAAGAGCAAAAAGTGGCGGCCGAGTTGCGCTGTGTTGAGCTGTAGGCCTACCAGAAAACAGGCAGTGGAAAAGAGGCATCTGATTGTTGAGGTCGAAACATAAACGCAGGATTACGTTTCGACCTCAACAGTCTTCATCAGATTAGAGAATCTGATGTGAAGACTGTTGAGGTCGAAGTGTAATCCTGCCATGAAATAATAAAATACAACAAAAAGGATTTTAAATGTGCGGACTTTTCACTTTGAAAACTACACGTAGATGCATGTGCACATGCCCATTTCCAAATCCATACTGTACTTACTCTCCATTTGCTTTTGGCAAAGTTCTTCCGCATCTGTCTGCTAACGGACTCGTGGATATTTTTGCACAGAGCTGTGTCCCCAGCAATCCTGCAAAACACACACACACACACACACACACACACACACACACACACACACACACACACACAAACACGAACACACACATCGCACGCACACGCACATGCACACGCACACGCACACACACACACACACACAATCAGACACATAGTCACACAGGTTCAACACACACGTTGGAAAATAATTAAAACATTAAAAGACAACCTTCTGACCCCCTCTCTCTCATCTGCTCTGTGCATACCAGCCCCTTTGCTCTCAGGATGGATGAAAGTTGCATTCTCTCTCTCTCTCTCTCTCTCTCTCTCTCTCTCTCTCTCTCTCTCTCTCTCTCTCTCTCTCTCTTATAGACAATCTGTTTACATGGTGAAAGTGTAATTTACCCTTCAACTGTTGACTGACCATTGGCATGCACATCAGTTATAGCAACATCTGAATAATCTACGAGCTGTAATTTGAATGTTAAAGGAGAAATCTGTTTTAAAATGACTTAAATAGAGTTAAAACGTAGTGTTGAGGGCTAACTCTGGTCACATACCTCTCCTCCATATTTGCACTGCATTCCGAATTCCAAGCGCTAGTCAGAATTCCTGAAATTTGGCTTCTGCTGTGATGGGTCGGCACCGAATTAGCCATCGTTGTACTCGTTTGTACTCGTTGATCGCGGCTTAATCAAAGATGGCGGCGCTTGACAGACCCTGAAAGCAGCCTCTACAAATGGCTAAACCAACTGTGTGCTACCAAAGTTCTCTATGCCTCGTTTTACATTTCAACAACTCAGCGACTCTTCGGAATGAAGTACTGAGAAACTTTGAGCGTCGTAAATGGGTGGAAAGTAGAAATTTATTACGATGGCTAATTCGGTGCCGACCCATCACAGAAATTTCAGGAATTTTGACTAGCGCTTGGAATTCGGAATACAGCGCACGTATGGAGGAGAGGTATGTGGCCAGAGTTAGCCCTCGGCATTACGTTTTAACTCTATTTAAGCCATTTTACACCGGATTTCTCCTTTAAGTTTGGGTTTTAATGCTGCATTTAACTACTTGCAGGTGGTTGAAAACAGGCTCGATATGTTTACACTGGAATAAACAAAAAGCCTAACTCCAGACAGAAAGTATCATGTGTGGAGTAATTGAGTCCTAGAAGTGTAAGTAAACAGCTTTTTAAAAAAAATCCTTATCCATGTTTATCACTATTACCATTATTTTCAGGGCACGTGGAGAAAACAATATCACCATTGTGAGAAGTGCATTTAGAAAAACTCTAGGGGTTTGAACTCTGTTTATGTGTAAACAAAATACCTAAATGGATGTGTTTACAGAGAAATATTCACATATTTCACACATGTTCACAGCAACCTGTAGCCTTGGGGCCCCAGGCCATCTGAATCCAACCCTGATCCCACCCTTCCGAATCGCTTTTCTACCCAGTCCATATCCCTCCTTCTCTCTCCCTAGGTGTTCCCTCATTAGTGCCCTCCACCCCCACCCCCACCCCCACCCACCTCACTGTCTGCAGAGGCAACACTAATTGGCCATTAGCACCGGCGAATGGCTGATGGCTCATTAGCTCCCGTGGTGCCTAATTGGCCAGGCCGTTCGTGCCTGGGATTTCTTATTTCCGTCTGGGGGGGCAATGCTCTCATGCTCCTGTGCTCCCCAGACGGGAGAGCTCGCTAACACGCTAACAAGACCTACACATTCAGACACGCTAACAAGACCTACACATACTGTGCAGGCCGCTAACCCCTCACAGGCTCTTTAGATAGGGAGAAGCGCCCGTAGTGCTATGTAATTACAGAAACATGGGTGGGAGATCAAAGAAAGGCAGGCCACAGGTGAGAGATCTTCACATTCACACAACTGAGGATAAAAAACAAAGACTGCCCTTGACTCCCACTTTAATGAGTGCTTGTTTCCTGCTAACGTTTTGCAATCTGTGCTTCTCTGCTTAGCCTACAGTAGGATATACAAAAGTGCTTCAAAAACTCCAAGGGTACAACTTCTACATATCTTCCGACTACTTCTACTACCATTAGCTTACTATACTTATTGTTGTACCACTACTACCACTACTGCTACTACTACTGCTACTACCAGAGAATAAATAGAATAGCAATAAATAGAATAGAGAGTATCTTTGCTACTACTACTACTATTATACTACTACCAATACCACTACTACTACTGTTACTGCTACTACTACAACTACTGCTGCTACTACTACTACCACCACTACCACCATCACCACCACCACTACTACTCACAACTACTTCATCTGTTCAGTGACTACAATATGACAGTGCGTTTCAAAATGGCATGGTTGTCATGACAACATAGAAAGCAAGCCATCAAACAGATGGAAAGGTCAAACGGGAGCGTAATAATAGCATGGACATGATGATGATGATCATGCGCCTTTCACAGGTGTCTCTCATGAGGGCAGCTCAGTGTCCAGGCGTGAATGGCGTGACATATTCCATGTGCGTTACGCCCCTTTTTGATGGAAAACACGGGGGGAAAAGCCAATGCAAGTCAATTGGTGGTGTTGGGAAAGAATAAACGAAAGACAAGGACCTGTAGACTAGCATTGTTCACACTCAACATGCCGAAAACGTGTTGTGTTGCCGGCTGTTCAAATAATATAGCCAAACAGGCATGGCTGAAGCATGGACTCTGTTCATTTAGGCTAGCGGTTTTTTTGAACAGATAACCCAACACGTCACACGTAACCATCAAATTGCACTTTTATCACATGAAAAGGTGAATCTTCTCCATGTCTGCCATTTAGAATTTCCAGGAATAGACATGTTTAGCTGCAAAAAGCACTGCACTTTGGTCATATTAGTAAATATTAGTGTATTACTTAGTAAATATTCATGAACATATTAAATTTGGCAGTAGGCAGCACAGTTTCAATGAGCAACATAGTTGCAATACCTACTCTGGCCACAATCCTACACAGTGCACCTTTAAAGGTCACTGTGTTTAAAAACGTCCCACCCAAATTGCCCCCAGAGGTCAAATCACTCTTTTTCCACAGAGGTCAAATCCCTTTCCCAGAGATCAAATCCCTTTCCCCAGAGGTCAAATCCCTCTCTTTCCCCAGAGGTCAAATCCCTCCCTTTCCCCAGGAGTCAAATCCCTTTCCACAGAGGTCAAATCCCTTTCCCCAGAGGTCAAATCCCTCCCTTTCTCCAGGAGTCAAATCCCTTTCCCCAGAGGTCAAATCCCTCCCTTTCCCCAGAGGTCAAACTCACCAGGGATGCCGCAGTGCCTGATCGCACGTGTACCTCTTGGAAGGGTCCTTCTCCATCAGGCTGCCGATGAAGTCTTTAGCTGTGGAGAGAGAGAGAGAGAGAGAGAGAGAGAGAGAGAGAGAGAGAGAGAGAGAGAGAGAGAGAGAGAGAGAGAGAGACAGACAGACAGAGAGACAGACAGACAGACAGAGACAGATAGATGTGTTTAGAATGGAGACACACAGGAACACAAACAGAAACACAAAGGCACACAGAAGTACAAACATGCATATACAGACACA
>NC_085871.1:21363421-21368421 GCF_034702125.1 Engraulis encrasicolus
ACCCACAGTTCAGCCTCTCTGAAACTGCAGGGTTCTGGATATCAGTGTTGCCAGATGGATAATGGTGAACCTCAAAATTATCGTTTTCGGGAGGAAATTATCGTACAAGACCCAAATTGATGTTTTAAGGCATCTAAATGAATCGAATGACAACTCTGAAATGATCGTACAGAGACAGAATGGACAAGATAAACGTACAAATATGATAATTATCGTACATCTGGCAACACTGCTGGATATGCATCCGCCCAACCTGGTGGGACCCAAAGCAAGACCTTCAGAGGAGACAAGCGTGTATGCCAAAGCTGTAGACTCCTACCCAAGAACACTTGAGAGGCTACCAAGGGTCCTTTATCCAAGCACTGCAATTAAGTGAAGGGGGTCTGGATAGTTCTTATGCAAATTCATTCAAACGCAATATCATCTGGTTTATTTACACACTTCAAAAAGCCATCTCCATCCTCCCCCTCTCTGATTGAATACACACATTGTGTGGACAGATGAGAGTGGAGGTGGACAGCATCCATCATCAAGCTTACTCTGGAACGGTAAATTGTGGAGGCAGTGGACGGATCCCAAATATTTGAAAGCTGTGTATGTCAGTCACTGGCGTAACGCAAGTACTTCAGCCCCCCTGCAAGCTACCAAGAATGGGCCCCCGAACGAAAAAAGAGGGCCTAATATCATGTGGAGGGGCCCGTTTCTTCAAGTCAAGGCCGGTTATTTCTATATTTCATAAAGTCAACAAAAACTGACTGCCGGTACCTGATGGTCATCGTCTGAGTTCCCTCTACAGTATAGCCTACCCTACATACTAATCTAGCTCTTTTGGGTATGCAGCAGTAGTGTAGTTGACCAGATTGTGATAGAAGCTGTGGCCTGATAGCTGAGTAGTTGTAGTTGCATAGTTGTTTGCTATAATAGCAGTCATAGTAATAAACCAACCTGAACTTGTATTTCACACAGATTCCAGACAAGGCAGTCTGAAGCAGTTGATTGAGCCATAGATTACACTTGGTGGTGATGGTTGGTAGCAGCTGTAGCTTCATATTTGGGCAATTTTATAGCAACAGCCATATCAATGAAGCAAGTTGAACTTGAGTTTGACACTGTTTCCAGACAAGGCAGACTGAAGCACATTTACATATGTCATGAACTCAACTCAATGGTACAGTAGGTTCAGTTGTTGTTGGTGGTTGGCAGCTGTAGCCTAGTACAGTAGTTGGGCAGTTGTGTATCAACAGTCATAACAATGAACCACCTTTACCTTGTATTCGACAGTGCAATCTGAAGCAGTTATACAGTATATATAAGTCATAGACTCGACTCGTTGGTAGGTACAGTTGTTGGTGGATGGCAGCTGTAGACTAATAGTTGGGCAGTTGTATACATGGATTCTAAATGTTTGTTTTCTCCTGGCTGCGCGACACTAGCTGTGCACAACTCAACCTCTGATTGTTGGAAACTGCTGTCTGTCAAAAAATGAACTCACATGGTTGGCTGCCAGTGTCTTGCCCCTCCTAAACATGGTGAACCCATGTATATCAAGAGTCATTTTAATTAAGCACCTTGAAAATGATTTTTCATCTGTGTCTGGACAGGGACACAGCAGAGCAGCAGAGTCCATGCTGAGAGCGACGGCCAGCTAAGCTAATCTACGTTGACAAATGAACAGCATTGACTGGCCCTCCACTGTGCTGACTGACACGGGCCTTAGTCAGGGGCAATTAAGGGAATACATTAAAAGGGATAGAGAGAGAGTGGCGAGAAGGAGAGAGAGAGATGGAGAGGGAGAGAGAGAGAGAGAGAGAGAGGGGTGGGAATAATGAAAGGAAAGGAGGAAGAAAGAAAGAAGCCTAAATGCATGTGTGTGCGTGAGTAACATGCTTGTGATGAATTTGACCTAAAAAACTATGAAAAAGCTGACAAGAAACTTTGCAAAAAAAGAGAAATCTGCTGTCAGGCACCTTTGCCACACAGTCCCCCCGCCCAAACACACACAGACACAAACATTTAAGAGGTGCGTTTCAGTTAGAAACGTAACATTTCTGAAAAATTCATGTATTAGATCTGGCAGCCTTGGCTACCCCTTCCCTACCCCTTCCACAGCCCCTATGCAAAAGGCCCTGACTTGGCCTCAGTGTCCCAGAAAATCTCAGAACTAGAACAGACCCAGTCACGGAACAGAACAACGGACACTTAAAGACCCATTTAGCAGGGACAGAGGAGAGAGAGAGAGAGAGAGAGAGAGAGAGAGAGAGAGAGAGAGAGAGAGAGAGAGAGAGAGAGAGAGAGAGAGAGAGAGAGAGAGAGAGAGAATATGAGTGTGAGTGTCACGGGTGGAGCTGAGGACAAGCGGACAGGCAGATAAGATGAGAGAATGAGAGAAGAGGAGAAGAGGCAGACGAGGGTGTGAGAGCATAATAGCAGAGACAGCAGAAAGGGGTTTATGAGAACAAAGGATCATGCAGAGAGGAGACCAGACAAGACAAAATGAAAGAAGAGCAGATAGAGGAAAGTAAGAAAAAGAGGAGGAGGAATTTGCAGAAGTGAAGAGAAGAGAAGAGAAGAGAAGAGAAGAGAAGAGAAGAGAAGAGAAGAGAAGAGAAGAGAAGAGAAGAGAAGAGAAGAGAAGAGAAGAGAAGAGAAGATAGAGAGAGAAAATAAGACAATTGAAAGAGTCTCATAGCGATAAAGTGAAGAGAAAAATAAAAGACTGACTTCAAGGAGGAAGAGCGGAAGAGAAGAGATGAGAAAAAGAAAGGGAGAGAGGAAGAGACCACTGTAAAAAATACAAGGTTCCTCTATGAGGTCTCAGATAATCTTTAGGAGTTCCTCCACAATAGCAACTGATATACCTTGAGGAGGTTCTCTTTGGGCTCTCCTAAAGATCCTCTGATGAACCTTAGGAACGTAAAGATTCTCTGATAAAACTAGAGTTACTAGCGCTGTGACGATAATGAATCGAATCATGATTAATCAGGATATGCAGTCATGATACTGAATCGCGATGCAAGGGCGCAGTATCGTGATGTGTTCTTTCAAAGTTCTGTTACCCTTAGTCCAGAAAACAACCACATGATATGATGTGATAGTGCTTCCAAGCTTCAAATCATCATCATTATTATTTTGAAACTTTATCATAAGCCTTTTGTAACCTATTCTACGTATAAACTATGATAGTTTAACAAAGTAAATATCGCAATGCATTGCATCGTGATAACATTGCATAGTGGCATGTGTATCATGATGTACATCAAATAGTGAACCCCTTGCCAATACCCACCCCTAATAGTTACTTGAACATACTTGAACGTGAACCTCAACATTTTCTAAAGGCTTCCTCATAGAACCATTAGGGGTTCCTCAACAGAGGCACACTGAAGACCCCCTAAAGGTTGGTTCTAATGTCTCGCTAAGGAACCTTTAGGGGTCCTTACAAAAACGTGTACATTCTTCAGAAAACATTTGGGGTTCCACAGGAAACGTTTGTGCTCCAAACAGAGTGGGGGGTTCTTTGAGGAATCTTCCTTTTTTTACAGTGAAGAAAAGAAAGAAAAGAAAGAGAAAAAAAGAGAAAAGATGAGTTGCGTCTGTGGGGTAGTAGTATGAAACACTTTCAGGTGCTCATCGGTATCCAAAGTTGCAAACTTGTAGAGTAGAGAGAGAGGGTCCGAGGCACTCTGAAGTACGTGTTAAAAATCCTTTATTGATACATGGACATTGATAGCCGACGCGAAACGCGACCGTAACGCGTCGGCTATCAATGTCCATGTATCAATAAAGGATTTTTAACACGTACTTCAGAGTGCCTCGGACCCTCTCTCTCTCCTCTAAAAGAAAAGAAAGAGTTGGATGAGGAGAGGAGGGCGTAGAGTTGAAGCATCAGCTGGATTAGTTCTGAGTAATGTTTTTCAACCCATGGATCATGTTTATGTTGATTGGTCCTCAAAGGACAGTCTTATGAAACACACATGCACGCACGCATGCCGGCACAAACACACGAACGCACGCACGTACGCACGTACGCACGCACGCACACATGCATGCACGCACGCATGTACACACACACAAAGGGGGTTAACCCCTATACTGAGTGTGAGCTCAGTTTGTTACTTAGCCAGTAAAAAAATAAACATAGGGAAAGGAAGCACTGGAGAGAGAGAGAGAGAGAGAGAGAGAGAGAGAGAGAGAGAGAGAGAGAGAGAGAGAGAGAGAGAGAGAGAGAGAGAGAGAGAGAGAGAGAGAGTAAAATCAAAGAACAAGGAAAAGTAAACAGCCAAGACTGTTTGAGGAAGCAATAGGAGACATAGAAAAGGGAAACAGGGATAGAGAGTAGAGAGAAAGAACAAAGGCACAGAGAGGGAGGAGATGGAGTGAGTGAGTAACAGGATGATGTGAAGAAAGGAAATGACATGGTAAAGCGCAAGCTATCATGGATACAGAATGAAGCATATACACTCCATAGAAACTGACACCTTGCACACGAGAAGGGAGGAAACCTCTCCTCCACAACATCATTGCCACTTGAAAATAAGTCTACCGTCATGAAATGTCCAGAGTCCCATGTCCACACACATTTATCTTCAAATATTGGGATATTTTCTGTTGTTTTATAGTTTCAGTTTCAGTTTCAAATTCAGTTACAATCCTTGCGTTGACCATCATCATCATTTATTTATTACAAGCTGAGAGAGAGAGAGACAGACAGACAGACAGACAGACAGACAAAGACAGAGAGAGTTAAAGAGTGGGTTATATGACAGTCTATGCGTTTACATGAGACACTTTAGTCCGATTTAACTCATTTTAAATCTGATTAAAACTTAATTCCACTCTAAAAATATCATGTAAACACTTACCGAACAGGATTTAAGTTTATTCCGATTTAAACTTAAGTCAGATTAAAGTGGGTGGTTTATTCCTCTTTTAAATCCGATTAAACACGTTCCTCTGTCATGCAACCTTTTATTCAGAATTACAATAAATCCAGTCGTTCC
>NC_085871.1:21388421-21390921 GCF_034702125.1 Engraulis encrasicolus
GCAATTTCAAGGTAACAAAAATAAAAAATGGCAGACGATCGTGATGTTAAAAAAAAATAAAAAAATGTAAAGACCCTAGTGGTCTATAAACATCATGGCCATCATGGATGAGTGTAAAAAGGCTTTTAGGTTCCTCCACATTACCATTTCATCCCTCAAGATTTTAAGGTAGCCGCGTAAGCTAACGTTAGCTTTGTAGCGAACACAGGTAGACACAAGTGTATACTACTAGGAAGCGAAAGCGAAAGTGAAAGCCCATTTGGGAAACTCCAACTCCCATTGTAATTTGTGACACAGCACACAAGTGATCACTGCACACTGCACACAACAAAATTGCATTTATGCCTCACCCGTGCAAGGGGGCAGCCCTCAATGGCACCCCAAGGGAGCACTGGTTAATTACTCCCCCCACCCAACTTGGCGGCTCAGGGGTCGAACCAGCAACCAGCAAGTCTGATGCCCTAACCGCTTACCCAGATCAACTGCCCTAGATCACTTCTTGCATGTACACTATAGAACAATTTCACTGCACTTAAGTGTTATCTGAGAACAAAACAATTGCAATGAAACCATACAGACACTAGGTGTGGTATTTTGAATGAGTGGTGAGCAAGGCAACCATCAGTTGTATGCTAGCTGCTGGAGCTTTAACCAAAGAATTGTATAGGAGAGAAATATACTTCAGGCTTGTTATTTTCCAGTATCCATGTGATGTCGGGTGAACGCCCCTTTAAAGGGGTATGCCACTATTTTGGGGCTTAATACAATTAAAATCGTTGGCTGGGGTTTATAAAGGTGGTAAAGTGTCTTATTTTTCATGCTACACGGATCCATTGACTTTCACTAGCTCTGCTCCCTCTTTTCACTTGTCTTAAAACAAGACAACGGCTTACATGAAAAATAAGACACTTTACCACCTTTATAAACCCTGGCCAACGATTTTAACTGTATTAAGCCCCAAAATAGTGGCATACCCCTTTAACCCTCTGAGGTCTAAGGCCTTTCAGAGGCTTTTAGGCTGCTTGCACCACCCTGACATTTTCAAGTATTTTCAACTAACAGTAAGCATCTATGCAAAAGTGAAATATACGGTTGTATTCTGAAAAGCCTGACAATAAATAATCTGAAAGAAAATTGGATGTCATACAAACATGTTTTATTTAAATTGAGTATAAACACAACTGTACAAAAAAACAGGTTTCAGAGGTCTTCAAAAAGTGCAAGAAAACACACAATAAATATATCTAGCCAAGACTTTTGAAGTTTGAATCTTGTAAACAAATGTGTTGGCTGCATAAAAGTAAAAAGGGCATTTAGAAATATTTTGTTGTTTTCATACAAAATGCAAAAAAGAAACACTATGTCAGGCCACTGCCTGTCTCATTTGAATACTAATGAGATAGGTGTGAAAAACCTCTAATGGCCCACACCCCCCTGTCAATCTCCATGTGCTCTGATAACACACACCCCTGTCACTCTCTTTGTCCTGTGGCCAAGTGAGCAGCATGGCTGTGTTTACCCTAGCTGAAAGGGGCGTGTTGTCACGTCTGAATAGCCACTCAAGCACCGGTACTTTACATGTGAATAGCTATAGGTGTGGCTGCTACAGGCAGAGAGTAGAGCATATGCGAAGATTTCTTTTCACTTTCTTTAAATTGGACCAGCTTTATAATTTATTTAATATATATACAGTATATCACGAAAGTGAATACATCCCTCACAGTTTTGCAGATTTTTGAGTATATCTTTTCATAGGAAAGCATTACAGAAATTTCAGTTTGACACAATGATTAGTGACCTTTTAGCAACATATTTAATCGCTTAAATTTCTTGTTCACTCAGAAAAAAACTAAATACAGCCATGAATGTTTGAACATGTACTCACAAAAGTGAGTACACCCCAGATTAAAATCCGGTAGAGAAAGGGCTGTGTTGGCTCGAATCGTCTCGAAATGAAACGCAATGAAAAGGGATGAAATGGAGGTCATTGGTGAGTGTTTGAACCTTTCTTTACATTGAACTTTTACATCTTGAGTCTGCATCTGGCTTAAATAGATTGATGTGAGATTTTAATGAAATCATATGGAGATTATCATGGTCTGCTTCAGTAGTCTCAGTGCATGTTGACATGCATTTTTCTTTTAGGTGTAATTCAGATTACCAATGGTAACAGCATGCATGCATCCCAAAACCATGTCAGTCCCCACTACCATGCTTGGCTTTTGATAGGATACACTGTTTTTGTAAAACTCACTGTTTACCACCACACATGCTTGACACCATCTAAAGTATATTTGTTTATCTTGGTCTCTTCAGATCACACGACATGGTTCCAGTCATCCATATCCTTGGTCTGTTCATCTCTCTTGAGACCAAGATAAACAAATTTGCTTTAGATGGTGTCAAGCATGTGTGGTGGTAAACAAGTGAGTTTTACAAAAAAGGTTTATCCTCTCCATAGCCAAGCATGGTAGTGGGACTGACATGGTTTGGGGATGCA
>NC_085871.1:21395921-21398421 GCF_034702125.1 Engraulis encrasicolus
TATCATAGCAAGACTATGGGTGCATTCCAATATACGGACTACCGTCCTCCACTTATGCATGTGGCCTCGCGTTTTGCTGACGCGCCGCCTCCGTGGAAGATACAATTAACTTTCCCCGCGGTCAGTCTAGCCACAACAACTTGAAAATGACTTTAGAAGTGTGCTTTTGCAAGATGATGAATTTATTTTCTGTCGTCAGTGAGGTCATCACGAGGTCACCAGCAGATAAGTGAGAAAGGGAGGACGGGAGTCCGCATATTGCAATCCACCCCAGCACTCAACGGGTGCGTTCCAATATGTGACCTTGCGTCCTCCACTTATGCTTGTGACCTCCTACCAGGAAGTAATATGTCATGATGACATCACTGACAACAGCATTATATTTCAATATCTCGCAAAAGCTCAATGGTAAAGTAATTTTCTCATTTGCAAACTGGATGGTGAATGAAGAATAGTCCCCCAAAAATTGTCGTGGTTAGCCTGTCAGCGGGGAAACTTTATTGTTTTCTCCACGGAGGAGGGGCCAGAAAGTGGGGCGAGGACACAAGCACAAGTGGAGGTTGCAAGGTAGCATATTGGAATGCACACAACAGCTCCTGTGTTCTTCTGCCTTTGTGGAGACACTGTAAGGTATTCACTAGCTGTATGTTGCCCCCTGCTGGTGTGAGGTGAAAACCTGTCAAAACTTCTCCTGCGGCACTCTGTCCCTTGGGGACTGACTGCTTTGAACAACTGACGCAACTGGCAGAGCGAGATCCCGGGGAAAAGAAAGCCCAAATAAAGAGAGAAGATCAGAAAAAAAGAACACAGAAAGGAGACTCTCTTTCTCATGCTCTCTCTCTCTCTCTCTCTCTCTCTCCTTCCCTCTCTCCTTCACTTGCTTTTTTTTCTTTTGCGTCTTGTTTAGCATAAATGCATAAGTTTGCTCTGGGGACACGTCCTCCTACTGTGTGTGTGTGTGTGTGTGTGTGTGTGTGTGTGTGTGTGTGTGTGTGTGTGTGTGTGTGTGTGTGTGTGTGTGTGTGTGTGTGTGTGTGTGCACAAAAATACAATAAAAGTCTTTTTCAATGTTTTACTCTCCTGTATGGTTAAGAGATGAGTCCCAAACCAAACCCCTTCCTCCCACAGCGACCCCTAACCCCACTTATGAATTTCAACAAAATACAGTAATATTTGGTTACTGCAACTACATGTTTTTTATAAAACGGTTTGATATGTCTATAGCCCACAAACCGATGTTTAGCTGCATGAAATTAGGGATATTTGTTCAATTTGGAAATTGGAAAAATATTCTCACAGCGAGTTTATTTAAACAACATTTTTTTTTCATGACAGTGTAGATTTTGAGACAGACATGCCACCGGCACCGCACAAACTACGTCATCCTACATTGTGCCCCTTTAATGTTGAGCAAAACATTGATTCAAGCTCATTACAACCCTGGCTATCCACGATATATTTTCCGACTGCAGGCGGCCCCAGGCTAACTGTTTAAGGCTATTACTGTAAGAGACTCGAATGACTTCGCATTGGTGATGGGCAAAAAGAGGAGGCTTGATGTGTCAGGGAGAGAAGAGAAGAGGAGATGAGAGGAGAGGAGAGGAGAGGAGAGGAAGAGCGGAGAGGAGAAAAGGAGAAAAGAGGAGAGGAGAGGAGAGGAGAGGAGAGGAGATGAGAGGGATGAGAAGATGAGAGGAGGGAAGATGAGAGGAAAGGAGAGGGGTGAGAAGAGAGGAGAGGAGAGGAAATGAGAGGAGAGGAGAGGAGAGGAGAGGATACGAGAGGGGAGCAGAGGCAATGCAAGGCTAGGCTAAGCATCCTCTCCTCCTGTTCATAGGCCAGACCCAGTTTCATGCAGGACAGAAATCATTTGGCTCTGTGCCGCTCCAATGTGTCCCAAGCATCCCCCATTTGCACTCGAAATCTATTCCGGTCCTGTTTTAATTATCTCAGCACATTTCTCTCTCTCTCTCTCTCTCTCTCTGTCCCTCTGTTCTCTTCCTCTCTCTGTCCCTCTGTTCTCTCTGCCTCTCTTTCCCTCTGTTCTCTCTCTCTCTCTCTCTCTCTCTCTCTCTCTCTCTCTGCCTCTCTGCTGTTCATCCCACTTCGCTCTTCGCTGTGTTTTAATCGCTCCCCCACATACACTAATCTCTCTCTCTCACTCGCAACAAATCAGAAACTCTCGGCATGCTTATGAAACTCAGTTGCCTCCTAGTTGCAAAGTTGCGTAGGTTCATTGGCTGGCCAATAGTAACACATGCAGATTGTTGGCTAGACGGAGCATTCACAAGAGTCCAATTGACCATGCGTACATGGTAAAGGTATTGCACCCCGCCCACTGCAAATACTTATAGTCTGGGCTGGATTAAGATGGCCAGGGGCCTCCTAGGCAAAATTTTGTGACAAATTTGACAGTGTCATAATTACGAGCTAGGAATAAAGGAAAACATGTCTACCAACTGTACTCAGATGAATTTTATTGTAATTTTGCACATTTGGC
>NC_085871.1:21418421-21423421 GCF_034702125.1 Engraulis encrasicolus
ACTATACAGGCAGTGATGGCAGACCGGCATCATGAAAAGCTATGTCATTTTCAAGCTAGTGCTTTCCTCGTGTTCATGCAATGCATTTTTTGTTAAGACGTGCAGGGCAATGCCGCAGAAAACCAGGCTCCTGACCAGGCTCGCGTGAGGCAAGTAGTTTTCCTGCAGTTGCGGTGAATTTCTCTTATTTAACGCAAAAAAGCTACGCTGTGCCTGAACCAAAACCATGTCTAAACTTAACCTGTCAGTAAAGCAACCTTTCTGCAGTTTCACTTTTGCCAACACTAGCGAAACAAGCCAGGAAAATGTTGAAATTGTTCCCAGACCAAAACCATCCTTAACCCAAACCTGTTACAGGGGGCTATTGAGCACGAGGAAACATAGAGCCTACGCCCATCGGCTCCGCCAACGTTCGGAGCACTGCTCCGCCAAAGTTCGATTTCATTGATTTCAATACAACCCCAGACACCGGCGTCAATCTCCGCCGTCATTGGATGGCAATTAGGGACGAGTTCTATTTTGCCGGAGTCACACATTGATTATCCATGCTCTGCTGTGGTGAAATCGTGTGCGGGGGTCAGAATTGTGTTGGAAGCGAAAGTGATCCACAGTGCTGTCAGAACCGATATGCGGAGGGCCTTAAGGCCAATTTATACTTATTGGCGCTGACGGTTGCAGAGCCTGTGCAACCGTCTGTGCGCGACCACACCCCCCGCGCAGAGGCTCTGCAACCGTCGTCGCGCGCCTCAAAAAAATCCTGACTACGCGACAGATGGTTGCGAAGGTCGCAGAGAAAAGGCGCTGTGATTGGTCGTCTCGCTACTTCCTCGTTCTCGTGGCGGCACAGTTCTCCGGTAGTTTACAGAGCCAAACTGTCAATATTCTGTGGAATACAAACGCTTTCTTTCTAGTCTGTGTTAATAAATGAAGCTACAATGACTGAATTAGTAAGTAACAAACAAACAATACATCAGTTTAGCACTCGCAGCACAATGCCTGCAGTCTGACTACTGAACTGTAGCCTTGTAGCTATGTAGCCAAATGTAGCTAACGACATGACACCTCGTGCGCAGATCTATAACATCAACAGTGGTTAGCGACCGTAAGCAACAGGCGCCGTTGCTGAACTATAATCTGCCCTTTACACTCATTATCATGATGCCATGTTGGCGATGGGCAATCTGGATTCATTACACAGTTTCAATCCAAGTGTAGCTATACAATTCAAGGAGATTTCCCAAAATAACTCTGTGAAAATATCCGTGCGACCAAGTGGAGGCCAGGTGATTAGTGGAATCAGTAGGACAGATAAAGCAGGTAATAAGTGAGTTCGCAATTACTAGTGCGCCTGCGCGAAATTGACCTAGCAACGCAAAACGGTAGATAAACAAATGCGTGGATACCACGTAGATCCTGCCTTCCCAAAGCGGTAGGACACTGAGCTGCACACCAGTAAACGAGGTAAATAAATGTCATACTTTGTGGATTTCGTAGTGGGGTAAAAGTGGTGCTTTCTGTAGATTTTAGAATGATTGCATTGCGATTCATGGGTGCCGCCATTGTGCACTGTCGCCATTGCTGAAGTGTGCCGTTCTCCGTTATGCCATAGTTGCTGCGCTTATCAATTCTGGTGACTGCGACCATCAAAATGACAGCCTGAATTAAGTTTTGAATAAAGTTTCATGGATAGACGATGACAGACAGTGGCCACAGGTGATTAATGAAGCTATATCATGAACTGGTAGAATAAATTAATGAAACATTCAATTTAAGAAGGACATGTAAAGCTGTACTGAAGACATAGCTATGTGTGGGCTAACTGACATCTCTTCAAAACGAGTTTGTTAATGAATTCTGGTTTCACTTAAAAAGTTCAAAAATGTCTTGTTTTCAACCCCAAGACCCTCCTTGATCTACCAGCAACATTTAGAGTAATTTGGGGTTGTTAAATGGTTGTGTGAATTGTTTGTTGTCAACATTACATATCGGATTTAGCTAGCAACCCGGATGGTTAGCCTTCTGTTAGTTACCAGACATCTCTCCAAAACGAGTTCGTTATTAAATACTGGTTTCACTTACAAAGTTCAAAAATGTCTTGTTTTCAACCCCAAGACCCTCCTTGATCTACCAGCGAAATTTTGAGTAATTTGGGGTTGTTAAATGGTTGTGTGACTTGCTTGTTGTCAACATGACATACTCGGATTTAGCTAGCAACCCGGATGGTTAGTCTTCTGTTAGTTACCAGGCATCTCTCCAAAACAAGTTCGTCATTAAATTCTGGTTTCATTTAAAAAGTTCAAAAATGTCTTGTTTTCAACCCCAAGACCCTCCTTGATCTACCAGCGAAATTTTGAGTAATTTGGGGTTGTTAAATGGTTGTGTGACCTGTTTGTTGTCAACATGACATACTCGGATTTAGCTAGCAACCCGGATGGTTAGTCTTCTGTTAGTTACCAGGCATCTCTCCAAAACAAGTTCGTCATTAAATTCTGGTTTCACTTAAAAAGTTCAAAAATGTCTTGTTTTCAACCCCAAGATCCTCATTGATTTACCAGCGAAATTTTGAGTAATTTGGAGTTGTTAAATGGTTGTGTGACTTGTTTGTTGTCAACATTACATAATCGGATTTAGCTAGCAACCCGGATAGTTAGCATTCTGTTAGTTTACCAGACATCTCTCCAAAACAAGTTCGTTAATTAATTCTGGTTTCACTTAAAAAGTTCAAAAATGTCTTGTTTTCAACCCCAAGACCATCATTGACCTACCAGCGAAATGTTGAGTAATTTGGGGTTGTTAAATGGTTGTGTGAATTGTTTGTTGTCAACATTACATGCTCGGAGTAACCCGGCTAGATAAAATATCATGCGCGTTTTAATGTATCCCGGGGCAACGCTGTTTTGTTTATCTCTCAAAATGGCGAATATTACCCATAATGCATTTCGCGCCGGTAATTGCGAACTCACTTATTTAGAATATGTGGCACTGGATTGTAGTAAGTAATGGATCCGAGTTGCCCATCACTGGATTCCATCACTATAACTAAGGCAGCCACCGAAGTCCTTTGAAGAGATGAAAATACATTATTTATTTTCGGGGGGAATGATACATTTCATATGAAACTGCACAATGTAGCTTTTCAAATCATGGTGACTACGTGTCCCTGACACCAGATACTCCGCCAGCCACCTTGACAAACACATTTCCCGTGGGAAAACTGTTTTCTGACCTCTGTAGGCCACAGACGGACAAAGAGAGGTATGTAGTCTACCGTAGAGTATAAAGCTATATGTACACAAAGAGCGACCTACGCTACTTGAGTGACGGAAGTCATGATTTCTCTATGGAGGGTTGGGGAATAAAGCGTCTAAAGCGAATTCACCGGTAGCGACCTGAGCGACCACAGTGAATTTCAACGATTAAAGTCCAGCTAATATTATGGTATTAATCTATGCAACAAAAAACAATCGCAACGTTCATATCTCCGAATGTCTGAACAACGCAAATTCTTGGTGAAACTTCTTCATTGACTGCGGCTTCTCGGGTAGCGTAGGTCGTTCCTGGTGTACAACATGGCTTAACTGACATGCGTAGGACACAGACAGACAAAGAGAGGTATATAGCAAAGAGAGATATCCTCCGCGCTCCTGCACTTCACAACCTGGTGCGTCTCAGGAAAGGACTTGGTAAATGCAGGGGAAGAAAGGAATCACCGGAGCATCTTCAGATGTGGAAAATAACTTGTTTTATTGGGCAAGCACCAAGACTAACGTTTCGACGGTCACACGTCTTCTTCAGAGTCAATAGGTATATAGTTCTGTGTATATCTGTGGCTAGTTGATACCCGAATGGCTAGTGACTCGGGAAAACCACTAGCCACAGTGGCCGGTGGGTGGAAAAGTTAATGTCAAGCCCTGACATACACGCACGCATGCACACACGCAAACACACACACACACACACACACACACACACACACACACACACACACACACACACACACACACACACACACACACACACACACACACACACACACACACACACACACACACACACACACACCTCTGTCTGCATGTGCTTCAGCCAGATCTAACGTGTACACACGACTTAACTGAGCAGTGTAGGACACAGACAGACAAAGAGAGGTACTATATAGGCTACAGTACAATATAACTGACCTGCGTAGGACGGCAATCTCATTCTCGATGCTGCTCTCCTTCCCCTTCAGGGCCTTCTTGGGGATGCACTTCACTGCATACATGTGGCTTGTGGCCCGGTCCTGGGCTAGCACCACCTCCGAGAACGCACCACTGCAGAGGGAGAGGAGAGAAGAATTTTCAATTTTATAAAAGCGCTTTAATGTGAATCAAAAAGTGTGAACACTGACAGAGACCACCTATCCCAAAAACCAAAAGACAATCTGTCAGAGCAGAAACAATCAAAACTACACAATTTGTCTTTAAAATAATCCATTGCCCCAGCAAGTTTAAAAAAACAAAAGTCAGCACTAATTCTAGACCTAATCAGGTTCTTCATAATAGAAGAGAAGAGAAGATTAGAGAAGAGAAGGGAGGAGAGGAGAAGAGAGGAGAAGAGAACAAAAGAGAAGAGAAGAAAAGAAAAGAAAAGAAAAGAAAAGAAAAGAGAAGAGAAGAGAAGAGAAGAGAAGAGAAGAGAAGAGAAGAGAAGAGAAGAGAAGAGAAGAGAAGAGAAGAGAAGAGAAGAGAAGAGAAGAGAAGAGAAGAGAAGAGAGGGGGGAAGCGTTAAAATGCACCAACAGCAGGTTGTAAAGCAGGTAACGGGTTAACAAGTCCGACAGGCGGACAAAGATGCGTCACTGCCGCCTTGTGGACACAGGAGGGAATGACAATTCAGAGAATACGTTTCAGACAAAGAATGCGTTTCAGACGGACAAACAGACCGACCAACCTAGGGACATATCCTCTTATAGAGATGCTAGGACGCATCTAAAAAGAGCGAGAGAGAGCAACGTGGCATGT
>NC_085871.1:21443421-21448421 GCF_034702125.1 Engraulis encrasicolus
CTGTATCCTTCTCAATGCCCCCCTAGGGCTCCTCAACGCCCCCTGGGGGGCTGTAGTGCCCCTGTTGAGAAACACTATTCCAACATGTCATCTCTATGGCTAAATATAACATTGAAAAAAATCTGCTGTAACTTTCTGGTGGCATTACCCATCACCTTGAACAGCTGCTCCCAAACACAGTGTCCACAAATCTCCGTAAAGCCCCCCCCCTGTCCTGTCTGAGAAGAGCGTTTATAATTTAATGCATACATGTGGCATCACCCATCAGCTCACGCTTCTAATCCCTCCTGTCTGTAAACAATGTTCATAATTTAATGCGTACACTGTAGGCAAAGTTGTGTGAGTAATCATCACCCAGCACTCTGAATAGCTGCTGGTAAGCACTAGTGGTGTGCATTGGCACTGCCCTCACGATTCGATTCGATTACGATTTGGGAGGTAGCGATTCGATTCGATTGAATTCTACAATGCATTGCAATGCATTACATTTCTACTGAAATCAAAGCAAATGTTTCATCAGTCATGATGAGGCAATACAAGTAGTCAGATACTGAGCAACAGTTTATTGGCTGTTTTCTGTATCAGTCTTGCAGTTTTCAATGATTTGAAGTGTTTTTATTTAATTTAACATTCAGTTGCTCCTGAAATAATCCATGGAAGTAATTGAAACTTTTGCTGCATCGATTATGGAACTTGCCGCATTGAATTGAATTGTCCATGCACCGCATTGCATTGCATCGCCGAATCGATTATTGTCGACACCACTAGTAAGCACAGTGCCCTTCTATTTGTCCTTGAAACCATCCAGTCTGTGAAGGTTGGGTAACACTTAAGTTGACGCTGGCGTCATACGATATGACCTGATAGGTGCATAACAGTGTCGTATCGCAACCATGGACATGTCATAAACATTATGTCAATATCATTGACATATTATCCCGTTAAGACACAGCTTTATAAATTTGCTGTTACCAGTATGCCAATGACCAAGTCATAGTGCATTACCAGAGAGAGTAGAGAGAGAGAGAGGTTCCATTGGCCCATTGTTTCCTGGTTCTATTATGGCCCCCCTTAGGCAGACCTAGGCAGACCTAAGGACTGTTCTATTCAATGCTAGGAGCATTATGACACGGCCCTTTAGGCAGACCGGAACCTGGTCAAGTTAGGTGCCCATAGAAACCTATTATGTTGGCATATCTCTATACTTAAAGAATCTCTGGTATTACTAAAGGCCCTGTGTTATGTCATATTGTATCACTATGGTAGTTAACGTTTCAATGACTATTACAGTGTGCCACTGGCGGTACAACGTGCATTAAGGGGCTACTTATGGTAAAGACTGCCCAAATAATGTCAACTTTGCATGACTATAAAACATTCTTCCATGACTGTCCAAAGACTCGTCCATGACTGTTTGACCCTGTCATGACACTGGTTATGACATCGTCATCTCATGGGTATGGCACCGGAGTTGATTACAACCGAAGGTTGTTTATGATTTAATGTGTACAGGTGTATGAATTGGACATGCCTTAGACTCAGTACTGCTAAAAATAGCATTAGAAAACAGTTCCATGACCGGATCGCCCATCGCATTTTCTTTGAAGCTACAGTGTCTGTTTAACATCTATGTAAGCCAACTGTAAACGCTGTTTGTAATTTAGTGAGTACAGAAGTAGTTATTGGGTAAGTTGTTTAATAGTATGACATCATTGATGTAAAAAAAAAAAACTGCAGGAGGCTCCTAATGCATCCTGTTACACCAGTGGAACATTGCAGTAGTGGTTAAAACGATCTCACTTTCATAGCACTACTTATTATGACACAACAAAGTATAGTAATGCATCATGACTTAGTCTAACAAACTTCTAACAGGGGCCTTGTTTTAAGAGTTTGAAATTCCACGCATCACTTTGAGTTGAAACTCCTAAACACAGTGTCCTTCTAAAGTAGTGTTTCTCAACAGGGGGCTCTACAGGCACCCAGGTGGCGTTGGGGGCATCGAGAAAGAGACAGCTGAGAGGGAGCAGTACTTAGTTGCCATTGTTGCCATTTTATAATACTAAGGGGGATGTTGGCAGTCTTACGATGAGGCCCAGGGGTCATTTGTTCAAATGCAGAGAACCACTCTTATGCAATATCTGCCCTTCTAATCCCTCCCTTCTCTAAGCAATGATTGTAACTTAGTGCGTACAGGTGCAAGGGATTGAACAGGTCCTTAAATACTCTCTTTATGATGGCATTACAACTAAAATGACCCATAAAAAACCCATGTTATTGTTCCATATCGGCAGCACCCTTCACATTCAGTCCCAAGTGCAGTGCCCTTCTGTGTCTGTGCTTCCAAATTCTCTTCTCTGTAAACAATGACTAATATAAAGCTTAATTGCAGGTGAGGGGATTGGGGTGGTCGTTAAATACCCTGATTCGCACATCACCTAAAAAAACCAACAACCTATATAATAGTTCTATGTTTGTATCACCCCTCACGTTGAGTTTGAAGCTACAGTAAGTACAATGCCCTTCTATCATCAGTCCCTCTTAACCCTCCTGTCTGTAAACAATGTCTATAATTTAATGCGTACAGGTTGAGCTGGTTGTTACATACTCGTTACATCACCTAAAAATAAAAAAACCCTAGACAATAGTTCACCCTTCACATTGAGGATTTTTGAAGCTCCAGTACAAAGTACAATGCCCTTCCATCAGTCCCTCTTAACCCTCCTGTCTGTAAACAATGTCTATAATTTAATGCGTACAGGTGATGGGGATTGAGCTGGACGTTAAATACTCTCATGTCCCTGCCAGTGGCTTGAGATAGGCGGTGACCTAGAGCGAGATCCCGGCTGTCCAAAGCTGTCACTAAGCGTTCCGCGGGGTCTTGTTACCACGGTCACAAAGCCACGGCAGAGGCCGACTGGCTCATCCTCGCAATTACCATGGCAACTGACGGAAAAATACTTGTCCAATTGACCTTGAGAGGAAGGGCCAGACATAAGCAGATCTCGACATATACGTAGACATGTGCACACGCACACACAAACACACACACACAGGTTTGAAAGTGCATACACACACATACTGTAATGCATGCACACACAGAAACACAGGCATACAGACACGCACACATGCACACACACACACACACACACACACACACACACACACACACACACACACACTCACGCACACACGCACACACACACACACACACACACACACACACACACACACACACACACACACACACACACACACACACACACACACACACACACACACACACACACACACACACACTTCCCTCGCTCTCTCTCTCTCTCCTCTCTCCTCTCTCTCTCGGTTCCTTAATCGGTCCTCATCTTCTCGTCTGCTGTAATATCCTGGACATGCCCTGAGGGCTACTAATAGTTACACATTTTATTATTCTCTCTCAGCTCAGCACTCTCAGTTGCCATCCCCCCCCCTCTCTCTCTCTTTTGCCATAACTCCTCTCTCTCTCTCCATCTCTCTCTTGCTGTCATCTGCTGAATCCTCTCTCTTCCTCTCTTTCTCTCTCTCTATCTCTCTCTCTTTCCTTCTGTGCCTCTCTCTCACTCCCTCCTATCTCCTTCTCTCTCTCTCTATTTCTCCATCTCAGCCTGCCCTAACTCCTCTCTCGCCATCTCTCTCTTGCTGTCATCCGCTGAATTCTCTCTCTTGCTCTCTTTCTCTCTCTCTCTCTCCCCCTCTTTCCTTCTGTGCCTCTCTCTCGCTCCCTCGTCTCTGCTTCTCTCTTATTCTCTCTCCTTCTCTTTCTCTCTCTCTCTTTCTCCATCTCAGCTTTACCTCTCTGTCTCTTTCTCTCAGCTCTGCTGTCATTTATCTGTCGTCCCCTTCCTCCTCCACCTCCTCGTTCTCTCTCTCTCTCTCTCTCTCTCTCTCTCTCTTTCTTTCTCTCTCTCCCCCCCCCCCTCTCTCTCTCTTCACTATGCTGGGTTTTGACCTATGGAGATGGCTGTATCCTGTAATGTGAACTAGTGAAGGTGTTACAATAAATAATGTGTCAAAACTCAAATCTCTCTCTCTCTCTCTCTCTCTCTCTCTCTCTATCTCTCTATCTCTCTCCCTCACACACACACACACACACACACACAAACACACACACACACACACACACACACACACACACACACACACACACACACACACACACACACACACACACACACACACACACACACACACACACACACGCACACACAGTCTCCCTTTCTCCACCTGTGTTAGTCAATGTGTGCTAATCCATAGCTGTATGTCTGTATGTCTTCCTGTTCCAGCTGTTCCCGTTCTGCACTGTACCGTTTCGATGGTGATCACGAGGGAACAGAGAGCTGAACTAACACAGCAAAAGGTTAATGGTTTTCTTGCTCTAACACACACACGCGCACACGGACACACGCACACACGCACGTGCACGCACACACACACGCACACATGCATACACACACACACACACACACACACACACACACACGCGCGCGCGCACGCACACGCACGTACACACACACACACACAATAACTTTCGTGCATTTTAAATATAAGTACACTGTAATATACCATTTAAGGGGAACAGTGCAAGATGTGCAAGCTAAGTGCTTTCGAGCTTGACTGATTCTGGCCATTTACAGCAAACATTAACGACAAGGTAGAAGTATAAAGGTAAATGCAGTGGAATAATGGCAATTGAGCAATGACAGCCATTGGCAAGGAGACATCACACACACACACACACACACACACACACACACACACACACACACACACACACACACACACACACACACACACACACACACACACACACACACACACACACACACCAATTTACCTTGAAACTAAAAAAATACAAAATCGACAGCATTAGTATTTGTAGCTACACAAAACGTGACAAAACACCCAAAAAACATTGTCCTGAAACTTAAGATGTGTGACAGTTATTTACAAATGTGTTAATATTT
>NC_085871.1:21455921-21468421 GCF_034702125.1 Engraulis encrasicolus
ATATACAGTACGTAGCCCATAGACAATCGTGCCAGTTGTATTCAAGTCAAGCAATGCGTGTCATCATCTTTCCATCCCTCCCTGCTCTAGGATTGGCTCTCTACCTCAGGCTAGCACTTTGGGACGAGCTTCCATGCTGTCTTTCAGATCGGAATGATTGCAAAGCAGCATAGGATTTCCCAGGCTACCTATCCCCAGCTCTCATACTGTATCATCGATAGATCATAAAATCAGCTTGCTGGTGAACATGTAGCCCCTTAATGCACGCCGTACCTCCTGTGGCACGCTGTAATAGACATTGAAAGTTAACTACTATACTGCCGTGCAAAACAAGAACGCTTTAACTCGAAAATGGTCGAAATTGAGTTTAGATCGGAAATGGGCTTTAAACTACCTCATTTGTCTTGTGTCAAAAAACGGTGGTCCAACATCGTCCCGTTTTAGAGAAAAACATTATGAAAGTGCAAAAATGACCAAAAAAAGTTACTGCGGTGTTGGATTAAAGGTTACGTCGTGCAAAACAAAAACGCAGTAAGTCGGTGAGTTACTGCTGCACTTTCCAATGAATGGTTTGGGAGTAGACAGTAATACTAGCCAAGAACGCAGTAACTCCTGCAGTAACTCCTGCAGTAACTCCATTTTGTGGCAGTAATACCAGCCAAGAACGCAGTAACTCCGTTTTTTGTGGCAAAAAGACACATAAATGTTGTTTTTTCAGGGTTTTTTGTGTGCATTTAATTTCTATCCTAAAAAAGTATTACAAGGAAGTGTCACCACCACTTAACCGACAACACAGTTGTCGCGCCATATAGGAAACTTTGAAGCCTTTTTTCTCAGTTTGCCAGAATCTGAGTTACTGCGTTCTTGTTTTGTACGGCAGTATAGTACCACACTACTATGACAGTGCACGGGGCCTTGAATAATACATTACGACTTGATCATTGCCATGCTGGTAACAGCTGATTTATAAAGCTGTGTCTTAAGGGGTTAATGGATTACTTTGCTATTGTACCGGGTTCCTTCAATTACATCATCCTTAAATTACATGAAAGAGTTACCACCCTGCACACTAGGGCTGCACAATATATCGAAAATGTATCGTAATCGAAATATCTAGAGTGGCGATATGCGTATCGCGAAAATGACTTAACCCCTTAAGACACAGCATTATAAATTAGCTGTTACCAGCATGGCAATGACCAAGTCGTAATGTATTACTAAAGGCCCCGTGCACTGTCATAGTAGTGTAGTACTATAGTAGTTAACTTTCAATGTCTATTACAGCGTGCCACAGGAGGTACGGCGTGCATTAAGGGGCTACTTATCGCTAACAAGTAGAACATTTCTGTGCAGTCCAACCACAAGCTGAATATCAACAAATGCACAAGAAGCCCGCCATGACCAAAGCCACGCCACCAACAAATTAGTGACAAGAAAAACACTCTAAAAACACACTGCTATATTTCTAAATATTGTTTAAATATCGTTATTGAGGTATTGCATGCTGTATCGTTTTTTTCCTGATATCGTTACCACCCTGCACACCACATTTCCCAACGCCCGTTTCCAGTCCTCCAATACAGTACAAGAGAGGAGGGAGGAAGACAGAGAGGTCAGGAGCAGGAGGTGACGCGAGTAGCGAACGAGTGCTTAATTAGATTTCTTAATTATCGACTCCCTCCCTCCCCAATGGGGTCTTGTTCTCACTCTCTCTCTCTATTTCTCTCTCCCCCTCTCTCTCTCTCTCTCTCTCTCTCTCTCTCTCTCTCTCTCCAGCCACTCTGTCAGCAGAATCTCCAGGGACCCCTGGCGTCGTTTGTATCTGCAGTTGCCATCACTTTCTCTAGTCTCCCTCCCTCCATCACTTTGCATTTCTATACGTAGTAATTCAGCAGAGGCCGAGGCTGTGGAATAGTGCTGCACGCATTAGCCTGATTATCATCGACTTTCATATCTCTTTGAGATTTGGTCTGACCAAGAGCATAACAATTTACATTTCCCAAACAGCATAGTTGACCCGAATCCCTTGCTTTGCTACTGGTTGTTTGGTTCCAGACAAAGTGGGAGGAGTTCCAGGTTTTTCGGGAGATCAGAAACAATATTTGTATTGCTCCTGGCCTGACTAGAAGCAATGCGGAAGGTGTTGCGTCACTAGGAGGGCATGGCCTGGCTAACGAATGGCCCTAACTAGGACAAGGACACAGTAAAGCACCTACTGTACTACTGGGCCATGTGAAACATTAACAACATCAAATCATAACAGAAATCTGTCCAAAAACTCTCCATCGGCCTGTATCACCCGCTTGCGGCAATTTTTGCTGAGCGAGGCATTGGCAAGAATGAGGACACAGCACCAGTTGTGCCAAATGTAAAAAGTTCGCTCAAAATTGAAAAAACAAAAACAAAAACAAAAAACCACCCCACATTCGTCACCATCAGTCTCTATCACTTATGGCACGCAGAGCTGGCTCTACCAATAGGCAGATTAGGCATCTGCCTAGGGCCCCATCAAAACTGCCTACTGTAGGGGCCCCCAGTCAACCCTGCCATAGTAAATGCCATCAAAAATAATTCAAGAAGGCCCCATGTATTTCACCTAGGGCACCCAAATGGGTAGAAGCACCACTAATGGCACGTTAGTTGAGCGAGCCATCAGCAGCCAGGTAGGGTGAAGTGGCCCGAAGGACCAAATGTGGCAATGTTGAAACGTTCACCCAAAATCAAAACAGAAATCTGTCGAAAAAAATCCTTTCCATTGATTTCTTTTGTGAGGCATTGGTAAGGATGACAGACACAGAGCCACCAGTGCCAAATGGGGGAAACACTCACTCAAAATCACTGCTGTTGGCATAGTTCTCCATGGCTCTGCATTTTAGCCGAGTGAAGCTTTGGGAAAGGACTTTATGACGACAAGGACAAAAAAGAAGCACTGTTGCCACCAAATGTTAAATGACAGACACAGACACAGAACCACCAGTGCCAAATGGGTAACGTTTACTCAAAATCACACTCTTTCTTTGGCATTGGATGAATGAGGAGGATGAAGATACAGAAGCAAATGGGAGCCATGGCTGAATTGGCCAGAGGGTATACAGGGCATTTGGAAGGTGAGAAAGTGGATCGCACTCAGGTTCTTCTTTTCCTCTTTTCATTTTTTATTTTTTACATAGCAGAAGTGTAGACAAACGTTTCGGCTGTTGCCCGATCCACTTTCTTGATTTGGGCCCGTTCCTCCTCTCATTGCAGTGGTATCAGTCCTCATACAGCTAAAGCTGACCTCTCCGAGTCAGATTTAAATATTCATTTTGGCTGTTGCGGTCAAAATAGCTCATATAGATGACTAAAACTATTGTCAAGGGCTTCATTGTCTCTCTGAATGTCTGGCGGACCGGTCTTGACTGAAAATGCCCGGCCTGCTTTTTCAACCAAGTACAGCCCTGATGGGAGCCACTACCAAACGTGCACAATGCACATGTTCAGCCAAAATCACAGCACACCATCATGCACTTGCCATTGCATTCAGGGTTTCCGCTGAGTCAGAGTTTGAGATATGGCCACGAATGACAAGGTCAGAGCAGTACGTATTAGTGTCAAATGCGAAATGTGAAATCAAAACAGAAATCTGCGGCCAAAAGCTCTCCCATTGATTTCTGTCACTCATGGCATTTTCGCTGAGTGAAGCACTGGCGAGGACGAGGATACACTAGCAAACATAAAGTACTGCCAAATGTGCAGCACCACAAGTATGAAACATTCACCCAAAATTTGGAACCAAAAAACCCACATACATCACCATCAGTCTCTGTTGCTTTTGGCACTGCACACTGAGTGAGCCATTGGCAAGTGTGGACATGCAGGGTCGGATTAACGCACAGGCTAAATATGGCCAAGGGGCCCCCACCTAGCAGGGCCCCCCCAGTTGGTCAAAGCAGGGGAAATAATCATTATAATTAGATAAATGTAACAAGATGCGGTATTGACAACTTAGTCTGCCATGTCAGGTAAAGTTTTAAATCTTATTACTGTAATACTCCTCTTGGCTTGAAATTATGACGCTGTCTTTTAATTTTTGAAAAATTTGCCATCCGTGGGGGCTTACAGCAATCTGTAGCCTAGGGGCTCCGGGTCTTCTTAATCCGTCCCCGTGGACAGAACATGACCCCAAGGACGAGGATACATTGCTGTTGGCATAACTCTCCATGGCTCTGCATTTTAGCTGAGTGAAGCTTTGGGAAAGGACTTTATGACGACAAGGACAAAAAACAAGAACTGTTGGCACCAAATGTAACAAAATGTTCAATTCAATCAAAACAAACAAACAAAAAAACATACATGCAGCAACAAAAACAGATTATTAAAAAAAAAAATCTGCAGTCTACATTGGTCTCCATCATTGTCTGTGTCTCAGCTGCAGGAGGCAATGGAATACAGAGACTTGGAACCACACAGGCTACCACCATGCTACTGTATGCATGTGTGTGTGTGTGTGTGTGTGTGTGTGTGTGTGTGTGTGTGTGTGTGCAGCTGTTCTCACTATCTGTGCTCCACACTGGCTCTGATTCATTCTGTACACATCTCAGCATGGCGTCTCCATGTTATTCAGCACTCTGATCACTACCACTTTGATCACGCTGACGACAGACTCTCTCTCTCTCTCTCTCTCTCTCTCTCTCTCTCTCTCTCTCTCTCTCTCTCTCTCTCTCTTCTCTCAGCCTCTCTCTGTCAGTCTATCTGTCTGTCTTCCAGACACACACACACACACACACACACACACACACACACACACACACACACACACACACACACACACACACACACACACACACACACACACACACACACACAGTAGGCACACACATTCTCTGAACAATCTGGAACAAAAGCAATCACACACAATCATCAAAGTGCAGACGTTTGAGGACATATACATATCCCTAACAGAAATGACAAGGTTATAGATAGTACACACTGGGAATACACAGTGCAGTGCACTGAGCACAATATCAGAAATGCGGCTTAAGTAATACATCTGGCACATTGTCCAATCCAATGCCCATCCTCCTCCATGACTATGGTACCCTGAGTATGGTACCATCCCGCTGCACTGCTCCCTTGGTACGCCATTTGGGGCTGCCTCCTTGCATGGGTGAGGCATAAATGCAATGTCATTGTGTGTGCAATGAGCATGGTGTGCTGTGGAGTGCTGTGTCATAATAACAATGGGAGTTTAGCCCAGGTGGGCTTTCAAGTCAATCCACATACCATAATATTTTGGTCCTACCAAAACTTTCCTGAAAATGGTCATTATGACCAAAATGCTGTATTAAACACATGCACACGGAACAGCGTCACAGTAAGATGTTTCTTCATCGCTTTTATTTTCCTTGCTGTGTTCTCTTTTCCAGACATAAACTATTTCTAATGTGGCGCCTGCATCCGTGCTCAAGGGCACATAAGTCATAGAGATCAACTCTACAACCCTCTGATCTGCTGTTACACTCAGCATCTCAAATGAGAGGTATCCGTACAGAATGGCAAGTTCATTGAACCTGGGAATACGCTGAGTGTTTGAAATGCTATTTGAAGTGCAAGTTAGACTGACATGAAAGCCAATGTTCATGATGAATGTGCCATGTGCACACTGTAAAGCAGTGGTGGGAAACCTTTTTCATTCGAAGGGTCACTTCCTTCAAGGGCCGTGCTATGAACACAAATCAAGATTTCTCCCCGCACTTTAGGCCTGTATTGCAGGCGGTCACCTTTACAACAGACCCCACCTTCACTAGGTCCCCTGAAAATATTAATAACTTAACTGTATTGCAACTGTAATTTCTTTACAAAACATGTCATACAAGTGTTGTGCTTATATGTAAAAGTAAAGACCTTGCTTTTCCTTCTTTTTATCTGGCAGGACAGGCCTTACCTGTAAGTAACAAAACAAAGTATCTGGGAGGACATATAATTACTGACCAGATGAGTGATGATGATGATATCTACAGGTAGTAGGGGCTCTAAGCCGAGAAATCGTTACGCACTGGATAGAAGCATATAATTCGGTACACGTGTTCCTTGACTGATTTGAAGACATCCTAGAAGGGGTGCCCCTTGAAAAAAAAAATGTCTACCATGTCATATACAATATGTCATGTTGGTAACGCATTACATTGTTATTACATGACATTATACTTAGCTGACAATGTTAATATAGTCCTCAGAAGAGATGAAGCAAGGGTAGCCTGCTAGACCAGATTGATAAAACTACAAAATGTACATAGTGTGAAAGTATGGGTGAGTCTGTGCTTACGTGCTTGACAGCATGTAACATTGTGAACGATTTGAGAAGATTCTTGGTCTGAATTAAAATGAGCATTGCCAACACTAAAACTATGGTGAGAATAGACTGCTGCTAATGCTCTATTTGAATGGGATAGTGTCAGTGCAAGATGCCCTACGTAGCAGGTTCTCCATCCTCTAATTTCCATAACAGATATGCGTATTTTATTTGTATGAGAGAGGGTAAAGGACAGGACCTTTCCATATGTATGAAGAACCCCATAAGATCACCTAATTCTATATTTTTACAAGTGCATATTGTGAGAGCATTTCAGTCATCTTTAGAATGGCATTACAGATTGCTCAATATAGGCCTACATGTAGGCCACAGTATAGCTTCAGTTCAAATTAAATGGGAATGATTTCTTAGTGTATGTTGAGTAAGAAGACAGAGAAAAAAAAATGTTTATTTGCAGACAAGTCCTCACCTAGTACTTGTGTCAAAAGTTGTATTAGTTAGCTCAGTAATCATTGAGTACTTAAACTGCTATCAAAACTGACAGCTGATGGACAACATGTACTGTAGGTCTTTTGCCACCCTTACCCATAGGAGAAATATCTATATAGAACAACACTTCTCATATGGTATATACTATGAAAGTAAATCATTACCTGGACTCATTTTCTTGATATGCAAGGCACATAAATAGTCTGGGCAGAAGAATAGTCGATCATACCCCACCCCCCCAAACAAAATGCCACAAGACTTTTTTAACCTTCAAGATTTTGAGTGGTAACAGTAACATAACTCATTCCCACTACACCTTTTTGCATAATATTGTACATGTCCTCAGAATGCTCTACATCAGTGGTTCTCAAACCTTTTGTGTGAAGTACCCCCTGAGAAAATATTGAGCTCTCCGAGTACCACCTTGACAACCAACATTAGAATATCGCAGTAAAGGCCTTCCATATTCACTTTTGCCAGTCAGTACAGGAGAGGTTCATAATGGCATTCCAAGTACCACCAGAGATGTCTCAAGTACCACCAGTGGTACGCGTACCACAGTTTGAGCACCACCGCTCTACATGTTTCAGTTCTATAGTTGTACTGTACAGTGCAGTGGAGTGCAGTACAGTATAGTAGCATACAGAATGGTGCAGTATAATAAAGTACAGTAGAGTATAGTACAGTACAGTACAGTAGCATACAGTACGGTGCAGTACAGTACAGTAGCATACAGTACGGTGCAGTATAGTACAGTAGCATACAGTACGGTGCAGTACAGTAAAATAAGCAGTACAGTACAGTAGCATACAGTACGGTGCAGTAAAGTAAAGTACAGTACAGTAGCATACAGTACGGTGCAGTCTAGTACAGTACAGTACAGTACAGTACAGTACAGTAGCATACTGCACGGTGCAGTAGAGTACAGTACGGTATATCACATTACAGTACTGTACTGTACTGTACAGTACAGTATAGTAGAGTACAGTACAGTGCAATACAGTAGAGTACAGTATAGTCTTATAGACGTTAGCCCTCCAAAGCCAATAGGATTTCCACATGCTGTTGTTTTAAGTTTTTGAAAGACTATTTTAGTAGCCTATGTGAGAGAGGGAAGGCAGGCAGACATGTTTTAAACAAAGGACCACACCCACAAATAAAAAATAACGAGCAAACAATAAATTAAGTGGTTAGGTAGCCAACATGTCATCTAGATTAAAGCCAAAAGTAGATGGAAAAACAGACATGTTACCATTTTGCTCTTTTAAAACAAAGTATCTGTCAATATACTGTATGGATGGTGTATTGCATATTGATTATTCATAATTTCCTAAGCATAAATGCCCTTATGACTCCATTGTACACTTAGGACTGTGATATACATATCTGGACATTAATCAGCATACATTTGTCATTTGACAGCTGTCACTGACACTTGATATGTACATGTATTATTGACTTGATTGATAAGAATATATTTCAGTTGGACTCCTAGGGTTAAATCATTGAGGGGGTCCTAAGGAAGTAGTAGTAGTTTGTGTGTGTGCGCGCATGTGTAAGTGGGATTAAAATTATTGTTTGCCATCTTTATCTGAAGAGCAGACTGAGTGTCTGAACCTGCTAATGCTAGCATGCTAACATTGGGACAGTTATATGTGGCCCAGTTCAAGGGTTTATCTCTTCTCTCCTAAATATTCTAACCACAATTTTCTTTTTGGATGTTATATAGATATGACCCACTGCAAGTTTTTTAAACTCTTAATGAATGTTGGTTCAATAGCTAAATGCCCAGAAATGAGCTCTCAATTGTAGAGTGATCTCATTCTGACCATGGTTTTTATGATTTTCCTGTTTTTGAATCTAAATAAGACATATATAACATTGTTTTTATGGTAAGTTTTGCACATATTTTTTTTGGCCCATAACACCATTATGTCCAGGCAGTACAGCATTTTACTACTATTGGCTGGTTTTGGGCAGCCATCTTGGATTTACCCCATAAAAATGACCTTAATTACATTGAAATTTGGGGCACCCCTTCTGAAATGATGGAGAACACCCTAAGGAAGGTCTACACCGATTTTGGTGCTTCTATCCAGCGCGTAACGATTAGGCCCTTTTTGGACGCTAAGAGACCCAGCTAAGGCAGCGCCACATGATACATGCACAAGCTAACATGCTAGTAAGGAAGTTTCACTGGTGCACTGGTAGAGTTAAAATTAGCCTGTTCAAGGCATACTGCACCTCTCTGTATACTGCCCCCTATGGGCTAAGTATAAAAAGGGTAGCCTACAGAAACTACAAGTTGCATATAATGATGGGCTGCGCATTCTGCTTAAGAAGCCCACGTGGAGCAGTGCTAGTGAACTGTTTTGTGGTCAAGGGGTCATCACATTCCATGCATTGTTAAGGAGTTTAATGTATAATGTATGTATGCTGCTGTCTAATCCTGTGCTCAGTGCTGTGAGATACCAGTCATACTTGTGGAAACACTGGTACAAGTCTCTTTTATAGTGATGAACCGGATCCGGAAAAGGCAGGATAATAGGGTTTTTCACAGGATCCGGATCCGGCAGGATCTTAAGCAGTGGATCCGGTATCCGGCAGTTACCTAAAAATCAGGATCTGGTACATCTCTAGTTTTTACGTAGCCTAGGCTTTTCAGTCTTTCACAACCCCTATCACTGCATGGAGTGAAAGACCTTTGGAAGCGGCTGTTTCAGGCAGTTTGTCAGTAAGCCAATGGGTCTAAAAAATAGTTTGAGACAACGAAATAAAAAGGGCCCACGTGTGCGAGTAGATTATGTGTTTCAACCCTTTTGTAGGATCCGGTATCCGGTTCCGGATCCGGCAGGATCTTAAGCAGTGGATCCGGTAGGATCCTAAAAATCAGGATCCGGTGCATCTCTACTCTTTTATAAGTGTGTCTCTGTCTGTTTTTATGTATTGTACTGTGTGTTGTTTTTTGAAAATGGACCTTGAGTCTGGAAATAAAGCTGCTGCTGCTGATGATGATGATGCTGATGATGATGATGATGATGATGATGATGATATTTCATTATGAAACTGCACAACATTAAAATTATGTCGGGGGCCTGATAAGATGGCTTCAAGGACCATAAAGGGCCCTCGAGACACAGCTTCCCACCCCTGCAAAATGCAAATTCACCCCTGCAAATGCAAATTCACTTGGTAGCCGCTTTGCTAAGCTCTGTTATACAGTGTCACAATGGAACAGTCTCTTCCCCTATTTTCTATTTGCTGTGGTCTCTTTTCCAGACACAAACTATAATAATGATGATGCTTGACACCATGCTCAAGGACACATCGGTCATAGGGATCAACTCTGAAACCCTCTGATCCAACTCTGTAACAAACAAACATCTCAAATGAGAAGCCAACATACGCACAGTACTATATAGTAGTAGACCTTACGCAGAAAAAGCTTTTGAGCCCCTGTGTATCCCTACAGAATGACAAGGTCAGAGATACTGGGAATACACAGTCCAGCACAATATTGTATTGTAGAAATGCTGTTCAAGTCCACTTGAGACTGACGCCGTAGCTGAAGCATATGATGAATGATCAATGTCTTGACACAGAACCACAACACACACTCCGACACGTACATGCACACACGCACAATGCACACACGCACATGCGCACACACGCACAACGCACGCATGCTCGCACACGCACGCACGGACACGCATGCACGCACGCTAGGGGTGGAACGGTTCACAAAATTCACGGTTCGGTTCATATCACGGTATCAAGGTCACGGTTTTCGGTTCTCTACGGTTCTTTTTTTTTTTAGTTCATGATAAATGGTGCACTGGGAATATTAAACCATATTTATATAACTGCAATTATAAAGTGATAAAGCGCAAGTTGAATCAGCTGTCGTCAGCTGTCTGAGCCTTCCAAATGCCCTATTTCAAGTGGCTAATAGAATCAGACTTATCACTAAATATCCTACATACTGTATGATTTGTATAGGCTTATAATGTGAAAATGGTGTGATTTTAATTGTGTAATCCTCTGATTGGTCTTATATACTAATGTGTTAATCAGAGAGACTGTATAAGATACTCCTAGGATCTCTGCTTTACATATTTTTGTGGGCAGTACATGCGCACGCGCACAGACACGCGCACACACACACACACACACACACACACACACACACACACACACACACACACACACACACACACACACACACACACACACACACACACACACACACACACACACACACACACACACACTGCCTGCTTACTCACTAATGCCTAGGTGTAGTAAGGCTACCCTTGTGTGGAAAGCCTCCACAGCTAGGCTGTAAAAGCTAATTTATAGTCCAACACGTCACGCTTTCATGGTCCGGCTCTACACAGAGGGGGGACCTCCCGGTTTATTCTGGGGCCAAACTAAGTTCATCCACATATTTGGGTATAGATATACACTCGTAAAAAGTTGGTGACTGATGTGACAGCGCCAAGGTGGCTTTCGCTTCACAGTCTGACTTTGACTTCACAAAACAATCTCCCCCACATCACCTTCACTTACAGCAGTAAATCATTAGCACACATTACTGTAGTCTACTGACTACCATCGGGTAATTTATTCTGTGCATCTCCTTCAACGTACCAGTTAAATCAGGTTGATCAACCTTTTATGAACAAATGCCCCCTTGACCTAATCATAATCCGCCCCAATGCCTCCTTGTAAGACCGCAAACACCCCCCCCCTTACTATTAAAAAATAAAATGGAATGGAATGGAATAATGCCCCTCAATGGCAACTAAGCACTGCCCCCTCTTACCTGTCTCCTTCTCAACGCCCCCCTAAGGCTTTCCAACACCCCCTGAGGAGCCTGCAGAGTCCCCATTGAGAGACACTAGTTAAAGGATGGTGTTTTCAAATTGGGATTTGCCCACAGGAAGGCCTTGTAAGTAAAGGGGTTACAATTCCATAAGAAACACTGACAATACAAACTGTTGTCTGAGAAATAGCAACTACGAAGCTTGATTATTTTATTTCATTTTTTATAGTAAGTGCTCAAAAGGTTTTTTTATCTGTTCGAAACAACACTCAGCACGTTATTTGCCACTTCCTTCAAGAGACAAAAAAATCCTCTGGAAATTGCTTAACCACTGTTCACACATTTCTGATATATCCCAATTTGCTACTTCCTCCAAATGCATTCAGTAAAGTAAAAAATAGACTGCTTGTGGTTCTTCCTTCAGATGCAAAAGCAAACAAAAAGAAAAAAAATCCACAGATCACATATCCACCAAATTGTGAACCAGTTCCCAAACACTGACTGACTGTTGCAACTAAAAATTACATTACATTACATTAATTGCACTTAGATGACATTTTTATCCAAAGCCACTTACAGGTATTACAGCATATTTTGTACAGTCCCTGAAGCAGTGTGGGCGTAGGTGCCTTGCTCAAGGTCAGCCAAGAGGAATGAGGAAGGGATTAGTAAGGGTGGGCATTGAACCTGCAACCCTGTGGTGATCTAACAGTCAAACTCCCTAACCATTACACTACGGCTGCCTTAAAAATGACTTGCAGTTCCTCCAGAAATTTCTGACAGATATCTTGTACAGACATCTACTGTATCTAATGGCTGTGAGCAGTCCGTCCGGACGACTGCCTGCCTGTCAGACTGATAGGAAATCAAATTTAAATTAGAAAGACGGAGATT
>NC_085871.1:21480921-21495921 GCF_034702125.1 Engraulis encrasicolus
TGAGGCATACAGCAGAGAAATGCACCCCTGGTTAAAGTCAGCAGGCCTAGTCCATCCACATTGGTCAGTATGGGGGATAATGTACACTTATCTCTCAGTGTGTGGATGTGTGTCAATCTTAAGACATAAATCCATAGCACTACACATGAGCAATTAATCCAGAGTGTGTGTGTGTGTGTGTGTATGTGTGTGTGTGTGTGTGTGTGTGTGTGTGTGTGTGTGTGTGTGTGTGTGTGTGTGTGTGTGTGTGTGTGTGTGTGTGTGTGTGTGTGTGTGTGTGTGTGTGTGTGTGCTTATGTGTCATTAAGCACCTCTTAGGCCTTAGCTAAGTGCAGCAAGTGAGCATTGAATCAAAACACTCGTACATCCAGGGTTATACATCAGGACTTAACTGCCTCCAGTTGTCATCCTTTAATAACAGCTGTTCTTATCCATGGCGACTTACACCAGGGAAGCTGACGGTGTGTGTGTGTGTGTGTGTGTGTGTGTGTGTGTGTGTGTGTGTGTGTGTGATGTTCACGCGATCAACATCAACAGCCATGATGTTTGGAAACCCAAACAGCCGCTTCAGCAATGTTCGCATGGTGTTGTTTGGTAATTGAGGCCATTGTTAGCATTATGCTACATCAGCAAACGGGATCAGATGAGCAGTTCACATGTTAAGAGTAATGTGATATACAGACAGCACAAACCAGTCTGTAACATGAAAAGAATTGTCTGGAGTCGCACCATAGGCAATGCTTAAGGCTGTGGGCGTGGAACCTGTGGTTGGCTTTCAAACTGTAACTTCAAACTGTACAGAAATAACAATAAAAAATATACTTTTTTCATTATAATAATAAAAAATGATGTTGTGATAAGAGGACATGCAGTGTCACAATGACCTCAACTCTACATCAACCCACCAGACAGACAAACAAACTCGCCAAGCAAGCACTGTCTGCAAGCGGCGAGCAATCCTCCAGAACGATGAAAGCTGGGTGTCTTTTAGGGCTGTAACGATATTGTATCAAATCGAGAAATCGTGATACGCAGTCACGATACTGTATCGCGATACAAGGAGGCAGTATTGTGATGCGCCCTTTCAAAGTTCTGCTGCCCTTCAGAAAACAACTACACAATATGATGTGATGGTGCTTCCAAGCTTCAAATCAATATCAATATTATTGTTAAACTGTTTTTATTGGTAACCTCTTGTAAACTATTTTATCTATAAACGATCATCAAAAAGATGTACCTATTTTAAAAATTGTGGAGCATATTGAACCGTGGGTGGAACTCATGATACGAACCATATTGTGCGTTGAGTGTATCGTCACAGCCCTAGTGTCTTTACATTCTGGTGGCGGTGTGGTAAAAATAGACAAGTCTGAGAATAGAAAGTGGCTTTGGGAATCCCTACTGGGACGCAGAGATTACAACTTTCAACACAGCAACTGCGCTGACCAATTAGTCTGAGTTTACAACACACACAGGAGCAGACACACACAGGAGCAGACACACACACACACACACACACACACACACACACACACACACACACGCTCACATATGCTCACATATGCTCACACATGCGCGCACACACACACAGACACATAGAGACACACACAGACACACAGACACACATACACAAACACACAAACACACATGGGGGGGGCAGAGAGGGAGAGAGAGAGAGAGAGACAGACAGACAGACAGACAGAGAGAGAGAGAGAGGGAGAGAGAGAGAGAGAGACAGACAGACAGACAGACAGAGACAGAGATAGAGAGAGGGAAAGACACATATACACACACAGACACACAAACAGAGAGACAGACGCACACACAAACACAAACAAGGGTCTTCTTTCTCCACATCATTGTGCATATGTTTTACATTTCACATCCACTGGAAAAATAACCCAAAATCCCAAGAAGGACATAAATTCTTGACCTTTCAAATGTTCCCCCAGTTGCAGTTTTCTAGAATAGATGTCACATTACAAAAGACGACAACTCAGCCACAATTATCTTGGACACTGAGATGTCTACACTTCATTAAGTACAGAGTCCATTCATTTGAATTAAAGCACAATGCACTCGTTTTGTCATCACTTAACAACTGAAGCAAGTGTCTGATGGTGCGTATGTGTGTGTGTGTGTGTGTGTGTGTGTGTGTGTGTGTGTGTGTGTGTGTGTGTGTGTGAGTGTGTGTGTGTGTGTGTGTGTGTGTGTGTGTGTGTGTGTGTGTGTGTGTGTGTGTGTGTGTGTGTGTGTGTGTGAGTGTGTGTGTGTGTGTGTGTGTGTGTGTGTGTGTGTGTGTGTGTGTGTGTGTGTGTGTGTGTGTGTGTGTGTGTGTGTGGGTAGGGGGTGGGCACTGTGGCGCAGCGCACTAAGTATGTCCATGGGGACCCAGTTTCGAGTCCGGACTGGGTAATTTCCCAAACCTACTGTACTACATCTCTATCCTGATCATTTCCCGTCTCCTTTCACACTGTCATCTCATAATGGACTCCCTAAAAGCTCCTCAAAAATACTTCAGAAAGGTGTCTGATGCTGTAAAATAGATCCTGTCAGTCTGGGAACTTATGCTTCTCTGTCTGTGCATGCCAATGCATGTGCATACTTGTACATATTTCTGTAAATCATGCAAATGTATCTGTGCATATTTGTATACATGTATATTCATGTATATTTCGATCATTTTATTTAGAATTCTGTCCACGTAAATCAGTCTGAGCAGCAGGCTAATAAAATACACGAATATTGGATTCATAAGCTTCTCTAAGCTATTTTTACACCCTCACAAAACATTGGCTCTGTAAAAGGCACAAATTTCAAATGCAGTATAATATTTAGATTTTTTTTTTGGTCTTTTACGACTTTATTGATGATGGGACAGTTCGAGAGGTGGACAGGAAGCGAATGGGGAGAGAGATGGGGAGAGGTTGGCAAAGGACCCGGGCCGGGAATCGAAGCTGGATCGGCCGCATGGCAGACAAGTACCCTACCGGTTGGCCACGGCAGGGCTGCAGTATAATATTTAAGCATTCAAGCAAGAGGGAGTATAGTGAGATGTTTTATCTATTCTAAGCGGTGAGGCACTCCTTTCAGCAATAGTCCAGTAAAACACACAGTACTCACAGAGATTCTTTAAGTATATAGAGATATGCCAATGTAATAGGTTGCTATGGGCACCTAACATGACCAGGTTCCGGTCTGCCTAAAGGGGCGTGCCTAGGTCTGCAATAATAGAACCCGGAAACAATGGAACCTCTCTCTCTCTACTCTCTGGTACTCATCTGCTAGGGGTGGTACGGTTCACAAAATTCACGGTTCGGTTCATATCACGGTGTCAAGGTTCTCCACGGTTCTTTTTTTTTTAGTTCATGATAAATGGTGGACTGGGAATATTATAAAATATTTATATAACAGCAGTTATAAAGTGATGATGCACAAGTTGAATTTGACGTTTTGCATGTGTCTGAGAACTGCCTCTTATGCTTGAACTTAAACTGTCGTCAGCTGATGTGCGCTGTCTGAGCGTTCCAAATGCCCTCTTTCAATTGGCTAATAGAATTGGACTTATCACTAAATATCCTACATATGGTTTGTATAGGCTTATAATGTGAAAATGGTATGATTTTAATTGTGTCATCCTCTGATTGGTCTCATACGCTAATGTTTTAATCAGAGAGACTGGATAAGATACTCCTAGAATCTCTGTTTTACATATTTTTCTGGGCAGCACATGAATTGCGGTTTGCCACGGATTGCGCGGTTCGGTTCGGTATGTGTGTGAATTGTACGGTTTCGGTTTTCGGTGCGGTTTGTACCATCCCTATCATCTGCACTTTATAAGTACAGTGTGTCTATATCTATCTTTGATTATAATGCATCGTTTGGTATGCTTTTATAGATATACAGCATTTCAGCAGGTAAGTATATACAGTATATTGAAATATGCGACTGCTTAATACACAATAATAAATAAATGGACTCATAAATGATAAATGAGCTATCCCAAGCTCTTAGGCACTCACACATGATTGGGTTTGTAAAACACATCGGCGTTGGCTCCGTAAAATAAAACACCTCAACGCTGGTGCTCCATCATCATCCCGCTGCACCTCATAAATGGCTGCTGCTCGACTAGCCCTCCATTGTCTCTCCGGGTTCCGTATCCAAGCAATTTGCCTCTAAGCTCCCCAGCATTACATCTCCTATTATTACTATTCAGCCTTCTTCACACCACACACACACACTCAGAAGTGTGTGTGTGTGTGTGTGTACGCACGCACGCACACACACACACAGACAGACACATACACATACACAGACACACACAAACACCTCATATATACACACACACACACTACACACACACACACACACACACTTCTCAGCACCCCCCCCCCCACACACACACACACACACACTTCTAAGCCCTTGACTGGGCCGTGATGGGTTAGATAAATGTGTGATAGTCCATGCCTAATCCATTTGCTTTGTTTTGATTGGTTTGAGTTTTTGCCTTTCCTTCCTTTTCCATCTCAGCCATTAAATGACCATGGGCGAGACATTTCCCTGAAAGAGAGCAATGGTGTAATATGTTGTTTTCATTTTGCTTCCTACTCCAGATATTATTATTGCCGGTGGTGTGACATTAATTTTGTGGCCAATCACAGCCTTTCCTGCCTCAAGCCCCTTAAGTGTCTACGATACGTCTCGACAGACTAATATACGCGCGTGTGTGTGTGTGTGTGTGTGTGTGTGTGTGTGTGTGTGTGTGCGTGTGTGTGTGTGTGTCTGTGTGTGAACGCGGCTGCGTACGTGCATGCGTTTAAATGTTTGTGTGTGTGTGTGTCTGTCTGAGTGTTCACAAACTGCTCAAAAACACACTGGACAGTTGCAACACTTAGGGCGAGCAGAGAAGCAATCTCTTCTGTCTGGCTGCCAATGAGATAATATCAACCCAAGTAAGAGAAATGGGACCACAAAAGCAACCTCATATAAACCCTATGCCTGCACAGACTGGCATCACGCAAAGGCGTATGTATTTCATGCCAGTGCATTCCACGTTGTGGTGCATCGTCGTTGCAAATAAAGTCGTGCTCCTTAACGCCACGGGAAAGCACTTTTCTAACGTGACCAGGTTTGCACAGTTTCCCTGCCATGTCGATGAATTTCTGTTGCCACAGTGAATTTATTTTGCTAATGCTCTGCTGTGCCCTGATCAAAACCATGCCTACCATGCCTACCATGCCTACCATCCCAACCCTAACCTGTCCATAAAGCAACGTTTCTGCCACTTCAATTTTGGCAAGAACAGTGAAACAAGCAAGAGAAATGGTGACATTGTGGCAAAGTTGTGCCCTGCTGACCAAACCCACCCAACACCCTAGCCGGGTCGAGCACAAGTTAATGCTTCTGTTCTATACACTGCAGTAACCTACACTATCCCCATGAGGTGTGGCTATCGCTAATGCGTATGATAAGCACTGGGAGGCCACAGTGATTCCATTGGTACTGTGTTATGATTCTATTCATAGTCTGTTGATCCAATAACGAGAGAGAAGAGAGGAGAGATTGGAGATAAGAGGAGAGGAGAGGAGAGGAGAGGAGAGGAGAGATGGGGGGGGGTAGAAAAGAGGAGAAGACGGGAAATGCAAGGAGAGGAGAAGAGAGGAGAGGGGAGGGGAGGGGAGAGATGATCAAGGAGAGGAGAGAAAAGGAGAGCAGAGGAGAAGAGAGGAGAGGAGAGCATGTGGCAGAAGAGGAGAGGAGAGTAGAGGATGGGGCAGGAGAGGAGAGGAGAGGAGAGTAGAGGATGGGGCAGGAGAGGAGAGGAGAGAAGAGGATGGGGCAGGAGAGGAGAGGAGAGGAGAGGAGAGGATGGGGCAGGAGAGGAGAGGAGAGGAGAGTAGAGGATGGGGCAGGAGAGGAGAGGATAGGAGAGGCGAGGAGAGGATGGGGCAGGAGAGGGGAGATGCAGAGAGGCATTTAGGAGAAAGGAGAAGAGAGATTGAGGAGGATTAGGCTGATTGTGATATCTGCAATTGGTTGCATTGCAACAGGAGTACATTGTGAGAATAGTGAGTTATGGAACAAGAGATCAAACATGAATCACGTTGGCACCTGTGTGTGTGTCTGTGTGTGTATGTGTGTGTGTGTGTGTGTGTGTGTGTGTGTGTGTGTGTCTGTGTGTGTGTGTGTGTGTGTGTGTGTGTGTGTGTGTGTGTGCGCCACAGTCAAGGGAAGTCAATCTTCTTCACTTTACGGAGTACCCGGAATTCATGAAATGAATCTGTGATGAGAATATGACGCAGTACAGAGTAACACCAACCAGTGTTGATATAACTCTTAAAGAGTTGGAATGATGATTTTTCAATTACTTCATTAAGGAATAACCCATTGAGAAGCAACAGGGCAGTCATGGGTAAGTGGTTAGGGCGTCAGACTTGTAGCCTAAAGGTTGTCGGTTCAACACCCGATTAACCAGTGCTCTCCCCCATCCTCCTCTATGACTGAGGTACCCTTAGCATGGTACCATCCCGCCGCACTGCTCCCTTTTGGGCATCATTAAGGGCTGCCCCCTTGCACGGGTGAGGCATAAATAAATTTAAAAAAGAAAAAAAATGGTCTTTTTGACTTTACTTGTGATCGTATAGTGAAGATGGTGACAGGAAGCGAGTGGGGAGAGAGAGACGTGAAAGGGCTGGCAAAAGACCCTCACAAGAAGCCCATAAAAAGCCAATACTGAAAACACTCAGACATCAAACACTACTGTGAACACCAAGTATGGATGCAAGGAAGCAAGCCTTTATTGCTGCGAGGAAGCAAGACTTTATTGCTGATGATATGATTTTCATGGGCCAATTTTCCATTCGCTTTGCACCACACTCAAAGAGTCTGAACCGGCGTACGCCCTTCACCACTTGCGACTAACAAAACTGTGATTAATCGTATTATTTTCACACTGTCATTTTCACATATCTCTTGTGAGTCATTTCATCTGGTTGTGTTTTGTTTCATAAAGGAAACAGCCCCCGATACGGATCAAGCCTTTTGACAACGGCATTCCGAGAAAGTTCCCAGCTGGAATGTGATCGTAATCATAAACGTGTGCAGTCAGTCGGAATATTAAAGCCACACGGATTTCCGATGTTCCGGCCAGCACTTCCAGAGTGTTGAAGCTTACTGGTTTGTTCCGTTAAGGCTTTGATATTCCAAGGACACTTGCCATGTAACACACACACACACACACACACACACACACACACACACACACACACACACACACACACACACACACACACACACACACACACACACACACACACACACACACACACACCTCACAATAAGTTAGGGATATCGTTATTTACATGAGTGCTTTTTTCTATGTGCTCCGATTATAGATGAGAATTTTCACAGTTTTCGCGGTTGTAAGAGACATGAGACAGCCAGCTATTGTGACATTTTGCCGGAGGCGGTCAGCCATCCAATCAATTTTTCATTTACTCTCTTCCACACTTCAATATTCGCTGAGTGAATATCAATCGGCACAAGGCATGTATGTAGCAGGTTTTTATCAATGTTCGAGCGGGGGGTGTTATATACCTGTATGGAGGATTTCTCCAACTGACCAGAGGGCAGTCGTCACGCTCTCACCACACACAACACAAAACACCAAACTGTTTCAAGGAAAATGACTCAAATATGGTTTACTGCATGGGGATGTCTTGTATGTGTGAGGATGTTAAGATTTGCCTCTGTGTGTGTGTGTGTGTGCGTGTGTGTGTGTGTGTGTGTGTGTGTGTGTGTGTGTGTGTGTGTGTGTGTGTGTGTGTGCATGTGCACGCACACGTGTCTATGTGTGTGTGTGCATACATGCAAGCATGTCTCTGTGAGTCTGTGCATGTATTGCTTGTGTGTGTTTATGTGTGTGTGCACATGCGAGAGACTGACACAGAGACAGAGAGACGGGATTATCCCTCTAATCTGGTTTAGACTCAGTCCTTCGTTTACTAAGACTGGAAGGTTCTGTGCTATAGGGCAACGGTATTAGTGCAACACCAGGGCTTCCCCCAGCACTGTACTCCACACTAGTGGTTAAGGTGGCCACTTGGACAGCTAACACCCCACCATGCCTAGGTCCCCTGAAAACGGACAAAAACACAGAGAGGTGGGGGGGCAGAGACAGACAGACAGACGGAAAGACAGACAGAGGAGGGGAAGGAGGAGAGAGAGACATAGAGAGAGAGACATAGAGAGAGAGACAGAGAGCAGGGAAAGGAAAGTGAAGTGAAGTAAAGGAAAGGACAGGGGACAGTAACAGAGAAACAGTAACGCAGATGAATATTGTTTAGATTTTCATGAGCAAATGACTTCAAGGCCCATTTGGAATACCTTCAGGGACCACCAAGTGGGCCCCGGCCCACAGTTTGATAACCACTGGACTAGAGGGTGTGTGGAGGGCCACAAGGGCTAAGAGAAGGGGTGTGAGAAGGATAATCTGAGCCTTTTGATGAACGTGCCGGCCTGATTAAACCCGCTATGGGTAATCCCAAGGGTAGATATGGAACAGCAGACACACACACACGTACATGTACAGTACACATACACGAACACGTACACGTAATTGCACGCACACATGCACGCACGCGCCCACCTGCAAACACTCACACACACACTCACACGTACACACACACACACACACACACACGCAAACACACACACAACAACAACAACAACAACAACAACAACAACTAGACTGCCTGTGCAGTCGCCTTCGACTGCTTAAGGTATATCCCCGAAACGCGACGCTTCCAGTCCCCAATCATTCCTACCACTCCCGTCCACCTTTTCATGAACGTTTATGATAAATACAAAATATAAAATAAATATATTTAATATCTATACATAGATCAATGACGTGCATAGGCTTAAAACCAAATGACTATTGTGAAAATGAAGGAAAAAATGGGGCAAATGGTAACACTGTTTTAATGGTTCACTATTACAGTGGATATACCACATAAGGTACAGTGTAATAACCAGTGTAACAATATTTAATACCACGTCATACCAGTGTGACACCATGTACCAATTTTGTACTTATATCATGTAGGCTATTTGTGTGTAAGTGGTATTACATGGTATTGCATATTTGTACACTGGTATTACACTAGTATTACATGGTATTACATATTGTTACACTGATAATTACACTGTACCTGGTATTGCCTATTTTTACACTGGTATTACACTAGTATTACATGGTATTAGATATTGTTACACTGGTTATTACACTGTAGGCCTACCTGATATGGTAGATTCACTGAAATGGTGAACCATTAAATTAAGGAGTTACCGGGCAAATCAATCCACCCAGTCAGAAGTTATGGGCCAAATAAAAATTCCGCCATTTTGAAAGTGTTGACCTCCAAACTCGAATCAGTTCATGAACCTACCCTAGAGCATTCACACACCAAATCTGGGACAAATCAATCCACCCGGTCAGAAGTAATGGGCCAAACAAAAATTCGGCCATCTTGAATTCGGCCATCTTGAAATTGTTGACCTCCAAACTCGAATCAGTTCATGAACCTACCCTAGAACATTCACACACCAAATCTGGGACAAATCCATCCACCCGGTCAGAAGTTATGGACCAAATAAAAAATCGGCCATCTTGAATTCGGCCATCTTGAAAGTGTTAACCTCCAAACTGTAATCTGTTCATGAACCCACCCTAGAGCATTCACACACCAAATCTGGGACAAATCCATCCACCCGGTCAGAAGTAATGGGCCAAACAAAAATTCGGCCATCTTGAAATTGTTGACCTCCAAACTCGAATCAGTTCATGAACCTACCCTAGAACATTCACACACCAAATCTGGGACAAATCCATCCACCCGGTCAGAAGTTATGGACCAAACAAAAATTCGGCCATCTTGAATTCGGCCATCTTGAAAGTGTTAACCTCCAAACTGTAATCAGTTCATGAACCCACCCTAGAGCATTCACACACCAAATCTGGGACAAATCCATCCACCCGGTCAGAAGTAATGGGCCAAACAAAAATTCGGCCATCTTGAATTCGGCCATCTTGAAATTGTTGACCTCCAAACTCGAATCAGTTCATGAACCTACCCTAGAACATTCACACACCAAATCTGGGACCAATCCATCCACCCGGTCAGAAGTTATGGACCAAACAAAAATTCGGCCATCTTGAATTCGGCCATCTTGTAAGTGTTAACCTCCAAACTGTAATCAGTTCATGAACCCACCCTAGAGCATTCACACACCAAATCTGGGACAAATCCATCCACCCGGTCAGAAGTAATGGGCCAAACAAAAATTCGGCCATCTTGAATTCGGCCATCTTGAAATTGTTGACCTCCAAACTCGAATAAGTTCATGAACCTGCCCTAGAGCATTCACACACCAAATCTGGGACAAATCCAAACATCCGGTCAGAAGTAATGGGCCAAACAAAAATTCTGCCATCTTGAATTCGGCCATCTTGAAATTGTTGACCTCCAAACTCGAATCAGTTCATGAACCTGCCCTAGAGCATTCACACACCAAATCTGGGACAAATCCAAACATCCGTTCAAAAGTTATCGCGTTAACACGAAAGACCTTACGCGGCGGCGGCGGACGCGGACGCGGCGGCGGCGGACGCGGCGCACGCAAAACCATTACATCCCCGACGCTCCGCGTTTCGGGGATATAACAACAACATGTAATGAAAAATATAACAATAACAACAATAACAATATCACAACTAATGTTGACTTATCACAACTAATGTTGACTTTCAGATCTGGGGGGCAGCTCTACACAGCAACTGACAAATCAGCTGTATTTTTAGATGCGTCCCACGCATCTCTATAACGGTGCCCATCCACTAGTCAGTTTTACGCAAGCCGTACCAACGCATTCAATTCATTTTCAATGAAATGCGGCATATCGTCGTTACCGGACTCGCAATGCATGTTGGGATTCCGGCACGGCGAGCGTGGCTCCGGTGGCACGTCAAAAAGTTGAGCTCTCCTGAAAGTTATGCAAATTAGCAGCGGCTGACGGACTGCGTTACCCAATGACTGTTGATTACATGAAGATGTCCCATGATACCTGTGGTCATCACGAAGGTGCATTTCCCTCGGTAAAAGTTGATTTTTGACATCTGTCGAACTTTTGGATGTACAAAATATAGACTACAAGCATGTATGTTGCATGTGCTTATGATGCCTGGGTTCAAATGATTATGTTCGATTTCGACCATAAGCATAACAACACGAGGCCAAGCTGTGTGTGAAAAAAAACACATGTGCCGAGTTCGGTAAGAGCATTTTGAACTGTAATTTAGGGGCAGTTGGTTTGCTATATGGATAAAAACGGCTAGAAATGTAGATTGATATACTTCCTGTATATAACTCCCGGGCCACGCGAGCTGTAGTAGCAGTGCGTCGACACTGGGACATCCAGTACGTCGAGCTGCGATAACGTAACGCTATAATGGATCTCCGGCCTAAGAGGCTTTGGTGTCCGTCCGTCCGTCCGTCCGTCCGTCCGTCCGCCCTCCCGTGATGCGTTTCCCTCCCGTGATGCGTTTCTGAATTGTGATTCCCTCCTGTGATTCCCTCTTGTGTCCACAAGGTGGCAGTCGCTCAGTTTTGGCCTGGAGCTCATGCGTGCAAACCAACCGTGCTCTTTGCCAGTGAGAAAAACATGGCGGCACTTCCTGTTGATTTTCACATGAAAGTTTTGCTTAATTTAAAGTCCCTAAGCGACTATAAATGTTGTGGCTTCCATATATTGATGTAAAAGTGCCCCACGAAGTAATGAAGCACAACAAAGTTACTCCACATTACCATTTGACCACTCGTTTTTCTATGCTAACAGGGTAGCTAATGTAGCATTGTAAATGATCCAGGGAGAAAGGGGGAAATGTTGTGATTTCAGTCCGCCTGAGGCAACGATTTTCGTGGGGAAGATGACCTGCATCTCGGTGGCATTGAACCACGCCCCCGTGCCTTATTTGGCTCGCTCAGCACGTGCGTCCTCAGTCCAATCGCAATGCTTTATTTTCCCCAGACGTTTAATCGCATTTAAGTGAAAGTGCCATGTATACACATCGCAAAATAACTCTTAATCCGATCTATTTAAATCGCATTTATTAAATCGGACTTAAAAACATCATGTACACGTAGCCAATGTCTCATTGATTAGTTTATGGAACTTACGGTTTGTCTGTTACGGTCCACGAAGACAATATCCACGTGAAAACGCAAACGCCTGCAAACCACTGTTTTGACAGAAATACAGTTCACCTGTCGCCTACTCTGTTTTCTTCCCAAAGCGGCATTTAAAAGTATTCCATGAAATCCAACATCAACGTCACTTCAAATAGGTGACAGCATCATGCTCACACATGAAATAACACTTCTGTGAGGGGGGGACATCACTGCTCTCATATTAAAGTGAAAAGAGAATTTCACATTTTAGTTTATTTAATGTAGGCCTATGCAAAAATGCAAATAGCCTATTCATTGAAATCTGTCCAGAAAGGGTTGTAATGTTTGCCTGTTTTTTATGTTTGTAATTTAAAAAAAAAAAAAAAAAAAAAAATTTGATAAAAAAAAAAAAAAAATAGCCTAACAAAAATAGAGATTTTATGTTAAAAAAAAATTTGATATGGGATGGACCGATGGCCCCCCTAAGCTAAATTCGCCTTAGGTCCCCACATTGCTAAATGTAGTGTAAGGGATTATTTTGAAAAGACAGTAACATGTAATCAGCAATGCATTACAGTTTTTCAGTAAATTGCCCAACACTGTTGAAATCCTATGGTACTTTTTCAAATCCAGGCTTATACAGTACATGGTAGGCTTATTGATAAATTGCCTTGACAGGTTATGAGGAGGCCAAGGGGGCGTTTGGGCAAAAAAGGTTCAGAACGGGCATAGACGGACGCATCTGTTGTCCGCCTGTCGGACTTGTTACACATTTACTGAAGTAAATAAAATAAAAACATATTCCACTACAAAACTGCAAATTAACTCTGATGTGTTAACCCCCCGCCCCCCTTCACCCCCACCAAACATGCACACACACACACACACACACACACACACACACACACACACACACACACACACACACACACACACACACACACACACACACACACACACACACACAGCCTGCTTACTATCAACATTCGAACACACCTGCCAGTAGCGTATACTCTGCCTCAACACACACAAGAACGTGTGCAGGCTGCATGTGTATGTAAACACAGACATACCCCCTACACAGGCGCATAGCTTTGGTGATCCAAGGCACCAGAACTACTCGAGAACTACTCTGGGAAACCCTTTGGCGATATACAAAACAAAGGCTCACATTCACTAACAGAAGCCTTTCACACCTACGTATGTGTTGTCTACAACAAAAACTACTGACTGAGAACTACTGATTAATAACTAATAGCCGATAATGATGATATAATGATAATGATTTATGATCTGTGCATATGAAGAAACTGACAATAAAAGTTGCCATGACTTGACTTGACTTGATAAGGAATAACTGACTGTTATCTAATCTAATCTACTGACTGCCAGGTGGTGATACAGTCGGGACAAATATCTGTGAAATATAAGTTTGGTAAGTACTGTACATATGTCTTTATATAGCTCACACAGGGTTTCTCCCAGAACTTTATAGGCCAGTGATTCTCAAACTGTGGGCTGTGTGGGCCTGAAGGTACCGGTATTCCACATAAGCCTTGAAATCATTTTCTAAAAATAAAAAAATGATATTTGTGTGTGTTGCTGTTTAATGTATATTTCAATTTGCATTGTTGATTGGGTCAGACGTGGGCCCCAAACATTTGTGAACATTTCCGAGTGGGCCACAAGTTGAAATAGTTTGGGAAAGGTGGTCACCTTCACACCAACCACAGGAGCACACCTGTTGTTGGTGTTCTGTCTAAAATCTGTAAAAGAGGAAGGAAAAATCTGCACACTGCTGCTCACTGATTTATTAAACACAACGTTTTGACCTCAGGCGGTCTCTGTGACCTATGCACCTGACGAAGACCACCTGAGGTCAAAACATTGTGTTTAATAAATTGTTGAGCAGCAACAGCGTGCGGCTTTTTCTTTCTTCTTTTACACATCTTTGCTTGATCCAGCACCCCTTTTACTGGATGTGCATGCATCCCTCACACTACTGTCTAAAATCTGTCCCTTTTTTTGTGTTGTCCTCCTGTCTAAAATGGCAGCCAGCTGTGGCCTAATGGCTGAAACAGAATGACACAGTACGGTATTAATCCCCACCAGAGATCCCTTCAGGCAAAATGGGACTCCATTAGCTGCAGAGCACCAAATCGCAGCAGATAGCTGCAGCACACACTGCTGATAGGAAAGCAGGTTAATGAATAGAGTGTAAAATAGTGTGGTGTGTGTGTGTGTGAGAGAGAGAGAGAGAGAGAGAGAGAGAGAGAGAGAGAGAGAGAGAGAGAGAGAGTGTGTGTGTGTGCGTGTGAGCGTGCATGCGTCTTTGTGTGTATGTGTGTGTGTGTGTGTGTGCGCGCTTGCGTGCGTGCGTGCGTGAGAGTGAAGGAGAGAAAGAGAGAGAGAGAGAAAGAGAGAGAGTGTGTGTGTGTGTGTGAGAGAGAGAGAGAGAGAGAGAGAGAGAGAGAGAGAGAGAGAGAGAGAGAGAGAGAGAGAGAGAGAGAGAGAGAACATGTGTGTTAAAGTTAGCTTTGGGATTGTGGGTTACTGTCAAGCCCTTTACTGTAATAATGCAAATGTTGGTGGTGGGAGACTGGTCTATAACTAAGGTGCCCTTCATTGAAAAGCATTTAACCCCATATTACAGTACGTACAGGTAATGAACTGATTGTGTGCTACTCTGCATGAGGCCATCATCTAAATAATGTGACATTTAAAAACTGTTCGACAAAGTTGAAAATAATTATACATTTGCATCAGG
>NC_085871.1:21503421-21508421 GCF_034702125.1 Engraulis encrasicolus
TGTACACCAAAGGTAAAGAGAGTGCAGGATTTTATGTGTTTTTCCAACTGCTGGCAGGCCTTTGGGATGGTTACAGGGTTGCCAGATGAGGCTCATGATTTCCAGCCCAAAAAATGTTCAAAACCCGCCTGGAAGCACTAAATCTCACCCAATTCTATTGATTTCTATGGCAAACATTTTTTTTCTGCTAAATGTCTTTTTTACCCGCAGACAGCCATCCCAAGCAGCCCAACACTGGATGGCTAAGCTTATTAGTGCAGGTACAACCACAAAAAAACTGATCAAAATACGAGAATGTAATAAAAAATAAGAACAGAATCATAATTTGAAAAGTTTGAATTCTGTCAGATTACGTACCCAGCATTAGGCTATGTGTTGTTTCGAGAACACTTTATTTTAGGGTTCATACATGCCAAGTCATTTATAAGACATTTGTTGAGTAAAATCTATAATTTGTAAGGCATGTATTCTCAAATTACTTAATTGCTGATATAATTATAGCTATTATAGGACCAAATAGGCCTTTCATTTTGCTTAACCAGTTAAGACACAGCGTTATAAATGTGCTGTTACCAGAAGGGTAGTGACCAAGTCGTAGTGCATTACTAAAGGCCCTGTATTATATCATAGTAGTGTAGTACTACGGTAGTTAATTTGTCAATCACTATAACAGCGTTCCACTGGTGTAACAACGTGCATTATGGGGCTACCACAGGTCACTTACAAAGACCGTAATTTAGCATACAGTGTGACTAACATGTGTTTCCGCTTTCCCCCCACACTTACATGTGGACACGTGTTGTGCCACCTTGTTGCATGCAGACACTTGAGAGTTCCCTAGGTAATTGGCCCACACAGGCAGCAGAAGATAGTTCAAACAGGATTAGCCACTGCTGTGCATGTTTGCCCACGTGTGTGTGTGTGTGTGTGTGGATAGAGGTGCACACAGAATACACACGAGCACAACCTGGATACACACAGCAGTCCTCTCATATTTCAGACCCAAGGCTTAAAGATCTAAGACTTTAAAAAAACAGTCAATATTTGGAAAATATTTTGTTATCACATTGTTTGAGATATGCCAAGACCTACAGCACACCTGTCCTGTTTTTTTAAACCCCCAAGGTTTAATGAAGAAAGCCCTAACCATAATAAAACAGTTGGACAGTATAGAAAAAAATATATATATACAGTATGTAACGATCAAATGATACACCATGTCTTCCCATCTCGAGAGGCAAGGCTTACATCAAAGAATCATCTCTTATGGTTGAGAATAAATGCAGTTCCCTTAGCGCTTCAGATGGCGGTAGCGCACATCTTGTGCAAGCCGCCACCAAACACCACTAAAAGAGAAGAAGAAGGGAGTGACAACGCCCCTTTAAGAGACTGAACTTGTGCACACTCCTTTGCATTGGGTGGGCGGAGTACATCAATATCCCCTCTCTCATGGCCAACTCCTCAGTTTATCCAGGAGCCATTGACATCATATGACATCAACATCACATGTGGGCTGGCAGCTGTGGCCTAATGGTTAGGGAGGTGGTCTTAAGATCAGTGGGTTGCAGGTTCGAATCCCACCCTTACCTCTCCCTACACCTTCATCCATGGCTGAAGTGCCCTTGAGCAAGGCATCTAACCCCACATTGCTCCAGGGACTGTAACCAATACTCTGTAATTAACTAAATTGCCTTGGATAGAAGCGTCAGCTAAGTGTATTGGAATGAGTATGGGACAGTGAAACATTCTGTGCTCTGTACAATCTAATTCGTCATCTCCACTGCCTCCCCCTGAGACATTTGTGTGCATTCAGCACATTCAGACTTCTGTCCACTTTCCATCAAAAAACAATTGACTAACAGTCCACCTCATCTAAGTTAAGCTCTCACTGAGATGTGTGCATTCATGTGCATTCAACAATGACTTCTGTCAGACTGCCATCAACAATAACCCACAAATGTTCATCATATCTCAATAGAAGCCCATCGAAATGAAGATGATGTCTGTTGACTGTGATCAATCTGCACAGATATGGATTCATTCACCCTGCAGGGAGAAGAAAAAAGCAATCCATTCACAAATGTCTTTCATTCAACACAACAACAAAAAATCAGCATCGCACAGTCCAATAAGATGGCGTTATATGTCCTCTATGCCCCTCCCACCCACCAACACCCATCCGCAGGGAAATCATCATCCACCAACATCACCACATCCACCGCCACCACCACCATCACCATCACCACCACATCATCTTCTCTTCATCACCGCCCAAAAGACCCCCCATCCTCCATCGTCCACCCTCCACTCTCCACCCTCCATCTCATCCCTGGTCTGTTACTGGAGCCACCTTGAGTTGCCATGACTCCTCTCCTCTCCTCTCCCATCCTCATCTTCTTTGTGTTGCCATGACTGCGCTCTGTGTCCTAGCACCAATGCTACTCCCCTCTCGGATCCCCTTCTACAGGAGATGATGAGATGTGTGGGCTGAGGCATGGTTGGAGAGAGAACCCCCCCCCGCCCCTCTCTCTCACTCTCACACACACTCTCACACACACATTCACATATGCACTGCACATATGCAATTACAATAGCTGAGTAACAAGAACGCAGCTGCAGCTGCCTCAAAATGAGGCAAAATGCCTCAAATGAATAACTAGTTGGCCCCTAGATTTGGTGAATAATCATGGTTGCTTGATACTTTGTTATATATCACATCTATTGTTATTGTTATTATTGTTATTGTTATTATTATCAGACATGTGTTTCATGTATAGCCCTGTCTGTGTATTTTACACTCCAAGAGGCTTTTCCTTGCGAACAGCGCGCGCGCTAATCTGTCTGCGTTAATCCTTCCGTTCCCTGACTCAACTCGACCTAGTAACAGCCTCCAGCAAACGGCTACCGGTGGATGACAGCGCGGGCACAGGCGCAGACAGCAACATGCACACAGTCACTCACTACCAGAACTCTACCCTACCTACACACATCTCTTGGCAAAGACACGAACCCAACAGGTCCAACGCTCGAGGCCTCTCTGGGCGGAAGTGGGTGTGAATTTGCCGCGTGCGGCTGCTACTGCTTGCAGCCTTGCGGTTACAAGTTGCCCGTGTCAGGAGTTATTGTCAGTCCAATTATAAAGAGACAAGAAGGCAAGAAATGGCGCAGATACCAAGCCGTTATAATCAGCTCCCAGAGGTCGGGGAACTCATTTCCGAGTTGGAACTGGGGATAGAAAAGGTCACCCCTCCCCAGTGTAAATGGCAGTTTATGATAGCGCACACGAGAAGTGGAGAAAACGAATAGTAACTTAATTGAACAAAGATGTTCATTTGCTTCCGCTAGAGATAAATGTTCTCAATAACAGAAGCGCATTTGTTTAGACTGTATAGAATAGCCTAAAAGACTAGGCTATTCCATTCCATGTCATATCAAAGATAGGCTATGAGATAAAAATGAGAATAAAAATGACAGGAACCAGGATAGGCTACAATACTGCTGAGCTGTTCAAAATGGTTGTAGGCTACTGTAGTGAAATGGCATTACCTTGGTCGGCCTAATTATTTAAAACCATAAGGGGTTCTTAGCCTGTGTTTACCAACAATAGACTGCTTCTCGAAGACTGCCCCAAACACACGCTAACCTGCATGGTTACAAAGTTTCCATCGCCTGCCCGTGTAGCCTGTTCTGCTAATTCACACTATTCAAATACACATGGTAAAGCTGCTATATGTGCTTAACTGTGACAGCCGTAAAAACAGACGCCTGTCAGTTTTGAACACGAAGTCACTTACGTTCCCAGGATTTCCTTGAATTCGAATATCTTCTTGATGTCATCCACTTGCTTTTTCCAACATTTCCCGGAGTCTCCGTTCTCGCGCGCCATGGTGCAAATCAAACCGGGGGAAGCCGTAGACGCCTCGGACAGTTTCGAACAGATCCCCCGGAGAAGAAGCTATCGCTTGATTCTTCTTCAGCTTTCCCACACTTTGAATTCCACTCCCCTCTGGCTCGTGAGCACAGCCGCCACGCGCATCAAAGTGAACCGCGCGACGCGAAGATGTTCTCTTGCCGGTTGTCTACGGTGGAAATGCCACCTCCTCCTCGGGTAGCCCGCACCTCGCGACTTCAGCTCACTCACTCTATCAACGGGACCACGCGACTACCCCCCTGTAGCATTCGTTTAGGGCTAAGTGACGGCTTTGACAGTTGACGTTAGTTGCCTTATATTGTTCAGGGGCAGCCCTGTGGTGGAAAATGACTTGGTGTGGGGAAGCAGTCGCCCCCTAGCCATTAAAACATACAACCTGTTCTAGCTACACACACGCCACACAACTGAGAGGCACAATCTACCCGGATGTTTTATTGAACCACGCCAATACTTTTCGTTGTTATGGCAATGAGGGGAATGAGTAGGATGCCTCTCGCCACGTCAAGATAGACTTATCAAACAGCGCGCGCAAGTGTGCGCGTGTGAGAGAGCAGCATGTCTAGGGCTACTACGGCTTATTCGCATTGCACCAAAACGAAACTGGCGTCAAATGCAATGCACTTATACAGGCGTAACGGCCAGCCCCATTATGTCCCTGTTTAAACGAATCTGTGTTTTCATGAAATCATCCTAAGTGGTGTTTGTCTACCTCAAGGGCAGGGGACAAAAACGTTCCTAATCGATTTGATGAGGCAGCATCCCCAGAGAGAGAGAGAGACAGGGAGAGAGTTCGGGACAGGACAACGCTGTGGATGCAAGGGGGTTGGTCAATATTGAGGGCAGGACACATCCTGCCTGCCAGTGTACACTAGCATCCTAAAATTTCAGTCAACCAGCACAGTGAATCAACTTCCACGTCTAGTTTTTCCTCCTATAGCCTATGCTGTTAGTTGATACTGGATGCAATTATACTATAGGCAACTTATTTATCGCACTATGGTGGAGGGAAAACTTTGTTGAATCCTGCACTGCATCTCCCTCTCAGTCTGCAACGTGCACCTTATACCAA
>NC_085871.1:21510921-21543421 GCF_034702125.1 Engraulis encrasicolus
TTCAGTCAGCGTACAACAAGGTGTGGCAAAAGGAGAGAGGGCGATGGGTTTCCCTCTATCGAGTAGTACAGGGGTGGGGAACCTTTTTCATTCGAGGGGCAACTTCAAATTCCTCCAAAAGGTCGTAAAAGTCCTCCAAAGGCCATACTATGAACACAAACCAGGATTTCCCTCAGCACTTTAGGCCTATATTGAAGGCAACCACCTTTAAAACAGACCCCAGCTTCTCTAGGTCCCCTGAATATAACTTAATTGTATTGCAAATGTATTTTCTAAGATTCCATTAAAAAATATGCCATATTTCAAGTGAAGCTGCATGCATAATATTAAAATTACATCGGGGGCTGGATAAAATGGTTTCCCACCCCTGGTGTAGTATTCCATTAAAATCTCCATGTACTGTACTGTATGTTGGAATAGACAGCCAGCCTAATGTTTCATTGATAATATTGAACACACAAATACACTCCAAGGAACATAACATGATACAATACATGGATAGACATTTATATTGTTCTAATCAAACCATCAAGAAAGGCAAGAGGCCAGTTATTTGGACACCATGATTAGTCTGTGAAATAACCACATGAGACCAGTTGAAGTATTTACACAAATATTTATTTCATTACGAGGATGGCGATGCACAAAGTTAAGTGTGGAGAAAGCGGACATCTCCCTCCTAACCTCCTTATCGAGATAGATAAGATACCGGTAACTAGAACTAGTGTGGTCCGTTCTGCTTCTTAAAATCCAGAGTGACAGCGAACATGCAAAAACGAAAATGCATCCGTATTAGGTGGGACACGGGGACATCTGCTTCTAATATTCATGAGAACGCATTAACTTTTTTTTTTTTTTAAAGAAGATTTGACCTGTCTTAATAAGGACACAACTAGCTAGGACTTAAGGTATCAGCACACAAGTAAGACACAAGGTTTTTCCTCAGAGGGGAAAAAGACAGACAATTCTGTACTGGAAAACTTGATGGATAGTTAGTTATATTATTAGTTTTGACTTCCTAAATCCTGCAGTGTCCCTGTTCCTGCTCCGGTTCCTGCTAAACTTCAATGTGTGTTCAAAGTTCAAACTGTGAATACTAAAAACTATTCCCACAGAACAATGGAGCTTTGAGAAGGATTGGCAAGGCTGGAAACTGGTACATATATGCAAATGTGACTAATATTATAGTGACAGAGTGGGTCTTGAATGAATTGCCTCGTCCATAAGTTACAGGTTCTGATTGTGTGCTTGTGTGTGCTTGTGTGTGTGTGTGTGTGTGTCTGTCTGTGTTCCTTCAAGAGAATAAGCAAGTAAAAACTTCTATGCTTCTCCTTCTGATTCCTCTGCTTCCTGGTGTCTCTTAGTCTGCAGAGAACGAGAGAAAAAAATATGACAATTACTACTTCAAAAACGCATTAACAATACTGGAACAAAAAAACACAGTCTGACCCACACAAACACACACTACAAAATGTCCTAGTACTTTCTCTCTAATGCTCCATGTGTTTTCTGTTCCAGTCCTGCACACTGAATTGTTATTTTGCCCTCTGCTTGAACTTGAACATGAACACGCACTAGCACTTTACAGTCACTCCACTGCCTGGCCTTCTACCTCTTGCTTACCTTGCAATATGGACTGTATTATGTCTTTTTGCACTTTTCAATGTTTAATTGTATGCATAACTCCCTGTTATTTATGGCCCCTCTTGTTTTTTTGTTTTATCTTAGCTATTTGTATTTGTGTTGTTAAATTTGTGAAGAGCTGTATGTTGTACTGTTGATATGGCTACAATAAACTTGAACATGAACTTGATAAAAGGAAAAGGTTGACTGAGCACTCATGTTCTCCAACTTAGTAAACTCCAAACTGTAGGTGCTCTTGAAGTAAGAAGACTAAAGTCATTTCATTTAGAGCGTGTTGGCAGTAGGGCCGACTTCAGGCAACTCCACAGGCGGTTTTATCTTTGTAACAATGCCCATGGATTAATAAAGGGTTTTTATACTATGAACTTGATAAACTTGAACTTGCTTTAACTGAAAACCTGGCAGAATAGGAATAACACTGTTTCACTGAATCTTTAGAGGTTTGTCCAATTGGGACTTGTGCTGTAATCCAAACCAGACAAAAGCAAGGGGAGCTTTTTGTCTTTCAAACAAGCAGCATTGATGATGGCATAATCAATCATACATAACACGGTTTATTTTGTTTGTTTGTTTGTTTACATTACATTACAATATATAATGTAATGCCATGTAATGTTTGTTTGTTTAAGCAGTAATAGGCCTATGTTTTGTTTGGTGTGCCTTTAAAGATACCCAAGGACACGTTAAAAACAGAATGGCAAAACAACAGTGAGAAGAAAAACAAGAGATAAAGCAACACTTCTTAAAAGCCACAGATGGATGACACAGAATCCATCCTTGTTTTTCGGGGTCCGATTAAAATATTTGGATCTTTTTTTTTTTTTTGCCTCCGAGTGCATTCTCTACCACCAACCACTTGCAATGGGACTTCAATGAAAAGACGTATGGAAATCTGTGAGACTCTGTACAATGTTTGAGAGAGCCTGGTGCAGCTTTTCAGGGTACTTCAGTCCGTTTTTTACAAGGAAGAGCGCGACAGTGCTTCTTCACGGTTCACCACTTTGAATTTTTTTTTTGTGCTGACTTTTCGGCAGCTAGGCCTTTACCAGAGTAATCACAAAAAAAAGTGGTGAACCGTCAAGAAGCAGTGTCGCGCTCTTCCTTGTAAGAATCTGTACAATGACCAGCATTTTGTCCATCCCATCCGTACCAGTTTGAGGAAGTCTATGAGTTTGTAGGCGTCTTCTCCAGTGGAAAGGTCCACAAAGTCCCTGGGCATCCGGTAGCTCAGGCAAGGGCTGGGCTGAACCGTCACCTCACTGGTGGTGTAACGAAACGCTGGCCCTTCCTAGAGGAAAAGAGTGACATTTTAATTCTCATTATGCATTTAATTTTAAAGATTACTAATGAGGGCTCAATGTGTGGTATTTTTTTCAATGTATTTCATGGTAATAATACTTTTTAACCACTTAAGTAATTGCACACACATAAAATGATTACTACCCGTATTTAGTACACTCTACACAGTTAAGATTTACCCACTTAGCCTTTGGAAAGTTTCCAAATTATTTTACTTTTTGCATTTCTCAAGGAATCTGCAAAATACAGAGACCCAAAAATGACAATGGCACCATGTGAATTTTCATGTAAAGGTTGATGATGCAGATGCTAACTTTTGTTTTTGTTTTGTTTAAGTCTTATCTGGACCAAGCCAGGTTGTGCCCTCCTAGTGACGCAACACCTTCAGCGTTGCTACTAGTCAGGTCAAGAGCAGTGGAAGTACGCTCTGAGCAAACAACCATTAACAAACCAAGGGAGGCGGGTCAACCATGCCGTTTGGGAAATGTTAATTGTTATGCTCTTGGTCAGACAAAGTCTCGAAGAGATTTGAAAGTCGATGATAATCAGGTTAATCTGGAGCTACCTCTTGGGGCATGTCAGAATAACACGGAAAAGAATTACCGGTATATGAAATGCATGTGATCTCTGTGCTAAGTAAGTTTTTTCTGGCCCTACCTCTTGGGGCATGTCATCTTGGGCCTGGCTGGCTGTTAGACCGCTGCCTGAGCTCAGCTCCTCCCAGGTGAAGAGTAGGGAGTCAGTCACCGGCCCAAACGGATTGATGTCAATCAGCCACACTCTTCCCTGTAGCAATAGAATACCACGGGAAACAATTGAAATGCATGCATATGTACTGATCACATTCGACAATGTAATAAACTGTACAGTACAATCACTCCATTGTCCTCATGGTGTGTGTGTGTGTGTGTGTGTGTGTGTGTGTGTGTGTGTGTGTGTGTGTGTGTGTGTGTGTGTGTGTGTGTGTGTGTGTGTGTGTGTGCAGGGGCGTAGCACCAAATTTGGGGCCCTAGGAACAACCTCTTCCATGGGCCCCCCTACACACACCCCAACCTAAACAACCCTAAATCCCCCCCCCAACCACCACCCCCCCACCCCGTGCGCGCGCCTACCTCCTGATATTGTCATCCTTCTTGCCTTCCTCAGAATACCCCTCTATGCTTTCCTCTCCTTCACTTGAATCGTTCTCATCTTCAATCATATGACATAATAGACATACTAAAAATATAAAATGTCTTAATCTTTCACATTACCAGTTATGAAAAGTAGGCTATCATATTCATAGGGATGACATTTAATCACTTCATCACTATGGTGTGAGGGGGAGGAGAGAGACTGACAAATCTCTTTTCACAATGCTTCCAGCCTACTGTTTCGTGCACTATGGACACACGAGACATTGATATGTTGAACTGTACTTTCTTCAATGTGCATCGCTGAACAGAAACACAGGCGCTCGCGCGCACATTCGTTCACTCGCACTGCCCCGCACGCACGTCACGTTTGCCCGTATCAGTGTTTGGGAGAGCAAGGAAAAGAGTCAGCTGTGCCGGTAGAAGCTGACTTCGAAATGTCGCTTAAAACCTGCGGTAAGGCAGAGTAGCCTAAATAGAACAAAAGTATCGCTGTTTGGATTTGATGTCGCTCAACCTTTGAAAGTCAGGGCACCCCGAACCTAGTAAGGCTATTAGCCTAGGCTATTTATTTCTTTGAAATCATTATTTATTAGGCTACTACATATACTTTCAGATTTAAATGGGCCAGTAACTATTTCACAGTAGCTTGTAATTTTCATGAGCACTCAATGCAGATAGGCTACCTGCTCAGCACGGAGGTAGGTAGGCTACTCTGCCTCTTTTCTTGCGCTATGCAAACAGGGTCATCTCTTGCGCTTTGCGCAGATTAGAATGGCGTCAGCAACATTCAAAACGCAGACTGGTGCCCCGTCAAAATCTCGTCATTATTTTACCACACTTCAGCTATAACGGGCGTTGTCAGATGGTCAGAGACATGGCCAAGTAACCAGAGCTTTGAGACCGCAAAATAAAAGCAGAATGAAGGTTCAAGACTGACAGCTGTTCGCACCGCCACCTTGACATTGGCAACTGATGAATATGACGTCGACTAATATCGACAGAATCAATCTGCAAATTCGATGACCAGGGCGGGCAGCATTGCACCCGGTTGAGAAACCGCTTTTCTTCAAGACTATGATATTAGCTAAAATAGGCTCACCTTCTCTCAAGTTCACACCATTTGCACCTGCTGCGACAGGGGGCATCTTCACGTTCGTGACATTTTCTGAAATTGAGTGGGATTCATTTTACAAATAGCCTAGGCTTTGCTATAATTTGGATATTTGAACCAACATCGACCCATGTTGGTCTTTTGGGACACTTGTTATGAATATAGGCCTATCAAAGACAAATATGGGTTCACAATGATAGCCAACAAAATGAGATTATTTTTTTCATTTGACATCGGCTATCACAGAAGGCCACACGGAATGGGAATGGGATAGGCTAGTTAGGTATCCTACTTTGTAGGCTGTAATTTTGACATTTGGGCTCACCTTTCTTGCAAGAAATCAGCTGCAGTTGCTTTCCTTCATTTTGTTTCCCCTGTCTCTCTTGCCTTTCTATTCTTTTTGTGAAAGCCTGGTGTTTTAGAAGTCTTTCATTGCTAACCGGCTGCTGCGTTTAAGTAAGGGTTAACGTTCGGCGAGAAGGTCGCTACCGTGGAATAGCAGCACGACAGAGAGAATCTTTAGACCCCGACGCGGAGCGGAGGGGTCTTGTTCTCTCTGAAGTGCTGCTATTCCACAAAGCGACCGACTCGCCGAAAGTTAACCCGCTTATTATATGGATATACTTAAATGATTCACACATGGCGGGGACATTTCTTTAGGCCTATTTAATGTGAAGTCTAGGCTATTATAGTTTTTAATGTCAAAAGATTGTTGCTGCACAAAACAAAACAGTGCCGTTGTGGAACACCGCTAACAGCTAGGTAGCCAGGACAACAGGTGTTGTCTATCACAGCAGCTGATTAGAGTCTTGTTGAAAAGTCGCTTTAGCAGTGAAAAGTCTTGTTGCCATTGACAGCGGTCTGTTATAGACCAACCCGTCCGTTATCGAAAAATAACAGACGTGCGAACGTTGGGGAGCCCCGTTGAAATGAATGGAGCATTCGACCGATGACGTCACAACCATATAATAATGCCTAATAATGACGTGAGTGAGTGTTGATTCCGCATATTGTACAATCAAAAGTCCGCGAGAGGGCGGACTAAACCAATGCGTGATAATGGGGGTGTCTGATATAGAATATAGCCGATTTGCAGGCTAGTATATCCAATTCAACAGATGTATTTCCAGAGAACCTTGGAATTACATAAATTACTAACATGTATTGACATTATTTTTAAAATAATGTTTAAAAAAATGAAAGAAGAAAAATATTTTCCATGGGAGGGCCCCCGGTGGGCCCCCCAAGTGGTCTGGGCTCTAAGAATGAGTCAGGGTTTTCCCCCCCTGTTCCACGCCGCTGTGTGTGTGTATGCTCTAATGTGCAATAGTCCAGAGATGTTATATGGACAGTATGTCTCTTGTTCTTTTGAACGAGTCTTTTTCAGGGATGCAAAATGAATTTCAGTGAAAATTGACAATACAGTGATATAATTTTGTGTCATAAAAAGTAGGTAGTAGGAAGTGAAACAATGATGGAGGAAAATGCCAGTAGCAGAAGTACTTACACAGCTATCTCTGTAGACGTCTAACACATCTGCAATAATAAAAAAAATACTTGTCAAATCATTGCCATCGTAAGCTTTACAACACATCTTTAAAATATCTTGATCTACAGCATTTTCACTTATTCAAAAAAAGAACATCTTCATATTTTATATTCAGTGGCTTATCAATCTATTCCTTTTTTCCTAACTCTTAAACCTAGATACATTGGATATTTAACATCTACACACCCCTGTTGAAATTCCAGGTTTTCATGATGTAGCAAAAATGACAGAAAGACAAATATTTTGTAACTTTTCCTATGTTTAATATAAACTATAACCTGTAAAAGCTGTTTTTCAGTTGCATTGTATGGGTTATAGTTTATATGAAATACTGAAAAAGATGTGAAATTATTTGTCAGCCATTGCTTACATCACAAAAAAAACCTGAAACTTGAACAGGGGTGGGTAGACTTTTTATAGGCACTGTACTTACAGTCATCATCTAGAAACTTGTACTGAATGTGGTCCCGGAAGAAGCCTTGTAAAGAGTGAGAGATGCTGGCCTCCTGTTTGGATATGTGATGGTAGTGCTGCGTGTAATCCCTCTGGGAGATAGCTGACAGGAACACACATTTTAAAAAAGATGTCAAAATAGAATGATACATGATGAAAATAAAGTGGCCATCAAAGTTGGTGTCAAAATGTTTATTTGCATTTTCACCCAATTAGCTAGGGCATTGCATGGAGTGGACATTGAGAATATGTAATGTGTGTGTGCTGTGTCTAAGGGTTCAGTACCTATCAACTTGTGCTCCTTCACGAAGCATCGGAACTCTCCTCCTGGGGTTAACTCACTCCATTTCCTCAACGCCAGCTGAGGAGAGAAACAGAAGACAACATAGAAGAAAGGTGACAGAGAAGAGAAAAGGACAGAAGAGAAAAGGACAGAACAGAACAGAACAGAAGATAATGGTGTGAAATAATACCATTATTATGGTATGGTATCATATACAGTATGCTGTATATGATAGTCTGTGTGTGTGTGTGTGTACATTATAAATCACATCATAGGGGACGGTGCATCACCTCATAGCTTATCACTGGGTCTGCAGAATCAGCATCACTGCAGTGGATAAACCTGCAGGAAAGGACACAGAACAGATTAAACAGATTTACGACATGTGACAAAAACACACCTAGAGATGCAGAGTGAGAGAGAGAAAAGAGGGAGAAAAAAAGAGAGAGAGAGAGAACAAGAAAAGAGAAAGAGAATAAACAAATTAAACTATGCTGAACTTGCTGCACAAGTCCCTTACGGTTGTGTGAGGTCATGTGTGACAAAGTCTGAGCTCTTGAACAGGAGGAAGATATCGCTGAGGCTCTGGCACTCTAGGGAGCTGTTCAGAGCGATCCAGTTAGCATCCTGTGACGACAGAAGAGAAATACATTACATTACATTACATTACACTACACTTAGCTGACGCTTTTTATCCAAAGCGACTTACAGTTATTAAGGTACAGGGTATTGGTTATGGGTCCTGGTGCAATGTGGGGTTAGTTACCTTGCTCAAGGGCACTTCAGCCATGAATGAAGGTGCTGGTGAGGATGGGATTTGAACCTGCAACCCTCTGATCTAAACACTCTAACAATTGAGCCATGGCTGCCCCTAATACGTACACGCGCAGTCATCTAGGAACAGGTTTGCTACACATCAGACATGAATGCAATTTTGTGTGGTTTATTAATGTGTAACAACTGTTTCTCACAAGCACTGAATAACAGCAGTGAATTGTAAGCTTAACTGCTTGTGCTTCCAATATAGCATTTTAAACCATTTAAACTTTTAACTACTTTCTGTGTGTTTACATAGTGTTACAATGACGAACTGTGCATGACTGTGGAATAGGCATTCCCATTTCACATGTATTAGGGTATATACACCAATCTTGAAGTCAAATTTATTACCATTTAATACCCTTTTTCACTACCTTTAGATTGTTTTTACAACCATCACGACATTCCGATGCCAGTATTGACAAGACATCTTTTGTAATTTCTTAACATTAACTTAACATTACATTACACTTTCGACGACCGAAAGGGAGCAGTGCGATTCCAGAGTACTGTCAGTCTGCTTTCTACGGCATAGACCTACGGCACGCCATGCACTAGGTCAGGTGGCTACTGTTGCATGGATCACTGGTGTATGAAAAAACTGATAAACGGTGAATACACAAAGATTTTTTGTATCAAAATGATGCAACTAAAAAAAAAAAAACCTTGTTTTTCCAAAAATAATACCTTTTGAGAAAATTTACAACTTTTAATGCCATTAAATTTAGGCTTTTTAATTTATCACCTTTTAATACTTTTTACAACCCTGCATACACCCTGTGTATGTAGCGAGCCACACATACAGTAGTATCTATGGCAGTGATGTGCAACAAGCATTCAAAAGTTACAATCCATGTTCTAAATGTCCTGGTTGTACCTGTCCAATTCCACCAGTGATTAGCCTAATTAACGCTTAAACACCCATGCGGCCTATCAGAGGCCAGGTGATGAGTGCAATCTGGCTGATTAAAGTGGACAGGTAAAACCAGGTAATTTGGGATGTGTGGAACTGGATTGTGACCTCTGAATCCATGTTGGCCATCAGTGATCTATAGTATTGATAGTGGTGTCAATGTGTAGCCTTTATTTGTACTTACCCGAGGTGCACTCCAGTTCAGTTTGGGAAACACTCGCCCACCAAGTGCATTTATAGCCTCTAGCACTTTGGCATTGAATTCTGGAAACTCTGGCGCCTGCACAGCAAGTTAAAAATGAGCCAATATTTATTGACTGAAATCACAGTTTGAGTTTAAGTAATTTCATCATAACACATCTGCATATCTTTTGAAGAACATCACGCTATTTTTATTTAATCAAACACATTAAAATAAAGGACAGGGCCTTACTTTCACAGTCTCTGTTGATTCGTCATCAGACCACTGTAAGAAAAACATCAGATTGTCACAAAAAACACTTAAAAATCATCACCTGACACAAAAATAAAAACCAAGGTAAAGTAAACACAGTAGGCTACCTGAACATCGTCATCTGCCTCGGAGTCGCTACTGCTGTCGTTGTGAGTTTGCTGTGAGCTAATTGATCTAAAAATAGAAGAGATGGGGGACACCACCAGATGACAGTACATAAGCAGTTAGCACACTCTCAATGGGGGATGCTGATGATTAGGACTGATTAGTCTGACCCAGCAACATCACTCTTCATCATTTCGATGCTGTAGGGCAGGGATGTCAAACTCAGGGTCGGGAGCCAAATCTGGATCGCGGAGACGGGATTTTATTCGGCCAGCGACATAATTTCAAATGTGGTTTAAAGTTGGCCCACTATATAATAATCAGGGGTGGAAAGTAACCAATTACATGTACCCAAATTACTGTAATTAAGTACTTTTATGAGTAACTAAGTATTTTTTTAAAATGTGTAATTTTACTCTTACTCAAATTACATTTTGGTCCAAGTAGTTTTACTTAATTACATTTGAACCTGCCTTGAGTACTGAGTAAATTCTGATAGGTAGAGAAAAATGAAATTAAGGAAAACATCTGCCAGAAATGAAGGAACCTGTGCATATTTATCATTTCACATACAGTAAAATATCTATTTTGGACTAATCCATTGCATGATTATCCAGCGCCCATCGGTATCATGTCACTGGTTGGACAGCCCAATAGTCGGCAATGGGCAGACCCTGGGCCTGCTTATTATTTTGATTCTGCTCAAAATTCCATGACCAAGTCAGTCTGGCAAACATGGGTATTTGATTTCATATCCGTCTCATTTTTGAAGACAATAAAAGTTTAGTATTTAAACTTCCCCACTGCAAAATAAGCCAGAGGCAAGAGTGGCCTGATTGATCGTTTCTTTGCAGGTTGATGGCCCTCTGAGAATACGGTGCTCAGGGCCAGGTCAACGCTTGCAGGGTTTTGTAGTCATGATAGCCAGGTTACTGGAAGATGACTGGTGTAGAAATAGACAGAGGCCAAGGAGGGCGCTATTCAAGAAGAAAAGTGGAATTTCTCGATAGAAAAGCTAACCGAAAGCAACTAAGTAACTTTTACTCAAATTACATTTTGAAAGAAGTAATGTTGTACTTTTACTCGAGTAGATTTTCAAAGAGGTCATTTTACTTTTACTCTGAGTAGATTTCAAAACAAGTAATGATACTTTTACTCATTTACATTTTTTCTGTACTCTTTCCACCTCTCATAATAATGTATCACAACAAGACTTGATCATGTAATTTGGCTTGTCAGGAATATGAGTGGGCCCAGGCCAATGAAAGAACGTTTTATACCATAATATGATGGGGAAGAGTGTGTGTGAAATGTAATCATGAGTATTAACAGCATGTACACACCATTGTATGCCCGCTACTTCGTTCCAGATTTTGCTTTTGGCCCTCAGTTAATTTGAGTTTGACATCCCTGATAGAGGCGCTGCTTACCCTTCTGGTACTACAAGTGTCCCATCGTCCAGCAAATAATCAATTACATTCTGAGGCAGTGGAAGGATTGAACTGAAAAGAACAAAAGCGGTCAATCAATGCATAAACTTAAAACATCTATGATGCCATCACTACTTTTCAAAGGGCCATTAGCCTACTTATATTCACGTGGTAGCAAAAAAACAAGACTGAAGTTAATACGACACAGAACTGCAATACATCGATAAACAGCATCTTTGTCTCTTTTTTGTTTCATTACAATGTAGCTGTTAGATATATCGGTTGCTGTCACTAACAAGCAAGGTAAAGCGCATCATTTCATTGTTCGCTACCTTAGCCAGCTACATCTGTGTACAGTCAGACCTCAGAGAACAGAGGTTTTCTGCCAAGAACGACAGTCAACCAAAATGAATAAATCATTCATCAAAAGAAGAAGAGGTGATTGACGCACATGACTTTACCTTTTTATTGTGAATTTCTTAAATATCGGATACCAGACCGAGAACTGACAGTTGACAACTTGCTCCTTCTTCATAATGCACAACAACAAACATGGCAGAAAAGCTTCCGGGGTCATGTTATGACGCAACCCTTCAAAATAAAGGTTCGCTACCAAATACATAAAAACGATGAAAAATACCTTCTTCTTCTTCTTCTTCTTCTTCTTCTTCTTCTTCTTCTTCTTCTTCTTCTTCTTCTTCTTCTTCTTCTTCTTCTTCTTCTTCTTCTAGTTAATGGTGGTTCACAATAGCCTATAGCTTGTATGAATGAATGAATGAATGAATGAATGAATGAATGAATCAATCAATCAATCAATCAATCAATCAACCAATCAACCAATCAATCAATCAATCAATCAATCAATCAATCAATCAATCAATCAATCAATCAATCAATCAATTTTTGATCAATAACAATTATTAATTAATGAATTAGCCTAATTAACTACGTAAGTCTACATTTTTGAATTGCTATAATACTCCTAGAATCTCTGGTTTAGGGTTTTTGCAAGATGGCTTGTTTCGCCTTCATCCTTGCGATCAGTAGGCCTAGGTTATATTTTGCCACTTGTAACTAACTCATCTACCAGTCATCTTGATCTGAAGACAGACCCACAAATATAACACACACACACACACACACACACACACACACACACACACACACACACACACACACACACACACACACACACACACACACACACACACACACACACACACACACACTTCTTCCTTCCTTGAAATCTATCTAAGGCTAAAATCTCTGCGAGTTTAATGTTTTGTAATGGCTAACCCCAAAAACTAATGGGGTTAACTAACCCCAATAACATTAAATCTGTCCTTCAAAGAAGACATTGCACAGGATCAGCTGTCCGAAGAGGATCTTTGGGATTTTCTGGCCAAATAAAATCAGCAATGAGGAACTCTGGAGGAAAGGGAAGCAGGAGCCGGTAGAGAAACTAATACTACGAAGAAAGTGGGGTTGGATCAGGCACACCCTGAGGAAACCAGCAACTAGCATCACACGCCAAGCCTTTACCTGGAACCCACAGGGGAAGCGTAAGAGAGGACGGCCTAAAAACACCTGGAGGTGGGACTCTGAGGCAGAACTGAAGAGGCTGGGAACCAGCTGGGGAGAAGCAGAAAGGACAGCTCAAAACCGTGTTGGGTGGAGAAGAGTTGTTGATGGCCTATGCTCCATTGGGAGTGATGGGCCTAAGTAAGTAAGTAACCCCAAAAACTATTAGATTCTATTAGATGGCATTTCCTCCACATGGTGTCATATTCACATGGGCTTATTTTAAACAATGATTAATGTTTGGTATTCAACCAGTCCAGAGCCAAGTGCTGTCAAATGCATGATGCAGATGTGGGGCAGCCGTGGCCTTGTGGTTAGAGAGTTCGTCTTTCAATCAAGGAGGGTTGCAGGTTCAAATCCCCCCTGACCTCTGCCTACATCTCCATCCATGGCTGAAGTGCCCTTGAGCAAGGCACCTAACCTCCATGGAGGGACTGTAACCAATACCCTGAAAAATAATAACTGTAAGTCTCTTTGAATAAATGAAAGTGTCAGCGAAGTGCAATGTAATGTAATGTAATGCAATGATGCCTGAACCATCAGGATGGTTATGGGCTAATGTGCATATTCTTAGCTTCGGTCACGACGGTCAGATATATGAAATACAATGTAGTTAGGCTGTTGTTGTTATGAAATGACTCATTGCAATCAGAGGCGGACTTTCCATTAGGCAAACCACTTGCCTGGGGGCCCTGACCAAATCAGCCCTCCATAGAGGCCCCCAACTGTCACACTAGTCGTGGTAAAAACGCAGAACAGTAGACCTGATCTTCATTTGTCACTTACACAATCAAAAATATGAGCCAAAACAAATAGCACCAAAACACAGAGTTCGAAGGCCCTTATTTTGTGTACATGTTTCAAGAATGACTTCTGAGGGCCCCATGTTAATATTTCGCTGAGGGCCCCAAAACGGCTAGACCTGCCCCTTATTGCAATGTCCATTTGGCATTCGGTGCGACTATCCCCTTGTTTTAAGCATTTGGCGTGCAGTGCGTATCTGGTTTGGGCTACTTTATGGGGCAGGAAATGTTTTGCTTTCCACAGCTGCGTCCTGCCTTTACCTACATCATTAGAATAATCTTTTTGGTGAATCTCTGAGGCTCCTGGTCTCTTCTCTTTTTTGCATTTCTTCATTTTCTGTCCTCCTGTTTTGTAGTGAGACATTTTAATTGGGAAATGGCACACACTCGGTTGAAGCCGAATTATGTCACCCCTTGTAATGAAAGACCAAATCATTTGTGCATTGAGGGTGGTAAGGGGTTCTTGATCTGTTTGTAAGGACAAGAAAGGCAAAAGATCTAGAAATCATGTATTGAATGCATATATGGCACATCTCTCACTCTCTCAAACCAACTTATTGTGAAATAAAATAGAATAACTAATCACAACTTCACGAGGACCCAGTTCTGGGCCCCCCTCATTCCTGGGCCCGGGACAAGATAACCGTTTGTCCCCCCTGTCAACGGGACTACAGACACACAGTGTCATAGAACACGTTTTTCCCTCAGATGTGATTACATGACAGAGCTGTGCCAGTTGACCTGTAAGGTCTAAGGTCAACATCTGAGGCCAAATTTAAATATCAATATACCAACAGGCTCCATTTCAGTATCTAACCTCCCGTCCTCTCTTGTGCTTGTGATAGCTAGCGATGCGAGGCAAGAAGTCATTAACGATTAAAGTACAATTCAAAGGTTATTTTCTCATTTTGTGATTGGGATGGTGAATTAGGGGAAAAGTTACCCAAAAAGTTGTTGTGCATAGGCTGACAGAGGGGAAGCTCTGTTTTCTCTATGCAGGCGGGACATCAGCAAAGTATGAGGCCACACGCACAAGGCAAGGATAGGAGGTTAGATAATGATATAATGAGAGCCATAGAGTGCGTTACAATATGCAACCTTGCCTCCTCCACTTGTGCTTGTGTCCTCGTCCCGCCTCCTGGCCCCTCCTCCGTGGAGAAAACAATAAAGTTTCCCAGCTGTCAGCCTAGCCACAATAACTTTTGAGGGACTGTTTTTCATTCACCGTCCCAATTGCAAATGAGAAAAAGACTCTACAATTGAGCTTTTGCAAGATAATGAAATATAATGCTGTTGTCAGTAATGCCATCATCACATATTGCTTGGTACGAGGAGACAAGCACAAGTGGAGGCAAGGTTGCATATTGTAACACACTCATAGTGTAGTGTGCACAGTCACTCGATTGGTCTTTCTCAAAACCTAGGACAGTGTCCTTCCAAGTGTATCAGCCTAATTAGTCACACCCAGTGATTGGATACTCTTTATTAGTCACACCCAGTGATTGGATATTCTGAGTTCACCAAAGAGTATCCAATCACTGGGCGTGACTAATTAGGCTGATACACTTGGAAGGACACTGTCCTAGGTTTTGAGAAAGACCATTGACCTTATGTAATAGAAATGGCATTGACATTAGTGAGGGTAGCCTACATCAAATCAGGTTTTAAAAATTCTTAAACGTGCCTGCTCAATGGAAGCCCTTCCAGGCCTGACTTTGTGATGTACTGAATATATGGAAAATTAATGTTTAAAAAATTCAAACCAGCCAGCATAGGATGCAATTGATAGTATGTTATTAATATGTAGGCCTACATAACACATTATCTGACAAGGCTATTCTTAAAGCACCATTCCAAGTTCATATGGCAATTGTTTATTTGTCTTTGACAGACAAAACAGTAATGCATAAAAAAAGCTACCCAATGGAGTTTAGTTACAGTTGTTTAATTAAACCTTTATATTAAATTTGATGCACTGACAATATTATAGTACAGCACTCTTCTGTCAAATAGTCTACTCGTGACACTGATGGCCTCTTCCATGTCATTACATTTTAGGGCTGCCACTTCCACAGGGAGAGAAAATAAAATATTCACAACAGTGACATTCAAGTCCACAAGTACAATGTCCTTCTTACAACATGTATATCTCAAGACCAATGAGTAAGAGAATAAATTGCCACTCCAGTAATACACAGCTATGGCTAGGGCTCCGACTCCAGTTCAGTGTTGAGTGGTCATAAACAGTGTTTGGCCAGCTGATCTCCATCACCGCAAGTAGTACTCAATGGCAGCAGAGAAAGCAGCGAAGCCTCCGCATCCCAACACGCCCGCCTTCAACCCGGCACGGAACCCAATCGCTCCTCCTGTCACACATCCACTGTACACGGCATTTTTCCAGTCCGATTTGCCTCTGTGTGACTCGATGATGCACTCTGTGCAGGAAAACATGGCTCCGACGATAGCAAAGTTCTTGGCGTATGACATGCCTCTTTGACCCATGTCTTTCAGCACCTCCTTCGCCGTGGGGGTCCTGAGGGGGTCTTTAGGGTCATATCCAACGTTGGTGTCGATACCAGCCGTGAAAACACCAAACGCACCGCCTAGCACGAAGCCTCCCACACAGGCGAGCAGTGCTTTGAATGTACAACTCTCCATGCCTCGTTCGATCATCTTCTCCTGGTCCGTTTTCTGTGGGCTCGGCATGGGCCCCATCACGGCTGGATTCAGGTCTTTGAGGGGACGTTTGTCTCCTATTAAATGTTGCAATATAAGACTGTACTGAAATTCAGCTGTTGGATCCATATTAGCCACAGAAGCAGATGTTGTTGCGGACGACATTGCAGCATCGCTGTCACTTGTGGAAGCCGCCATGTTGGAAGAATTAATGTACTACTTCGCGTGACACTTCAAGGCGCTTGGAATCCTTCTAGAACTACATGAGCAATGCTGACACCGCGTGGACTGGATGACACCTGCCTTTACATCAAATCAAAGCCAAAGCACCACAAAATGAGGCTGGGTATGTGAAAAATATAAGCGACATGGTAAGATGTAGCCTAATGTTAAATGGTCATTCGTTGAAGAGCTTTATCAGATTTTTGTTACGTATGTAAACATAGGCCTAACTGAAACCATTTCCTCAGTTGTTTTTGACAGCAGGGGGAAAATTGCCAGGCCTATCTAATGTTGACGTAGCTGACTACTTTTTCATTAATGATACAGTGGATAGCCAATTGAAAATTTGCACACCCCTGTTCAAATGCAAGGTTTTCACGATGTAAAAAAGTGGCAGTAAAGAGAAACAATTCCACAACTTTTCCCACAATATAAACTAGGCCCTACAGTGTACATGCAAAAAAAAAAAAGGCTTGTGCAGGTTGCAGTAGCCATAGCCTACCCTGTAGGCCTACTATTCTGATGCATACCATTTGACTCTCAACATCACAAATTAAATGACATTGCAATGCTGCCCCACCATTTCACTGTGAATGAATGCCTTATGGCCCCCTATAGTCCCTGGGGGATGTTCACTCTCAGGCCCCACAGGAAGCAGCCCCTAGGCTTCTAACAAAAATACTGAATCATCCAGTTTCTTTGCTTCTAATGTGTGTGACACTGGGAGCATTCCAATATGCGACCTTGCGTCCTCCACTTGTGCTTGTGGCCTCGTCCCGCCTCCTGGCCTCTCCTCCGCTGAGAAAACCATCAAGTTCTCAGCTGTCAGCCTAGCCACAACAACTTATGGGGGACTGTTTTTCATTCACCATCCCAATTGCAAATGAGAAAATGAATTTACAATTGAGCTTTTGCAAGATATTTCAATATACGGTAATGCTGTTGTCAGTGATGTCATCATGACGTATTATTTCCTGGTATGAGGCCACAAGCACAAGTGGAGGACGCAAGGTCGAATATTGGAACGGACCCACTGTGACATTTCAAGTGACGTCCACCCGTGACGGATAGACTGGATGTATGAGGGCAGTGTCAAGCCAAGAGACAAACAATCCTTTTACTTCCTTTACAGAGAAACAGAGTTCACGTTCATTTCCTTCATTTGCCCCAAATAGTGAACAAAAAAAAACTCCTACTCTATTATAAAACTGAAATAACCCCAGGGTTAGATCTGTTTCAAATCGGAAGATTAATTAATTCTTTCTGACACTGCTAGATAGGGCCCAGAGGTCTACATGTTATTTTCTAATAAAAGGGAAAATATTATTGAAACATTATTCAGTTGATACATTTCAAAACAAAGTAATGCAGTGATGTAGGCCTAGTCGCCTTTGTTTACTGTTCATACTTTCCATACTGTTATGTTATGTCATCCTAAAAATAGGGTCCTTAATTTAATAACAAGCAAGCATTCATCTCCCACTAGACGATAATATGTGTTATGGTGCAAGAGCAAGAGAAACACGCTTGTCATGCAGTGTCAACGTGATCCATTCTCGTTTATGTCATCTTCTGTAAGTCACTTTCGATTAACGCCTCTGTAAGTGTAATGCAATGTAATACAACATAATGACAGACTTGTGTGTTTGTGTTTGCGTATTTACTAAAGTCAGCTGCAGTCGAGATAGACATCTGTGTCTGTGAAGCTGCAGTATGGGCCTCCAAAGTGGTGAATTTCGATGCATTCCAGCGCTTTTCCAGCTAGCGAGATCTTGGGGCCATCGCCGTAACTACCATTGAGGACACAGAGGTCATATCCTCTGTATTTTTTTTTATCTATGATGAAAATTGATATATGATCAACAATGATAAATTCAGTCTGTATACGCCACCCCCATTTATCCTCAAGGCAGTGATTAATGAAAACTAACTAAAGAGTTTGACTGAAGTGTTTGAAGCATTCTAAATGTACATTAGGCTATGCAGTGCAGCGCGCAGTATTTGACCTCGGTATTTGAAAATGTCTGGTTAAGGCCCTGCTCGGGGCCTTGGGAGTGCGCTGCGTCGTACAGCTACAGCTGCTGCCTGGGCGGATCCAGGATGAATGGACAATTCCCTGTATTGTGGCTCTTGTATTTTCGCTAAGAACAGATGCCTTTGTTTCCTCTGGAGCCTAACTCATTGTATATGCCCTCCCACCACATGTGAAAAATTCACTTTTTTCTACTTCTCTTCTCCCCAACACACACACACACACACTACACACACACAGGCACACACATACACACACACACACATGCACGCGCACGCACGCACACACACACACACGCGCGTGCACACACACACGCACACACACACACACACACGCACCCGCACATACACACACACACACACACACATTTGCACACTCAAAGGGACACGGACAAACAGATGTTCCTGGAAGTCCATCTGTAAAGAATCTCTAACGAAATGCAGTGTATGTGTATTACCACTTAGCTTCTTGTAAGACGGGACTTAAGACCGCAAGCAAGAACACAAGGGCATCACTCGCAGAAGAACTAAAGATTCTACGTGTTCCTCCTTACTGTGCTTACTCATCTCGTCTCTCTCTCTGTTGGACTATCAACAAAGCAGCTTTTATTATTTAATCCTTCTCGTTGTTGTGGTTGTGGCTGGCTTGTCTCTGCTGGGTTTCTATAGACAGCTGATGGTTTTAGGTGCAGAAGGGCATGGCACCTCCCAACACCTGTCTAAAACGAGCCTTCAGCACTCTTGATGTCGTACTTACGGTAAGCTCTTTGAATGTGTAATATTGAGACTGTATACTGGCAAATGATTTTTGTGAGGTGATGAAATCTTTGCATCTACCTAATAATAATAATAATAATAATAATAATAATAATAATAATAATAATAATAATAATAATTGTTGTTGTTGTTTTACAATGTATATTAGACTGGAGTTTCTGTTCCTTGACGGTTCTTTTATGTTCCAAAAGAAGTTTGATGACTGTGAATTGCATGCTAATGATGGTGAACTGTATGCTGTTCACTCAGAGCTGGATTAAGATGGCCCGGGGCCCCTGGGCTACTGGTTGCTGTAGGGCCCCCTCGGAATGCAAATTTCTTGACAAAGTTCCATAGACTGTACCATAACCATGATCTAGGAAAAAGGATAGCATGTCCGCCAACTGTGGAAAGGAGAATTAACAAGATTCACTTTTCAATATCGCATCTTGTCACAATTCTGCAATTTTCAACTTTTGGCCAAACGGGGGCCCCTGGTAGGTGGGGGCCCCTGGCATGTGGGGGCCCCTAGGTGGCAGCCATATCTAGCCTGTGCATTAATCCGGCACTGTGTTCACTACTATTGCACTGTATGGTACAGCTGAAAGGCATGCACAGAGGCCACTTTTAACTGATTGTAGTAGTCAGACAATAGGTCCTTGTTTGGCTTATGGTATAGCCACTGACCTGAGGAGACATGTGCGTTTACATGTCACCCGGTGTCATCCTGCACTGACACACATTGCTTTCTGTGTTCTGACTACTTCAATTTGCATCATCTGTTTATCCGATACATGGCTCATTACCTGTGCAAGGTGTCTCACAGTTGAAAAGTAGGTAACACTTTACTTGACGCCGGCGTCACACATATGACATAATGTTGTCATAACATTGTCATAATGCCGTCATGCATGTGTCATTAACATTATGTCAATGTCATAAACATTGTATGACTTTGTCTTTAAGTGAAAATTGGATATGACAAAGACAGGCCTAACAATGTCAACTTTTCATGGTCACAAAACATTTCTGACATTGGCATTATGTTTGTGACTCATTCATGACACTATTATGACACTGTTATGACACTGTTATATCATACGTATGACGCCGGCGTCAAGTAAAGTGTAACCAAAGTATAACACATCCTTTCGTCAAAAAAAATTGTCAAACATTTGTCTTCGTGTGACAAAAAAGGATAGCATGTTCACAAAGTTACTTTATACACAGCACGTCCGAAAAGTTGGCAACAAAACAAAGGTCAAACACACTAATATGTTGTTGGGCCGTATTTAGCTTGGGAGTTTATGCTGCAGCTTTTATGTTGTATTGTTTCAATACACTTCTACAATGTCTGGGTTTATTTCCGTAGCCTCTTACTGCAGATGGGGTTGCCAGCGACCCTATTCACTTGCTGAAAATGCTTAACATCATAACAACATTGCTATGACATTACAGAGAGCCATAGCGCTGTGCTAAGGAGTTAAGTGTTGCAAGACATTTACACCCAGATCTCGTATTGATGATGGTCTGAACACTGTGCAAAGTCCTCTCCAGCATATATCCCAAAGATTCTTAATGATCAGGTTAAGGTCTGAAGTCTGTGAGGTGGCCAATCCATGTGTAAAAGGTTCCACAAAACATAATTTTAAGCATAAATTGCCCTCCACAGAGCCCAGACCTCAACCGCATTGAGAATTTTTGGAATGCTGTAGAAGACTTTGCATGGCATTCCAACTACCATCATCGAAAATTACCTGATTTTTTGCGAAAACTTAATGCAATGGAAGGAAAACAAGGCACCTTGCTTTGGATGTGTCATCAGCTACAGTAAGTGTTAATGTAATGTGATTTAATGTAAGTAGGATGCTAATAACGGTACTTCATATTTTTGTGCAGATACTTGGGGCCTTCATCCTTGCCTTTGCGCTCTTCCAGCATGGAGTTCTTCATAACGAGCAGAAGGTAACCAGGCAATGGTTAATTTGCTTATATACATACACACATCCAATTACATATTTCATTATTGTTCTCTTTGCCATTTCAAATGCTGTTTTTTTTCTCTGCCCCAGCATTGTCAAGGTTTGCGGGAACCTGTTGATTTGGTATAGCTTGAATGAGACATAAGAAAGCCAACTCTGTTTCCAGACTGTAGGCCTATATTAACTGAAGATGAAACCTGGTCTGGTTAAGTGCTTTTAAACAAATAATTATAACAAGGAAACAAAGAGTTAAAAGGTAGAAGAATAAGTACATTTGTGATGAAGTATATCACTAGTGCATAATATTGCAGCCTATTCCAATGTTATTCCAATGTAGGCCACCTATGAGAACCTAATGAGGGTCTTTTGCTTTTCTTTTACTTTTTCTTCTACGTTATACACCTCTCTGCCAATAAGAAAACAAACCAAAATGCTCCCATGACTAAGAACACAGAGTTCAAAATGGCTGCCTGTACTGTGTGTTTGTGTCTAGGTGGAGGAATTCCATGTGGTGGTCATCTCTGTGTATGCCATCGGGGCAGCCATTGCTGCCGGGGCAACGCTAGGACTGTATGGAGTACGGAAAGAAAAACAGTGGGCACTCATTGCGGTAAGGTGGCACGTACAGTCCTTGGACAAGGACATATAGAGTCATTGTGATGTGTCACTCTTGGACTTAATGACCAGGCGGCAATATTTGACACCATGGATATGTATTTGTTGTCTAAAACTGCCATTGCACTCAAAAACATGACTTCACTGATTAGATGGCTAGATTTAAGGAAGGGTCTAGACCTAGACGACCATGTGAACATGACACACAACGGGTATGCCCTTGCCATCCAACATTGCTGCCTGCAAATGGCATCAAAACAAATCATGCTAGGGGTATGAGGCAGGAACAACTTATTGTAACTAGTGTATAAAGTCATTGATGGCACCATAGCACAGAAAACACTGGTTCGAAAGACTGAAAGAAACGGTGGGCATTGACACATTTCTGCCTATTAGGCTATAAGACCAGCTCTGCTTATGTATCAGACTTGATGTACAAAGAAGCCTTTTTTTAGCCTTAGATAGATGAACTGCACTTGCAGACATGTCAACATTGAACCAGAGGGCTATAACCAAAACCTTTCAAAAGCATTATGTACAATTGAATGACAGTGTTGAAAGAAGCTGGCGTCTATGCAAAATTATCTATTTTGTGTAAAGATATAATAATGATTCAGGATCATCTAATCGTCATGTCGAAGAGTTTGTAAGCAAATGGACACCTCATTGACGTAAATATAGGCAGGGTCGCTGAGAGGTTTGGCTGGGCACAGGACAAAGATGTCTCAAAGCTCAATTCTGCCCCCCCCCCTGGACCCGGGACAACTGTTCCCTTTGCCCCCCCCCTGTCAGCACCCCTGACTATAGGTCAGTGTGGAACTTCTTCTTGGATCTTGAAAGATGCTAATTCAACTGAGCCCGTTCAAGCTCCGATAAGTCCAGTTGCTTACATCTAAACTCTTTGGATAACATGAGATGGATGAAGGAACTTCACAAACATGATGGCAAACTGTGCTACTGTCTTTTTGCAGTCCTCATCGGGCATGCTGATCGTCAGTCTATTTCTTCTTCTAATCTCCATAGCAACCGCGATTGAAGCTAACAAGGTGAGAGACCTTGATGACATCCAATGTTCAGAAACCAGGACAAGGCTGTACAGTTTGGGGACCCTGTTAATTATCGTTTTTGCGGGCTTTTTGAGTGAAAATTATCGTACAAGACCAAAATTATTGTTTCAAGGCATCTAAATGAACTGAATGACAACTCTGAAATTGTCGTACATCAAGTTTTTTGGATCGTACAGAGGAAAAAATTGAAAAAGTTATGGTACAAATACGATAATTATTGTACATCTGGCAACACTGGACCTAATGTTCATTTATGACTGATTATAAAATGGTCCCTCCAAACCCAGCCTCTAATTTAATGTAACATTTTGCAGTATGATGTAATGTTTTTATGCTCCACAACCTAATTCTTGGTCATCTACAGCTGTGTTCAATCATTCTCATGCTGTGTGCAACTCTCTGCCTGTCTTGAGTTTTCATTAATCACCTGATTCAGAGGTATGGTAGGCCCACTGTATTACCAAATGTATTCGCCTTGACACAGTCTGCCATCCCAGATGAGATGAAGTTGTAATAGCTACAAAAGGTGGGCCAACATCACATTGAACCCTATGGGTTAGGAATGAGATGGCAGTTAAGTTAATATATGTGAGTCAAGGCAGGTTAGCGAAAACTTTTCATAATAAAGTATTTTTTAATGCTGGACATCCAGTAGTATTAACCACGATAATTTGTGTCCAGGTGGAGCAATACATTGAGGAGTCATACAAGTTGGACCGCCTTCATGAGGCCAGCGAGGAGAGACAGCACGATGTGGAGGAGTGGCAAACTATGGTAAGGCCCAATACGTATGAATGGCCATCAGAGTACTTTGCTCGTGAATGTCCGTTAGGCCCCTTTTTGGGGGAAAACAAACAGAATGTCTCATTAACTTACATGCTACATCGACTCACCTAAATTAACACAGTCCATGCTTCAGCCATGGCTGTTTGGCTATATTATTTGAACAGCTGACAACACAACACATTGTCAGCATGTTGAGCGGAAACAACGCTAGTCTTCAGGTCCTTGTCTTTCGTTTATTCTTTCCCAACACCATCAATTGACTTTCCTTGGGGGTTTTCCCCAATATTTTCCCTCAAAAAGGGGCGTAACATACATTATGGGGGGCATCACGACATTCATGCGTATGCAGCTTTCCTGATTCCTTCGATTAACAAATTCAGTTTCCATGTAGAAGAACAACGCTAATTATGTCTGAGAGTTAAATCAGTTTTTGAAGTTACTTTTGGTTCAGACATGTACAAGTTTTTACGACCGTCAGAACATGTCAGATAAAAGATAAAAACTTTAACATGTCTGAAACAAAAGACACTTTAAGAATTCAGTTTCCATATGTTGTGAAATTAAGCCTGTATATTTGTGTGTTGTATTGTGTTTGTTGTATTTTGTTTTAAGTACTGCACTAAATTCTACATACTGAATGCTTCTACTACAGTACATGTCTTTATTGAATAGATTGATTGCTAGTGCTTTTTATCACAGTGAAATTCTTAACTTGGGTGTACTTTACCCCTTAGCACAGAGCCTATAACCTTACTTTCACCAAAATTGTAAAGGCTATGTCTTAATCTGTTACTTAAGGCTGTCGGTACTGTCATAACAATGTTGTCATAATGTAGTTGAGTATTTTCAGCTAATAGCGAATAGGCTCGCCGGCGACCCCGCCGGCAGTTAGAGGCTACAAGATCTGTATTTCATTTTAAAAGATCTGAGATTGTATAACTTCCCAACTTTTGCAATATTGTCATCAGTTAATCATTGAATCTGTGTCATAGGGTTGTGTCATTGTGTCATTTGTCATCTGTGTCATTTGTGTTTTTTTCTCCAATCAGCTCCAGTGTTGTGGCCTTCACAATGGCTTCCACGATTGGCACGGCCACCACCCCGAGTCCTGCCTCTGCCCAGAGAAGCCAGACAGCTCCATCACATGTGTGAGTGTGCTGCACATCTACTGTAAATGAGGCCATCTGAATGCCTGTCCTCCAGTAGTTTCCTCCATCCTCCTGCTTTCTGCCTCGGTGTCGCTCCCATCTATCCATGGATGAAGCGGAGAGGGAATCGATGGAGGATGGTAGAATCAAAGAATCAGGCTAGGACATTTCCGGGATCCATGGGATGTCAGGTGAACGCCCCTTTAGAAGACCTTTGAGTAGGAGACCTTTGGAGAACTTTGGTTGAGAATAAATTGAGTTCCTTGACACTGTGGATGGCAGTAGTGCACAGCTTGTGCAAGCCACCATCAAACATCACAAAAACAGAAGAAGAACACCTCCTTATAGAGACCAAAATTGTGCACACTCTTTTGCATTGGCTGGGCGGAGTATCTTTCTCTACTATATGATTCTTTGGTTGAATCAAGTGATTTCCCACCCAACTAGGCTATTTAGCATGGCCATCTCTAGGTTAAAAAAAACGTTATTGGGTAGTTTTTTCGTTAGATATATGGCCTTAGAAATCAATAGAATATAATTCAAATTTGGTGGGATTCAGTGCATCCAGGCAGTTTTTCAGCATTTATTGGACTGGAACTCATCAGTCATATCTGGCAACCTTGCAATCACCACATGCCGGCACGCTTCTATGGCATGTCAGCACCCTCCTTTCTCTCCTCGTCCTCTCAAGTTGTTGTGCTTTGAGCCATGCTCAATGGCATCCAGTCTTGAGGTAGGAGGCTGGACCATGGAGGAAGGACTGGAGGATAGATATCGATCTGTAATCACTGGCACCTTGTAATCCCCAAGCCCTATCCTGACAACATTAGCTTTAGTTGCAGAGGCATTGCCCCTACAGCAAAATTACACTGGACTATTAGATAAAATGGAATAGTCATGCCATTTGGGACATAGTGTGTGTGTAAAAACAAGGCAAGGATAACTGCAAAATCCAAACAAAAGATTCCAGTAGTCTGATTAGGTCTATCTGTGAAGACAAACTACCCAACTATATTAATATATTTTTGAACTAAACTAAAGACAATAACGTTTTGTGGACTACTCTTCAACTCTGAAGTCACAGTGATATCAGACTTGAGCTGTGTTGTATAATAATCAAAATGTATCGATATATCACAATATCATCTGACAATTGAATCGAATCGCATCGTATCGTGGAGCATTCTTAAGTATCGAAAATAATCGTATTGCTGGCCCCTGGCCAATGCCCTAGCTCCATAACATAATAGAAGTGGAAAAGTAATTGGAAAAAAGTCGAATCGCATTGTATCGTATCGTGGGTCGTTCTTAACGATTATTGAATCATATCGTCATGGAGCCTGTGATTTACACCCCTACTGTGTTGTGCTCTCTTGCAGGTAACCGCCACATTCCTAAATGGGACTGCTACAATAGAGGAGCAGGTGTATGAACAGGTAACCTTCCTTTATAAACTGGAAACAGACAGTGACGATGACTACTACTTTTACCCCTTTTTTTAGCACGTTTAGTTGGACTTTGTTTGGTTCTTTTTTGTTGGCAACATGAGACACAGGGATTGATTTTACGTGTTTGTTGTATGTGTACAAGTCTAAAAAGATATATTCAGAGAATCTCATCATAAGCAAAAGATTAAAATAGGACTGAGTCACCAGGTGTGTGTGTGTGTGTGTGTGTGTGTGTGTGTGTGTGTGTGTGTGTGTGTGTGTGTGTGTGTGTGTGTGTGTGTGTGTGTGTGTGTGTGTGTGTGTGTGTGTGTGTGTGTGTGTGTGTGTGTGTGCACGCGCACAAGGAGTCCAATTGTTCTTTTTCCATGTTAATATCATAGGAGCCCGGGTCATGGCCCCTGCATTCAATTAATCTTTGTTTCTCATGCACAGCTAAACTAATATAATTATCATCTAGAATGATTTCTGAGGTGATAAAATGGCATTCACTTAAAGGAAGCATTGCATTTATCTTTACAGACCTGTGTGCCACTGATGGTTGGGTTTATGAGAAGGGCATTCAATGTTTTCCTGACGTTGCTATTCGGTTTATGCATTCTTGTGGTAAGTAACACAGCATAGATTGTGCTAGTATGGTATTATAACAATAATTTCATTTCATTAATGCACTCACTTGTCTGTTGATTTGATACTATAATTTATATGTTGTTGATGATGATGTTGTATGTACAGTGCCCTCCATAATTATTGGCATCCCTGGTTGAGATGTGTTAAAAGCCTTAAAATAAATTCAGTGTTTATTGCAGAAGAATACTGTCACACTGAAAATTTTAGGAAAATGTAGCCTTCAACTCAAATGAATTGTAGGAAAATAAAAAAAATCCCTGACTAAAAAATAATTATTTTTCATTAAATCACCTGTTCCACAATTATTGGCACCCTTAACAATTCCCAGGAAATAAATATAATTGAAGCATTTCTGTCATTTCTACAGTAGTTTACAAAGTTTACCAGAGTATGTAGGAACATTTAATTAGTAATTCATCACTTCCTGTTTCCCTGGGGTATAAATATGACGTGACACCGAGGCCATTTCTCTTATCCACTCTTAAACATGGGAAAGACAAAGGAACACAGCATACAAGTGAGGCAGATGTGCGTCGACCTTCACAGGTCAGGCAGAGGCTACAAGAAGATTGCCACTCAACTGCAGCTGCCCATATCTACTGTGAGAGGAATAATTAAGAAGTTCAAAACAACTGGAACAGTGGTAAACAAGCCTGGACGAGGACCCAAGTTTATTTTGCCACCACGCACAGTGAGGAGGATGGTAAGAGAAATCAAAATATCTCCAAAGCTCACTGTTACAGAATTACAACAAATGGTAGCATCCTGGGGTCACAAAGTCTCCAAATCAACCATCAGGCGCTGTCTACACGCCAACAAGCTGTTTGGGAGGCATGCACGGAGAAAACCTTTCCTCACCCACAATCATAAACGCAAACGTCTGGAGTTCGCCCAGCGGTATTGGGGCTTCAACTGGGACCGTGTGCTTTGGTCAGATGAGACCAAGATTGAGCTTTTTGGCAACAAACACTCTAAGTGGGTCTGGCGTGCCACGAAAGATGCGCATGCTGAAAAGCACCTCATACCCACTGTGAAGTATGGGGGTGGGTCAGTGATGCTGTGGGGCTGTTTCGCTTCCAAAGGCCCTGGGAAGCTTGTTAGGGTGCATGGCATCATGAATGCTTTGAAATACCAGGACATTTTAAATCAAAATCTGTTGCCCTCTGCCAAAAAGCTGAAGATGGGTCGTCACTGGGTCTTTCAGCAAGACAATGACCCTAAACATATGGCCAAATCTACACAGAAATGGTTAACCAGACACAAAATCAAGCTCCTCCCATGGCCATCTCAGTCCCCAGACCTCAACCCCATTGAGAACCTGTGGGGTGAGCTGAAGAGGAGAGTACAGAGGAGAGGACCCAGGTCTCTGCATGATTTAGAGAGATTCTGCAAAGAGGAATGGCTGAAGATCCCTCTTTCTGTCTTTTCCCATCTTGTGAAACATTATAGGAGAAGATTAGGTGCTGTTTTGTTGGCAAAAGGGGGTTGTACAAAATATTAACAACAGGGGTGCTAATAATTGTGACACACATTATTTGATGTCAAATAATTATTTCTTTATGTGGGATTTTTTCCCCACTGAATAAATGCACTTGTATTGAAGGTTGGATTTTTCTCTTTTTTTCCATTAAGGTCCCATATTATTTAGAGAAAAATAATAATAATTGGAAGCTAAAAAACACATCTCAACCAGGGGTGCCAATAATAATGGAGGGCACTGTATATCTCAATAGTCTCTTATTTATACATATGCATTTGATTTTTAATGATAATGACGATGACAATGATGATGCCGCTGCCACTATTGTTATACACATTTTCTTTGAAAAAAGAAAGCATCGCGCACCAGTAATTTTTCTGAGTTGCTGACTCTAATATCTAATGCCACTTTTCCACTGCCGTTTTTCTGGTAGGTCTACAGCTTGACACAGTGCGACTCGGCCGCCACTTTTTGCTTTACGATTGAGCTGTGTCGTGCCTATTCGAAAAGCAAAAAGTGGTGGCAGAGTTACACTGTGTTGAGCTGTACGCCTACCAGAAAAACGGCAGTGGAAAAGAGGCAATAGAGAATAAATAAAATGTCACACTCTCTGCTCCAACTTGTTTGAAGGCCAGGCGGCCAAAACGTCACTTGAGCAGAGTGTGCGAATTCTTCTTTATTTTCTTTGACTCACATTTTCTTTGTCATTGTGTAGGTTGCAGCGACGACTCTGACTATCGCCTTGCTTTATCAGATGAGGAAGAAGGAAGTTAACACATCTGTAGTCTTCAAACTCACTCCAAGTGGATCCACCTACGCACAGTTTGCCAATGCCAACTCTGACCAACATTATCTGCTAAGCTGAGAGTGGACACGCAAAAACACACACGCACGCACACACACACACACACACACACACACACACACACACACACACACACACACACACACACACACACACACACACACACACACACACACACACACACACACACACACACACACACAGCTTATGAAAAATTCTATTTTGAAGTAACACATGCACGTGTATATATGCTGAAAGAAACAACGTATAGAGGCTATAGAGAAAGTGGGTGTTTGTCAACTAACGTCTATGCCAGAGATCACTGTGACATCATTTGAAATTAAACAGGCATCTAATTTAAAAAAACTTGTTTTTTTCACATTACCCTTCCCGGTAACATCTTATTTGAAGGGGTCTACATAATTGTCTCATATGACCTGCATAAGAATGACATAACATGGGGGGTGCTGTGGCGCAGCGCGCTAAACTCCCCACATTTGGGCTTACATGCCCACCCATGGGGACCCCGGTTCGAGACCGGCCACTATCTTCGACTGTCCTGTCAAATAAAGGCAAACGCCCCTAAGAGCTCTTTTCCAAAATGAGATATATCCATTTTATAGAATGTTGGGAAATTGACATTTTTGTACTGGGCATTCCATTGAATTGCATGCATTTTATAGAGGTTTAAAAAGCATGTTCTCAAAACATTTGAATGGCAAGAATTCACACATAGATGATAGGACTACGTATCAGTCAATTCCAATATTAATGCAAAAAGTCAAAAATAGGGGATATAGCGTTTTGGATAAGAGCTCTTCATATATAAAAGAATGAGACATAACATACATCAAGAACATTAATTCCACATTGTTGATGTTTATAACAGTTGCCATGACGTGCCATTCGTGTTTTGGAATGTGACGCTGACATTGTGTAACATGACTCTCGACAGATTACATTGCAAAAACCGAATGACACATTATAACTGATATTATTATAACTATAATGATATTGATATTCCTGGGTAATGGGTAATGTCATTCATACAGTATGAAGGTTACAAGTCACCCTTATGTTGACCCCCAGTGTTACTCATTACTTTTATGGTGAATGTGTTTGTCACTAAATGTGTTTTTGTCATTGACTCTTTAAAATAAACATACAATGTTTTCATTTACTGTTCTTTCAGTGTATACATCATTTATAGACATGTTATACCATAAGTCAAAGATGATTGATGGCCACGACTGAAATCTGATTCTTTGTCCATAGTTTGACAGTGTGGCTTACAAATATCCGTTTGTGTTATAACTGTGAGGTAACCCTGACTCTGGTCATTAATAGTTAAATTATGCACATAATTATATGTTCAACCTAGAGGTTTTAGCTGTATTGCAATTGGGAGAATATTTGCTCTTCTCTATTATGTACCCTTTGCATGTAATGAATTCTTCTGACCAGCAGATAGCGGCAGTGTCATAAATACACTTATTAACGGCTCTGACATACACAATCATGGGCAACATGTCACAGCAGAACTAGGCTCCGCACGCCTAGAACCACGTCTGAGGCAATTCTAAAATTGACCCGGTTAGAACTGAAGATGGGTGCATATGGTAAATGCAAATAAAAAGTGAAGCCATGCCTCGGTAGAATGAGAAGCCCTCAGAATCGGTAGATGGGAAAGAGACTTATGTGCTGTAGTACATGTCTATGGTCAGTGGTGTAGTCTACTTTTTTATGGTGGGTATACTGTATATTTGAGCATTTTTCGAAGTGGGTATACTGTATATATTTGTGCTATTCTAAATAATGGATCAATTAATTTTAAGTGGGTATACTGAAAACCCTGACATTTTGAAGTGGGTATACTCCGTATACCTGCGTTCTACGTAGACTACACCACTGTCTATGGTTCCATTACTGTCAAAGCAGACAGAAATAAGCTCTTGCGAAATAGAGCCATCATAAAAAGCGATGACACACTTCCTCACATAGTTATTGAGGACAGTTACACTTTTCATGTAGTATATAATCTTTGCTATACTGAATGATTTGGAGGGGGTTGTAACTTCATGTGTGTAGGGATACATCCTGAAGGGCCAACCACATTCATGTGCCTACCGTATTAATAAAGACCTTGCATTTTGACAAGGATCTGTGGAGAAAGCCTTGAAAGAGAATACTGCGAACTACAGCTACATAGGCCTAATACTGTGTGTCTCTTACCGCTACAAAAAAATGTTTAAAAAAATGCTGTTTTCATCCATGTGGATATACAGCACTAGTGGAAAACTGCTCTTTTGCCCTTGACCAAAAACTGTTCACCGTCCAATAGATTTAGCTTTTGACATTTCCAGTTTGTACAAACCCACAGGCTAGGCAACAAACTGCTTGGCCCTCACTCATTCGTTTTCCTGCAGTTATGTTTATAGACCTGCAGAAGGTTTGTGAGCCATTGCATCATGACAGTCAGATCAGAATGCTACATTTCATCAGCTGTGATACAACGTGTACAGGATTTTCATTGGCAGTAAAGGTGCACTGTCTAATATTTATAGCAGTTTATTTCCAGAATTCATGCTGCCCATTCACTAATGTTACCTTTTTCATGAATACTTACCACCCTCAAATTCACCATATTCATTATGACTGGGGAAATTGCCCTTTTCATACATGAAAAGGGGGATCTTCTCCATGGTCTGCCATTTTGAATTTAAAGAAATGGGCCTTTTTAGCGGAAATTCTTACTGTATTTTTGGCCACAGGCTACTACTGGTACTTGATGCACTTTCTGTTAAAAACCCCAAAAAGAGAGGATCAGTGTATGGATTCCAATGTATATTGGAATGAACAGACACAGTTCATAATTGAAGAGTCATGCTTACAGAGAGAATAATTCATTTATCCCATGCTAGGTCTACTTATAACCAACAGAGGGCACACCATACCATTTTTAAGAGAGCCTGAGACCAAACAGTTGGTGGGCAATGACCTGTGTGTGTGTGTGTGTGTGTGTGTGTGTGTGTGTGTGTGTGTGTGTGTGTGTGTGTGTGTGTGTGTGTGTGTGTGTGTGTGTGTGTGTGTGAGAGAGAGAGAGAGAGGGAGAGATAGAGAGAGAGAGAGAGAGAGAGAGAGAGAGAGAGAGAGAGAGAGAGAGGGAAGATATATTTTTGGGTTTGATTTTAGCTAGGGTCATTCACTGCCTCGCTATGTTGGAAACCAATTTTTGTAATGGGAAGTTTACGGAGCCAGGCCATTGTTTTGTACGGCA
>NC_085871.1:21560921-21565921 GCF_034702125.1 Engraulis encrasicolus
GGGGCCAGACAGGCACAGGCGGGGGTCAGGAGCAGCCCCTGCCCGCTAATGAGGTGGGGGACCTGGGGGAAGTCCGGCTGCCAGAGTCCCAGGCTTTTTGGCCTCCATCAGGGGTCGCGTTATGGGAGCACTTATCAGGGGAGGGATGAAGTCAAGTCACGTTATATCATTTAGCAGTGGAGAGTGTTCTGATGTGTTGTTGTTCAGTTGGTGAAAGAGACATAACGAAAGGGCGGAAAGAAGGAGAGATAGAGGCAGAGGACAAGAGAGGGTTAGGGAAGAAGATGAGAAACACAGATAGAGAGAAAAAGGCAGAAGAGGCAGAGAGTGGAAGATCTTTTAGAGAGAGAGAGAGAGCAAGAGAACGAGAGAGAGAGAGAGAGAGAAAATTCTCATGCTTACATGTTTAAGGGTTAAAGCATTTTCCAGACACATACTGTACGCAAGGTTTCAGAATTTCTTTGGCATGTAGTAATGTGACTTAACCATGATCCTCTGCCCTATGCTACGCTGTGCTCATGTTTGTTCAAGCCATATTAAATGCCATACTTGCCCCCGTAAGCCGGAATAATACCTTAAGTACCTATGTGTGTAATGCTGGAAACATCACTTTTAATAAATGAGTCAATTCTTTTTTTTCATTGTGTGTGTGTGTGTGTGCGTGCGTGTCTGCGTGTGTGTGCGCGCGCTTGTGTGTGTGTGTGTGCGCTCACGTGTGTGTGTGTGTGTGTGTGTGTGTGTGTGTGTGTGTGTGTGTGTGTGTGTGTGTGTGTGTGTGTGTGTGTGTGTGTGTGTGTATGTGTGTGCGCACGCTCACGTGTGTGTGTGTGTGTGTGTGTGTGTGTGTCTGTGCACGCGTGTGTGCGTATATGTGTGTGTGTGTTGCCTTCGACTTGCCTCGCCATCAAATTTATGCCTTGCCAACTCTGGTATTCTGTGCCCTTGCCAGCTGTTTTCTTTTCTGAGGTTAAAACTCGATAAATCAAAGGAGGTTAAGCTGGTGTCCGTGGACTGACTTTCCTCCGATTGGTCTCAGAGCATGAATCACACAGCCAATGAAAAATCAGCACCACCACTCAGGAGCGGAGACAACAAGCATGGCAGGCAGAGGAGAGGAGGGGAACATAAGAGGGAAAAAGAGTAGAGAAGAGTAAAACAGGAGAAAAGAGGAGAGGAGACAAGAGGAGAGGAGAAGAGAAAAGAGGAGAGGGGAGGGGAGGAGAGGAGAGGGGAGGGGAGGAGAGGAGAGGAGAGAAGAGGACTGGAGAGGAGAGGAGAGGAGTGGAGATTATACAAGAGGAGAGGAAAATAAGAGGACAAAAGAAGCAAAGCAAAACAGGAGAAAAGAATAAAGGAGCGGAGAGCAGGAGAGAGAAAAAACAGGAGAGGAATGAAAGAGGAGAAGACAGGGCAGGACCGAAGGGATGAGGAGCAGAGGAGGAGGAGGAGGAGAGCTGGTTTGGTGTATCTCTCTGCTGTCGCCTTGTAATACAGTACATATCTTGCATCAGCAATTCCAACAACGCCCGTTGTCCCTATTTCATGGCAGTTTGTCACGTTGCTACGGCAATGATTAATCACTTTGCCCCCTTGTCACCTATCCCATAATATCGCAACGTCCTATCCCCCTCCGTATCCCCGCTCGGTCACCCCACCACATGCCCAGTGCACTTCCTTATCCCCTATAACCCCCACCCCAATTTGCACCTGGTCACTCTGTCACACTCCTCCCAGTCACACTCATAACCTACACAATGTACCACTCCCGTACCCCAATGTTGCCAGGTGGAAAATGTTGAACTGTCGTACCAAAACCTCAATATTATCGTTTTCAGAAATTATCTTACACAAACCAAATGGTTGTTTGAAGGCAACTAAATGAACTGAGTGAAAACTCTTAAATTTATCGTACGCCATCTGTTTTGGATCGTACAGAGGACAAAAGTATGGCAAAAATACGATAACTATCGTACATCTGGTAACACTGCCTCCACCCAATCTTGTTCCTAACTATAACTTGTTCACCCCACCACAATTCACGCCATTGCCTTCGTAACACCCCACAGCACCACATCCCTACTCCGTACCCCACTTGGTTACCTCCTTGTTGGCCCACTTTGGTTTGGGGGCCATTGGTTTGGGGGCCATTTGGTTTGGGGGCCATTGTGCCCGTAACACCCTGCACCGCAACTCTACTCCATATCCCACTTGGTTACCACCTCGTTGGCCCACTTTGGTTTGGGGGCAATTGGTTTGGGGGGCACTGCCCCCGTAACACCCTGCCGCACTGCATCCCTACTCCGTATAGTCACCCCCTCGTACTTTGATTTGGGGGACATTGGTTTTGGGGGCCCTTTGGTTTGGGGGTCATTGCTCCCGTAACACCCCGCACCACATCCCTACGCCGTACCCCACTTGGTTACCCCCTCTCTCATTGGCCCACTTTGGTTTGGGGACGCTGCCTGGCCCTTGTCTGTGCTGTGGTAAGCGGATCCGGGGCCTCGCGTCGTTTGTCAAGTAACTCGATGCCCCTCGGCCGCAGTGGAAAAGGACATTTTGCAGATGATGTAGTGTGGGACGGCAGGTAGGGGGTAAGGAGGATTGTTGGGAATGGGGGGAGTGGAGGGGTGTGGTGGGTGCGGTGGTATGGGTGTGGTGGGGGTTAGAGGGTAGAGGGTAGGGTTGGATAGTTGGGAATGGGGGTTGTGAAGGGGTGGGTACGGTGGTGTGGGTGGGTGGTATGGGTGGGGGGTGGAGGTAGAGGAGGTAGAGGGAGTGGGGGTATGTTGGTATGGGGTGGTGATGGTGGTGGGTGGTGGTGGGCAAGGGTAGGATAGTAGGAATGGGAATATTGGGTAAGATGGTTGTGTGTGTGTGTGTGTGTGTGTGTGCGTGTGTGTGCGTGTGTGTGTGTGTGTGTGCGTGTGCGTGCGTGCGTGTGTGCGTGCGTGCGTGCGTGCGTGCGTGCGTGCGTGTGTGTGTGTGTGTGTGTGTGTGTGTGTGTGTACATGTCTGTGCATGGGTAGATGACGTGACGTGTAAATTTTGCTGTCGCAGGCTCTTAAAATTAAGTAAATTCATGCTTTCAAAATTGTCAATGCTTTAAATGATTAAACTAATGTCGTTGCTGTGAAAAAGTAATGTGTAATAAATCCAGAGCTTAAATAAGTATACTTAATTTTGAGTCAAATGTCACATTTGTCCTATGGTGTGACTGAGGCAAGCCTGGTTCTCCATATGAAAACATTTTTAAATAAATAATCAAAGCTCAGTCATCTGTCTAAACAACCCTGGCATGTTTTTCCAGATGTCTATTTTAGCAAGTGGCAATGCTTAATTTTTTTCCTGTTTTTCTGAGACCATATGGACTTATGAAACTTTGTCGCAGAAAATAATGTCCTGTGGTGTGACATCATTTTTTTGGTTAATTCTGTGGATAATTATCTATTGTTCAAGCTCCAGCGGTACATAAATTGTGACTTTAGACCCTTAAGAAGCCAATGGCAAGGGTGGATTTTAGATTTTTCTCTCAGAGTTCTTCAGTCAATCAATTATGTTTTGCTACCACAAGATGTATTAGTTTTGTAGTCCTTTGGTGTGACAGCCATAAAATACATTTTGACAATAGTGTATATTTTTCATATTTTTTTCCTATGTAGATGTATGAAAATGCATCTTACTAAAGGTGAAATTGTATTTCAGTTGGCAACGACATGGCTTTAAATTAACTCAAAAGCTCAAAAGTCCTATGGTGTGATGGTAAAAGTCCTATGGTGTGATGGTAAAAGTCCTATGGCAGGGGTGGCCAACCAGTCGGAGACCAAGAGCCACATTTTGTAATGTGTCACAGCAAAGAGCCACATCGGCACACAAACATCACGTTGGCACGATGCGCACATTCACCAACATGGGCATCACCCATCCTTCTCGCACCACAGACCAGCATACACAACAACACATGGGTACGAACATCAACCATCTCTTCCTTTCACACACACACACACACACACACACACACGCACACACACACACACACACGCACGCACGCATACACACACACAGTGTCAGATTGATGTTGCACTCCAACTTAATGGCCTGACTACAAGACAATACTGAATATGAGATGACCCCCCCCCCCTTCTTTTTTACTGCTTCAATTTTTTTGGGGAAAAGGTTTTTTCCAAGATAAAAATGTTGTTTTACATAAGAAGACAAGGTAGGTCTACACAGGTCACATTTTAATAAAACACGTTTTAAAACACAGCACCATGAGCACTCTTTATAACAGAGCACCAATATAGTAACGCGGCACAAAGTTTATCCGCCTCTCTTAGCTCATTTGGGGGTTAGGCGCACACAGGCACCGCTTTCTTGCGCACAGATTATCATTGGATGTCTGACGACGACACCATCCAAAACTTAACAAGTTGGTTCGTCAAATTGCCGTTCATTTTCCACATTAATGTTTCAGCGGGTGCTGACAGGGGGCCAGGGGAAAAAACAAAGTTTTCTTTTTGAGACTAAACTGAGCGCGAATAAGCGACAAGTCGATTGAACTTGTTTCCCACCTTCACGCTGTCTGCCCGCGCCGCTTTGACAATGGCTGATAGACCACGGCCGACATTCACAGCGAAAACCAGGAAAGAATATTATTTTTGGCGCTATTTTTTGTATAGCCCGCGAAAATAAGTCGATTTTAAACCAAAAACACAATGTCACATTTGGGTCAATAGCCATGAACACTCTTTCTAACAGAGCGCAGATGGCTACGCAGCACAGAGATTTTCGGCGCATCTCTGCTCCAGACAGACGCATCTCTCTTGAGCAGATAATCATTTGCACATGTATTGCCGCCATATCCGAGCGATAGAATCCACATACGGACATTAGTACATTTTCTTGACCTTGAGCGTTGTATTGCCTTGAGGAGTGATGGCCAAATCTTTCAGGTTAAAACATTTTGCCGCTATTTTGTCTAGTCAGCGAAAGACGCGCTCACT
>NC_085871.1:21575921-21578421 GCF_034702125.1 Engraulis encrasicolus
TTGACAATAAACTTGACTTGACTCAGGCAGCATGACTCTTTTTATATCAATATTTCTGTCTTTCAATATTTATTTATTTTCTCTCTTTCTTTTGTCCTTTTCTCTATTGGGTGTCTATGCCACGCTGCCTCTCTGCGTCTTTCGTGAAGCCACTATATCTACATTTCTCATGTCATTTCATCTCTTTTTTCTCTCTGTCTCGCTCCCTCTCTCTCTTTCAACTTCTCCTTTTCTTTCTGTCTCTCTTGCTCCCTTTTTCTTTCTCTGTCTCTGTCTGTCTGCCCTCCTCTCTCTCTGACTGACACGCACACACACACACACACACGCACACACACACACACACGCACACACACACACACACACACACACACACACACACACACACACACACACACACACACACACACACACACACACACACACAAATGCATTAAGTTTTATGTGTCAGCTTTGTCATCTCTCCTTCTTCCCACACAGCCAGCACATAGACACTCTCCACAGATATTCTTCACTGTATCAGCTATCCTTCAAGTTGGAATACTGTTTTCTCTGGGCGTTTGCGAGTCGTGGTTAAACATTGCAAGGTTTGTGTTTTGCCTGAAAGGGTGTGTGTGTGTGTGTGTGTGTGTGTGTGTGTGTGTGTGTGTGTGTGTGTGTGTGTGTGTGTGTGTGTGTGTGTGTGTGTGTGTGTGTGTGTGTGTGTGTGTGTGTGTGTGTGTGTGTGTGTGTGTGTGTGTCAGCTTCGTCATCTCTCCTTCTTCCCACACAGCCAGCAGAGAGACACTCTCCACAGTGTCTTCACAGTATCCTCTCTCTTTCAAGTTGGAAAGTAGAACACCTCCTACTTATTCCCTGTGAAGCAAGATGGTGTATTTATGTACAAAAATGGCATCGCCAGACCTCAGTCATGGGCTTTTGTAAGCTTTGGCAAGCTGAACATGCCACCCCCCACATCACCAGCCTTTTCTGATGTTCAACAATACACCAGGCGTAAAAAAAACGCATTTCCCCTCAGTCTTGGTTGAAATATCAGTGCCTGCTCACTTGCTACAAGGCTCAAATACGTCAGTAGGAAAATAGTTTTACTGATCATAATTTGAGTCAACTATGATGCATGTCAAAAAAATGGTACAAGATTCTATTTTTATTATTCTAATCCCCTGGTCCCAGAGTCACTACGACATTTCTCTGAAGAGTGACAATAAAGAGTTTCACTTTCACATGTAGGCCTACTTCTCATTCTTATAGTTCGTGAAAAAGAAAAAGTCAGTTGAGGGGAGAAATGCTCACTCTCAATTCGTTACTCATCCCATGTACTTTTTACGACTGACTGAAAAAAAAATGAATTGGATCCATCCACCCCGGAGATGATATACTGCACAGGCCTAAAACACATCCACACACCCACCTCTATCACGAATGGAACATTAAGCCTTGTAAGGTGTTCGTTTTCATTTTTTAGCTTGAGAAAAATAGCATCAGTTATTATTCTTTTACACTGAGATTCACTAGCTTTGGCTCATTTTCAGCAAGGAACATGAATCTTTCTCCTTATCTTTCTCTCTCTGTATTTCTCACTCTCAAAAACATATACAGTCCCAGGAAAAAGTTTGTACACCCTTTGAAATGTCTTACATTTCTGTCAAAATTGGTCATAAAACATGGTCTGATCTTCCTGGATATCACAAGAAGGAACAATCAGAGTCTGCTTTAACTAATTCAATCCAAACATTTACAAGTTTTCATATTTTCATTGGCCATAAGATGTAAACATTCACAGGACAGCAAGGCATAAGTAAGTACACCCTTGCATTCAATAGGTTTTAACCCTAAGTTAGTCGCAATAACCTCAACCAGATGTTTCCTGTAGTTGCAGATCAGATTAACAAAACAATCTGGATGTATCTGGTCTCCCTCTTCTTTAGAAAACTGCCTCTCCTCAGCAAGGTTTGTGGGATGTCTGGAGTGCATAGCTTTCTTGACTTCATGCCATATAATCTCAATTGTTTTTTGTCAGGGCTTTGACTGGGCTATTTCAGAATGTGTATTTCATTATTATGAAGCCATTCTAAAGTCAATTTGCTTCTAAAGTATGGGTTGTTGTCACATTTCAGCACCCATCATCTTGTGTGTACCCCATTAATTTTAGATTGGCAGAATGAATCCCATTTTAGCTATTCTTGGTTACATCTCCTCTTCTGAGTATGGTGGCGGGAGCATCATTATATGCGGCTACCTTGCTGCCTCAGGCCCTTGACAGTTTGCTATTATCAGTGGAACAATGAACTCAAGTTTATTGTGATATTTTACAGAAAAAAAACGTGAGGAAGTCTGTCACACAGTTGAAGCACACAAGAATGGGTCCTGAAATGTGACAACAACCCATACTTTAGAAGCAAATCGACTTTAGAATGGCTTCATAATAATGAAATACACATTCTGAAATAGCCCAGTCAAAGCCCTGACAAAAAACAATTGAGATTATATGGCATGAAGTCAA
>NC_085871.1:21583421-21593421 GCF_034702125.1 Engraulis encrasicolus
CGACTGCAGCAATCCTTGCAGGTTGTTGCATTGCCTTTTATATTGCGTCTAAATCCCATTGGGAGAGTACGAGTTGCAAATCCCCCGGCATCAGAGGCTGGCATACTACCAGTGTTGCCAGATGTGTCTGACCAAATACCGCCCAAAAGGTTCTGAAAAAACGCCAAAATGCTAAATTCCGCCCAATTTCAACAAATTGCATTGACTTCCGTGGGCCCAAAACGGCTGAAAAACCGCCAAATGGCCAATTTGTCCCGTTTTCACCCGCAGACGCCCATCCCAAGTAGCCCAATTGGGCGGGCACCCGCCCAATCTGGCAACACTGCATACTACCAGGGTAACACAGATTGGATGTCAGTATATCCTACCAACCAGGGCTGGCCTGGGAGAAAAAATCAGGCCGGGCATTTTCAGCGTCAGTCACTGAGAGAGACAATGAAACTAGGCTGTGACAACATTTTTAGTCATCTATTACAAGCTATTTTGACTATTTATCTTCATCTGGCTCGGAGAGGTCAACTGTGGCAGCATAAGGACTGATACCATTACATTGAGAGGAGGACCAGGCCAAAATTTTCAACAGTTCACCGGGCAAATGCCCTGTCTGCCTTATGGCCAGTCCAGCCGTGATGTCAACGCAGTGTGTGCAGGGCCACTGACAGCTTTTACTGGGCCCTGGGACAAAGACATTTGAAAAGGCCCACCACTCAATATGTACTGTGTAATGAGGACCCCATTTTGTGCCCCCTCTCTCTCCCTAGGCCTGGGAAAACTGACGCGTTGTCCATGTGTGTGTGTGTGTAAGGTGTTGTTGGCCTATATCAACACTCATGGCAAACACGCACACGCACACCCACTGGCTGGGAGAGCTCCCTACGGTACACACACACACACACACACACACACACACACACACACACACACACACACACACACACACACACACACACACACACACACACACGGTCACTATCAGAGGAGAGGGGGGCAACCAAACATAAATAGCGGAAGGTCCAGTTTCTCACACAACATTATTAGTGTTGTGACTATAAGAACACACAGCCTGGCTCGAGAGTCACGTGATCGGTTGGACAAGATGGCAGCTTAGTTCAGCTCTCCTCAACCCAGACTTGTGAAAATTGTTTTAATTATTGGTTTCTGTAGCTAGTCTACACCAGTCGAACAGTTTCAGTAATTTTATACTTCAGTCGACCGTGTGCCGTATCAAAATGTCAGGAACAGGCAGGAAAACTGCATCTAAATCGTCGAACAGTAAGTCCGATATTGAAGCTATCGCGGACCTTGTGCTGGCCAAGCAACGTGGCTTCCTTGAGGCACGTTTTGATCAACTTGAGCGGATTGGCAAGGAGACCGAGGCCAAACTGTCCAAGATACAACAGGACTTGGGGACTTTATGAGGGAATGTTGGTGCTGTGAAGGGCGAGATTGGGAAGGTTCGCTCTGATGTTCAACGTAATGCTAATGTGCTAGCTAACCATGAGAGCCTGCTGGAAGAGTTGCAATGTAAGCTAGCAGCTTTGGAGGATCGCAACCGGAGGTGTAACCTCCGCATCGTCGGCCTGGCTGAAGGTGCGGAGGGTTCAAATGCTGTGGAATACTTGACCCGTGCTCTCCCTCGTTGGTTTCCCGCATTGGGGAACATCGAAGGGGAAATAATGAGGGCACACCGGATTTACAGTGGTGAGGATGATTCGAACAAGCCCCGGCCCCGCACCCTGATTTTTAAGGTGCTACGCTTCACTACCCACCAACGCATTCTGAATGCAGCCAAGAACGCTTCTCTGAAAGTGAAAGGAAAGCAGGTTCGTTTTACCCTGGATTACAGCGCGCACACACTCAACAGGCGCAAACCTTTCTACAACGTCATGGACAAAGCGAGAGCCAAAGGTGTCGAGTTTGGTTTTCGTTATCCTGCGACTCTGAGAGTGAAGCTACGTGCTGGACAGTTCGAGTCTTTCAATTCTGCAACGGACGCCGAGGAGTTCATCGACTCCCTCCCGAGTTTCACGCCGCTCATTGACCCGGTGTCCGATCCAGTGGGTCCTGCGGACAACGGTCAGCCAGCGGACAACGGGCAGCCAGCGGACGACGGCCAGCTAGCGGACGACAGCCAGCCAGCGTACGAAGAACAATCCACGGGCGCGAGGCGGTCACCCCCCGAGAGCTTGTCTGGCGATGCATCGGTGGCTGCTGAGGGCGAGTGACAGTGTCACTTTGCTGTTTACGTCATTTGAATGCCGGCTCCGGATCGTGTGCATACTAGTTTATAAGGTTACTTTTGAAGTTTCACCGTTTTTCTGGACATATTGGTAAGCTAGCAGTTCTGCTTCCACTGAACTGTTTTTTTTTTTTTTCATGAGAACTGGGTTGCCTACCCACTATGAGACGCCGCAGTGGGTTCTGTGTCCTTAGCTTGATCATTTATTGTGGTCCCAGTTTTCCACTGTATCCGCATTGGTTAGCCTACATAATGTAGTTATAACCTGATTCACGTTCGTTTTTTCTGCTACAGTTGCCGTCACGCTTAGTTTTATTTAGCTGCAAGTCATTTGGGTTGAAATGTTGGGTTACTGCCGCCCCATATCCATTCCTGGTCACGGATCAGCGTAAAGTTATGTTTTGTGTCTGTCCTTTTTATTTCGTCTTGAGTTTTGTCTTTGTCTTACCTATTTTGTCCTCGTCTATGTCTGTCCATGTATTGTTTTGTCTCGTCACTGAGGGGGTGCTTGATGACAGTCTTGGTTTTAATTATTTCTGCTTTTTTGAGGATTCCACTACTGATAATCTACCATTATTTTACACTACCACCATACTACACTCGGGTTGCTGCGGGGACTCTCAGTTATTATTTTGCCATCTCATAGAACCATTTGATCATATCAATGGGTGACCTTTCCGTTCTCGTATGGAATGTTGGTGGCTTAAATGCACCACACAAGCGCTCCAGTCTCTTGTCAGTGCTACGGCGTCGGAAAATCGATATCGCCCTCTTGCAAGAAACACACTTGTTGAGCAACGACTCCAAGCGTCTAGCAAATAAGTTTTACCATGTAATTGCGTCTTCATCTTTTCAAACGAAAACGAGGGGAGTGGCGGTTGTTGTTAAGCGGTGTCTTCCCATAAAGGTACTGGCAGTCGAAACCGATACGGAAGGGAGACTGGTCATTGTTAAATCCGAACTACATGGGCGGAAATTAGCCATAGCCTCTGTTTATGCTCCAAATAAATTTGATAAATTCTTCTATGATTCATTAACCACCTCTATGTTACAACTGACTGGTTATTCTCTGGTGGTAGGGGCTGATATGAACGCTGTGTGGTACACGGCCGTTGATCGTTCCCACTCTACATCAACCAGTGAACAAGAACAGGCATCTGCTGCCCTGCGTGGCTGGGCCGATAGTATCGCGTTAGTAGATGTCTGGCGGTCACTGAACCCGTCGGTCAAAGATTACTCTTTCTTTTCGCACAGGCACAAAACATTTTCAAGAATAGACTTTCTGTTTGCTTCTCCTAATCTGTTTCAAAGAATTGATGCCTCAGTGTTGCTCCCCATCGCGCTCTCTGATCACAAAGCGGTGTTTAGTCGGGTCACCTTAAAAAGTCTAACCAAACGTGCCACTAGATGGCGGTTCAACTCCTCACTGCTGAAGAATGAGGCTTTCAGAGACCAATTCTTATCTTGTTTGGATGAATTTCTCTCTTTTAATGTGGGTTCAGTGGACGACCCCCGGGTGTTATGGGAAACAGTGAAATGTTTTATTAGAAGTAATGTTACTCTTTTCAGTTCAACTATGCGTAAAGCTAAATCTGCCAGGCTACAAGCTCTTGAATTAGAATTTTCAAGACTTGACAACCTTCTCCAGAATAATTACTCTTTAGACACTGAAACAAAACGTGACCTCATTAAAAAGGAAATAAATGACATTTTGAAACTACAATCAGAATTTTTAATTAATAGGTCTAGACAGCGGTATTATTTTCACGGGTCAAGACCCAGCCATTTGTTGGCCTTGAGACTAAGATCTAATGAGCGTTTTGCTGACATTCCATCCATAAGGTCACTGGATGGCCTAGTCACTACAGAGCCAAAACACATAAATAACATTTTTTGTAGTTTCTATTCCTCTTTGTATCAATCTGATGGTCAGTTAAATGAATGTGATTATGAGAATTATCTAAGGAAATTAAATCTTTCACGCTTGTCTGAAGAAGATGCTTCATCCCTTGACAATCCTTTAACGCTAGACGAATTGGAAATGGCAGCACGATCTATGCAATCAAATAAATCCCCTGGCTTAGACGGAATACCCCCTGAGTTTTATCTTTTATTTTGGGAGAAATTAGGCCCTCTACTTCTTGATATGATCCAAGCTTCACTTGAGGCTGGGATGTTTCCTAGAGATGTCAATACTGCGCTCATTACATTGCTCTTAAAGAAAGACCGTGACCCCATTGAGTGTACTAGTTACAGACCTTTGAGTCTGTTAAATGCAGACTTGAAAATATATGCAAAGCTTTTGGCACGCCGTATAGAGAAGTTTATGCCCCACTTGGTTCATTGTGATCAAACTGGTTTTATAAAGGGCAGACTTGCTTCTGATAATATGAGGCGGCTTCTTCATGTTATTGATGCTGCAAGGTTACGTGGCGCTATTCCGACATGTCGCTATTCCGACATTGATGTCTATTGACGGAATACCGGCGCGAGTTATGCAATTTCTTTGGTTTGTGCTACGTTGCTCAGCTTTTACTAAGTTTAGGGAGAGTGCATACAGTTACCCTAACCCTAACCCTAACCCTGACCCTAACCCTAACCCTAACCCTAACCCTAACCCTACGGCATATCTGGTGTCTGAATAGCGGTATGTCGGAATAGCGGTATGTCGGAATAGCGATTGCCCCCCTATGCTGCAAAGGATGCAAAAGTCCCACAAGCCGTCCTGTCTGTTGATGCGCTTCGTGCGTTTGACCGCCTCGAGTGGCCTTTCTTGTGGTCTGTTTTACAAAGTATGGGTTTTGGCAAGGATTTCATACATATGGTTCAAGTTTTGTATTCCAGCCCCTCTGCCCAAGTACTAACAGGGCAACTGTTTTCTAGTCCATTCCCTGTTACGAGATCATCTAGACAGGGCTGCCCTTTGAGCCCCTCACTTTTTGCACTCTCAATGGAACCCCTGGCACAAATGATACGTATGTCTGTCTCTATACACCCCATTTCTATTTTAGGCACAGAACACAAAGTATCTCTCTTTGCAGATGATGTTTTGTTTTTTATGGAAAACCCCATTCAATCACTGCCATCTTTATTGTCTGTTTGTGAGGAGTTTGGCTTGCTCTCTGGATTTAGGATAAATTGGACCAAATCTGTCTCCTTCCCTTGAATCCCTCAGCCAATTTGCTAACATTCCCTGCAACTATTTCTGTTGTTCAGTATTTTAAATATCTAGGAATTAGGATTTTCCCCTCTCTGCACCGTACTACTACCTACAACTTTGTGGAAATGCACACAGCTGTTAGAAAAGATATGGATCAATGGGCTACGCTACCTGCTTCCCTACAGGCCCGGATTGCTATTGTAAAGATGAATGTCTTGCCTAGAATTAATTTTGTCAGTTCAATGATTCCACTCTGCCCTCCCTCAGACTATTGGAAAAAACTACACGCGGACGTGTCAAAGTTCATATGGAACAAAAAGCGCCCCAGACTGAAGCTTTCCACATTACAAAGAAGTAAGGGGGACGGGGGATTAGCAGTGCCTAATTTTAAATATTATTTTTGGTCCTTCATCCTCCGTCCTATTGTTGTTTGGAATGATCCAGATACACCAGTATCGTGGAGGAGCTTGGAGGACAGAATAGTGCAACCATGGAGCTTGCGGGATGTTCTCTTTGCTAATATTTCTGACAGACAAACCATGTTGCGTTTTGGGCCCTTAATATCCAATGTTTTTCATATTTGGCGGCTGGTTGAAAAAGAATGCAAGATATCCTGTAAATGGCATACTCTTTCTCCTTTGTTTCATAATAAAGCTTTGCTGATTGGGGGGAGACCCATTTCTCCATCAAACTGGAGTAATACAGGTGTTCACTATATAAACAACCTTTACATTGACTCCTGCCTTGGCTCCTTTCAGGGCATTAGAATGTTGTTTAATCTCCCAGGGTCTTCCTTCTTTTTCTACTTGCAGATAAGGTCAGCAATGAAGGCGTATGGAGTCCCCTGGCAGCAACCGCTACCCACACATCCCCTAGCTAATGTGTTCTCAAGATGTAATGGTACTAAGGGTATGGTGTCCACATTATACAGGTTCATTCTTCAATCCTCATATTCTGCATTAGTTGTAGATAGATTGTGGAGACAAGACTATCCTGCTCTTGACCCAGAGTTTGACTGGGATGATGTTTGGGAAAATATACAGGTGGCATCACGTAACCCAAACCATCAACAAATACACTTCAACTTCATTCATAGAACATATTTAACCCCACGGAAGCTTTTCTATATGAAACTGGTAAACTCACCTATGTGTTCATTTTGTAGCCTTAACTGTCAGGGTACATTCGTGCATATGGTCTGGGAGTGCCCACCAGTTGCACGGTTCTGGAACGGTGTGGCTTTGGCTCTGGCAGGGCTGGTGGGCACCCCTATACCTGTTACTTTGCCTGTTCTGATCCTCAACGACTTCTCTGAGTTAACTATACCTGCTCTGACTAAACGAATCGTGCTGGCTGGTTTGACGGCTGCCAAAAAGCTAGTAGCCACAAGGTGGAAACCACCCCACAAACTTACCACCAGGCAGTGGGTTCTTTCCTTTTTAGATGTGGTCTATATGGAGTTATCCACTGCCCGGATTCATGCCGCCTCAGAGAGAACATTATCCTCGTGGCAGTCAGCTGCATCATCTCTTAGAGAGCTGTTGGGGTAACCCAGTGTGTAATTTCCCCCTTGGTGTGTAGGTGTGTGTATGTGTCTTTGTGATTGTCTGTGTCCTTGTCTTGATGTTACATGTTGTTTCTTTGGTTTTCTCTATGTGTTGCGTGTGTGTGTGTGTGTGTGTGTGTGTGTGTGTGTGTGTGGGGGGGGGGGTGCTGAGGGCTTTGTGTTGATTATGTTGTTGTACATGTGTTGTTCCACTATTGTTGAATGTTATTGAATAAATAAAAAATTGATCACAAAAAAAAAGAACACACAGCCTGAACAACTGCAGTGTACACTGGGCTGAATCTGAAATATTCACACTTGCCTTATGTACTAATCTAACACTGTGCAGTCGGTTCTCGATTCTGATTGGCTCATAGCCGTGGTAAATCGGGCATAAACTCACACCTTCCAACTGAAGATTCTCTGCGCATCTAAGTTAGACCCATCTATGTTGGTAATGAGAATATGTTGCAGTTGGAGTAGGGAGTCTGCAAGAAAAGCACATCTTCGCACCATCTGTGGTTGGGTTATCAGTGTGATTGCAAACCCGTTTTATTCCTGCGGTGTTTATCACCCCTTGATGACTTTTTGTAGCGAAGTGTGTGTCTGGAAGCGCGACAAACGCACGCACGCCCAGTAGTGGTTGCCGGGGTAACCAATCACTTCCTCAACTTCCAGGATCAAAAAATGAGAAAGAATTCTCTGACCAAGGCACTCCAAATTAAAATGTCTTTATTAATATGACAGGTCCTACGTGGACATATTAAAAACAAGGCCCACGCGTAGCGGCATGAGTCCCTTCTTCAGGGCAGTTAAATCTTTCTCATTTTTTGATCCTGGAAGTACTATACCTTGGACTAAAGAGCACCCAAACCCAGGAAGCCAACAAACAATCTGGATAACAGCACACCATACTCCACAAACTAAAACTTCCTCAACTTGTTAACTGAACGACGCAGGGCAAATTAATTGTTATTAAAGAGTTTTTTGAGAAATTTGGTCAGCGAATAAGTAATATGCCACTTGAGGCAGTGGGTTGTGCTCTATTCACAAGTACCAGGGGTAAGGGGACGTTTACGGCACTCCTCTTTAGCGTCGTGCCCCACTTCCCTTACCCGTGGTAAATCGAGCACAACCCACGGCCTCTCATGGCTTATTGCTTGATGATCCCACAAGGTCACATGTTTCCTATGAAATGCACTACGCAGGGTGATGGTCACATTGTGCTGTTGCTTACATTGTGTACTTGGTAAGTTCTATAAGGGTTTTATTGCTGCTCCAGGAATGTCATATGATGAAACAACAACGGACCCTAAATAACCAGTTGATATGAAGAGTTTATTTTGCAAAACGGTGTATCCACCATTTTTGACTTTTGCATTTTATTATTGAAAATGACTGTTCAGAGATCCTATCACCTGTGTGAATTCTTGCCCTTCAATTATTTTGAGAACACACTTTTTAAAAAAAAAATGCATTTTGCAATGCAATACAAGGGAATTCCCAATACAAAAATGTAAATTTCCCATCATTCTACAAAATGGAGACACCGTTTTGCAAATAGAGTCCTATAGACTATAGGCCAGTGGCTCTCAAACAAAGTTTTGCATTTCTTAGATGTAATTTCCTGCATTTTAACGTCCCGTGACCCATTTCAGTTTTATACAGAACCCATGCTTTTATCTTTAAATTTCGAAAAACGATTCAACGATTCTGTATTTCAAGGGGCTTGTGGGGGGCAGAAACTTGCTGTCCAAGGGCCGCATCTGGCCCCAGGGCCTGCCATTTGAATAGCCCTGACCTAGGAGGTTGTAGTCAGGGCTCTAAATTAACGCACGCCAACACGCCAAATGCGGGTGAAAAATCATTTTGGCTGGTAGAAAAAATCATCCACTAGCCAAATTGGCCGGTAGCGCGCGCCCGACTGAACGTTAAACAGCTGCCCGCACAGATCTGTAGCTGCCGTCTGATGAACGTTAAAACGTCGCCTACATTACCCATGAACATTAGTCCTACCGTCATGATGTAGCCCACACCCATTGGCTGACCGTTAATCACAATAAGGCAGCCTCACATCCATTGGCTGCGTGTTTGATACCCGCGCGCCGCTCGAACTAGTGTTAATAAAATATGTTCAATGAGCGGACTAGCGCCGATTACTTTGGTTTCGTAGGTTTGTCAGAGGAAAAATAATGTGGCAGTGGTTAGGCTAAAGCACGGTTATGTGTCGATGAATGCAAGTAATAGCAGCGTAACTGTTGTGACGGTGAAATAGAGTATTGGTGGAGCGAAAACGGCGTGAGTGAGTGAAGGGACAGGACAGCTGTCTGTCAAAACAGTGTCGTTGCCGTCAGAAGCCGTCTGATATTTGCGAGGTCCTCGCAACTACAAACGATGGAGTTGTCGTTTCCTAATAACGCCCACGCCATCGCAAAGACCCTGCACGAGTTTGACATGGATATACGAGTAAGTGAAAAAAAAGATAACAAAAACTAGCGACGAAAGTAACAAAGTAGCCTAAGCGTGGTGTCCGTGGTGTTATTGGATATCTAGTTGACATAGCGTAACGGTAATTGTCATTCCAAGCGCATCGTAAGTAAACCTAATATTAATTTGACCTGGAGGAACTTGAAGGTGTCACGCAGCAGCAGCATAAACACACAATGCAGACATCATTCACGCACTGTGTAGGTGTGTGTGTGTGTGCGCGCGCGCGGGTGTCTCCTGTCCTTCTCCTCTCCGTCTCCTTCTCCTCCCTTCATCTCTTCTCCCCTTCACCTGTCTTCTGTGCATTGTCCATGGTATTTGGCCCACTGTGTGTGAAGTGATGCTGTGTAGGGGATATGTGGTTTTGCAGTGTTTGGTTGTGTGTGTGTTTGGCTAGTGTATGTTGAAAGTCTGGTATGTGTGTGACATTAGTGTTGAAGGCATGCTGTGTTTGTGTGAGTTGTAGGCCTATACTGTATGAGGTTTGGGTGATGGTGTGTGAGGTAATAGGCTAGTGTTTGGCTGTCTGTGCAGTATATGGAAAGGGAATGAAAAATAATGAAATGCA
>NC_085871.1:21600921-21610921 GCF_034702125.1 Engraulis encrasicolus
CGTACGCGTGCGTGTGCACATACGTGTGTGTGTGTGTGTGTGTGTGTGTGTGTGTGTGTGTGTGTGTGTGTGTGTGTGTGTGTGTGTGTGTGTGTGTGTGTGTGTGTGTGTGTGTGTGTGCGTGTGTGCGTGTGTGCGTGTGTGTGTGTGTGTGTTTTCAGACCCCAGGAGGACAGGCTGACCCCTCTCGAAGGGCCTCCACAGTTGATCAGCCAGGGCTTTGCCGTGTCCCCAATTGATCACCATTACGAGGATCAACACCAAACCCAACCAGCTCTTATTGCCATGACCAGACTCATCATTTGACCACGTAATGGAAATAAATCCCCAATATGTCGGGTGTGTACAAAGTACGTCTCGGTGCTTTGTAAGTTAATATGGATGAACGCGCACACACTAACTTACATGCACTCACACACACGCACTCACGCACACACACACACACACACACACACACACACACACACACACACACACACACACACACACACACACACACACACACACACACACACACACACACACTCACGTTTCTAGTATTTATTCTGTTTAAGGTTATTGTTTCCTTGACAATACATGCTAGGTGGGATATGAAAAGAAAGCTGTTAGTCAATGGACTGCAAAATGAATCACATTTGAATGAATTAAATTTACTCAGGTGATTAAAGTTTACTTTTCATTGAGTGTAAAATTAATCTGTTTCCTTTTTTTCAGTTGATAGACTCCGGCTTTCTTGGTAAGTCATGCAGATGTCATGCTCACTTGCAGTTTTTTTTTTAATTACTCAATTATAAGTGATTTCGATACACACATAACAAAACAGAGATCTGGTTCCAACAAGAAAAAGAAAAACAATTAAATTTTTTGTGTATGCCTTGTTTTTGTATTTAAATCACTGCGTTTTCACCCAAGGCAGATTGTCTGAAATGGGACTGGATAGATTTTGGATGCAATGGATTGGAACTGAAGGAATTTGTATATGCGCAGGGCCAATGGGTGCTTTAGACTTAAGAAGCAATTTTCTTGTTTATTGCAACCTTGTACATTTGATTTTTCTCCATTAAATAAGGGTTTCGGTTCAAAAGACCTTTGCGTCTTTCCAGAGCTGTATTTTTTTAACACGTTTTTGCATTTCTTTCAAATTTCTTTTTACTTCTTTTACAATAGATACATATTTTCACTTGAATTCAAAATTAAGGTTTGTTTTCTGTCTGAGACAGATACCTTCATGCTGAAAAGTACTGCCCTTTCTATCTGTTGCCTTTGTCTGCAGTTTATGAAATAGATGAAAGTTAATGCATATATAATAATAATAAAAAAGTCAATGCATGGTGCGACCTTCTCTTACTTTTCAGTTTGACAATAATTTGGTCAGCACCCTATAAAGAAGACAAATCTGTTTGGGTGGGGCCTGCTCCAACCATTACAGTATGTCACGGCTAATGTCATGATGAGGTCAATATATGGATGCCTTCATTTTCACTATCATTGCCCTTTTAGCTAGCCTGGGAACTCCCATACTGCCTTTAGTTCTACACAATCGTTTCGATCTGAAAGACAGTATGGCGAGGATGACTCATAACGTACAAGATCATGGTACCTGTGTCATAATGGCCAAGCATTCCGACCTTAACAGTTTCTCTGCCCAGGGCAGTGTGTCATAATAGCCAAGTATTCTGCCACCTATGGAATTTAATATAGGCAACTCCCCAGACCTAATCTCACTTGTGATTAGGTCTGGTGTTAACCAGGCAACCTCTTAGCCCCTTTCCCAAAGCTGCAGTCTTTACTTGCTGCTGTTTCTTGAGCTAAAGTTGAGAACCATATTTTATATAAAATAATTTTATAGGCCTATGATATATAATTACACAATATCCCTATATTTTCTATTATACATAATATACCATATATTGCACATACAAATCTAAATACGTTATGTTGGCATGACTTGAATTGCATCTCTGTTTCATTTCCCTGTTGATGTTCTGGTCCTGATGAGGTCAATACCTACAGTTAGTTAGTTAGAGCTTTATTTGTCCCTGTGTACTTTCACTTTTTGAGTGCAGTTCACTTGCTGGCACCAGACATGACACACAGTAAGGCCTATCAAACAAAGAAAAGCAAACAAAACATAAACATAAAACACGGAAAATGCCATTCACACTAGCACAAACTGACACTACACTGGATGGCTGCATTGCTCGACATGAAAAATGGCCTGGGCATTTCTGGCATGGACATGCCCCTGGCACAGCCCCACTGTTTCTCGAGATATTACTGCATTAGTGGCTCAGTCCATTGTCTATTAAAAATGGACCAATGCCCCCCCCATCTAAATTGTGGGTCAGTCTCTAAAGGATAAACAAAGACAAAACACAACAACACAGGACCCTGACGGCGATCGGCCCACCGGGAAAATTCCCTGTATGCCACATTGGCCAGTCCAGCCCTGCATGAATCCCTCCGTTCTGGAGAGCTTTGCCCTTTTAGCCTGTTACCCAAAGCTCCAGTTTTAACCTACTGCTGTTTAATGGGGCTGAGGCTGATCTAGAGGCAGAGGACGGAGGCCAAGCCAGGGCTGGACTGGTCACCTGGCATAGTGGACATTTCCCGGTGGGCACCACACCCTCGTGTGCCCCTATTTCCAGAAATGTAAAAAATATATACATTTCTGAGAATAGGGGCCCACGAGGGTGCCGGGCCAACCGGTGAGTTAGTTCTACGCCGCTAAATAAGAGGGTACCCCTTCAAGCCAAAAGTGCCCGGTCCCTATTTCTCCCCCAGTTCAGTCCCTGGGCAAAGCAGCCATATCACATCATCCAGCCCCCTAATGCAAAACCCAACGTGACTAATTACACACACACTCAGCAGTGTCTGTCTGTCTGCACCACTCCTCTGTCGCCGGACATTTGTCAATATCCTGTTAGTTTCTTTTGGAAGCTCCTCGCGGCACGGCTCTACAAAAGCCTAAAGGGTTTGGTAATGTGCTTGTGTAAGTGTGTGTGTGTGTGTGTGTGTGTTTGTGTGTGTGTGTGTGTGTGCAGGGCCGCTGACAGCTTTTTCAGGGCCCAGGACAGAAGTAATCTGAAAGGGCCCCCTACCCAATATATACTATGTAATGAGCCCCCTATCTCCCTGGGCCCGGGACAACATACCACCCCCTGTCGGCGGGCCTGTTTGAGTGTGTGTGTGTGTGTGTGTGTGTGCATGCAGGGCCTCTGACAGCTTATGCTGGGCCCAGGACAAAGTCACCTGAAAGACTGTGTTGCTCAATACGTACAAAGCGGACCCAATTCTGGGGGAACCCTCTCCCTTTGTCTCACCAACCCCCAGCCTGTGTGTGTGTGTGTGTGTGTGTGTGTGTGTGTGTGTGTGTGTGTGTGTGTGTGTGTGTGTGTGTGTGTGTGTGTGTGTGTGTGTGTGTGTGTGTGTGTGTGTGTGTGTGTAATGCGTGTGTGTGTGTAATGCGTGTGTGTGTTTGAGGGTGAAAAGAAACAATAATGTGGAGAGGGAGATGAACTCTCTGCTTAGTTGTTATGACAACCGTCACCATCGCTGTGGCGATCGGATTTATTGAGCTTTATCATTGGCTCGATCACCAGTTCCCCAGGAAACGGATCATACACTGTATTTGTTTCACAATTGTATTGTCTCACTGTATCGCTTACAGCCCCATATGACATCAGACGAAAGAGACAGACAGAGAACCCCAAAGATCACACGGAGCAGTCAAAACGGCCATTAGGACGACTTCTGTTTCCTCTCCAAATCCCATGTGTGAACTTAGGAGCAGAGGAGTCAGAGTTGTTTCATCTTTTGGCAAAGGCAAGGCAGGCTTTTCATAAAGACCACTAACACAGGAAGGTTCTGCTCTCTCTCTCTCTCTCTCTCTCTCTCTCTCTCTCTCTCTCTCTCTCTCTCTCTCTCTGTATGCCCTCTGGTCTCTCTCTCTTTCTCTCTCTGTGTATGTTCGTGTGTGCATGCGTAGAGCATGACACGGGAGTGGATTTTCACTCCCGTCCCATCCCGGTCCCAGAAAAAAAATCCTATCCCGTCCCATCCCGAACTAGCCTGGTTCCTACCAGACCTCTGTGTGTGTGCTCTTGAGCTCACAAAGCTGTGCGGAACTACAGGTCGGGCAAGAGCCAGGCAAATTCCGAACTGGAGTAAAAGAAACAAATCCCATCCCGTCCACTCCTGAAAAGAATATCTCCCAATCCCGCCCACTCCCACTCAAAATCAACCCCAGTCCCGTTTCGTCAAAAAAACGAGGCCTTTTCTGTTTGTTTTCTTAAAGGGACACTGTGTGAGATTTTTAGTTGTTTATTTCCAGAATTCATGCTGCCCATTCACTAATGTTACCTTTTTCATGAATACTTGCCACCACCATGAAATTCTAAGTATTCATTATGACTGGAAAAATCGCACTTTTCATACATGAAAAGGGGGATCTTCTCCATGGTCCGTCATTTTGAATTTCCAAAAATAGCAATTTTTAGCTGCAAAAATGACTCTACTTGGACCATACTAGAAAATATTTGTTTTTTACTTAGTAAACGTTCATGTAAAGATCAAATTTGGCAATATGCAGCCCAGTTTCAATGAGCAGCATAGTTGCAGTACCTTTTTTGACCATTTCCTGCACAGTGTCCCTTTAAAGAAAAAATAAGCGGCATTCCCGATCACGTTCATTTTTATTCCCGCTCCTGCCCGCTCCCGTTCATCTTAAAAATTTTGACTCCGATCCCGCAGGAATCCCGCAGGACCCGCGGGGCCCACGGTAATTCCTGAAAAATGTCATCCTCTGGCTTTCCCATAAAGTCTGCACAGAGCTTGCAGACTTTTATTACACCCACCAGACGACCAGGCAATAGACAAGGCCAGACGAGAGATATAAAGACTACACAGCGCTGCTGAGATGATTACTCAAAACTGTGGCCTCTGAAACCTTTTTGTGCGTGCGTGCGTGCGTGCGTGCGTGCGTGCGTGCGTGCGTGCGTGCGTGCGTGCGTGCGTGCGTACGTGGGTACGTAGGTGGGTACGTGGGTGTGTGTCTGCGTGCTATGATACGATACGATAGCATTTCATTGTCAGTTTGCACTGAAATTCATTTTGCATCCCTCAGCAAGACTCATTTAAGACAGGACATACACATAATATCAAAAGACCATTGCACATGAGCCATGCTCCACACATGCATAAGCCCTAACTGACAAAAACAGACAGAGGACAGAGGCCCATATACAGACATACAAACATGGGCTACATGCATACATACATGATGACGGCAAGATGAACACCCACAGCAGCACAGCATACCACACATACTGACTACACAGCGCTGCTGAGATGATTACTCAAAAATGTTGCCTCTTAAACCTTTTTCAGTGCGTGTGCGTGCGTGCGTTTGTGTGTTCGTGCATCTGTGAGTGCACTGTGTACACTACATGTGCACATACTTTACCTACCATGACGATGGCAAGATGAACACTCACAGCAGCATGGCATGCCTGACAGCACAGCTGAAGGGGCGTAGTGCAGGTGATCAGTGCCACAGGAGTGTCTATGGTGTGCTTGGGTACACACACTGTACTGGTGTGAATACACTGTGACAGTTTAGTTATGTCTCTCTATCTCACACATGCCTGCATGCGTACATGCACACATACTGTTGGAAAATAGGCTAGATTCTGAGGTGCTGAAATTTAATGCATTGACTTACAACAAGTAGTTCAGGAATTCATTTGTTTTTGCAAGGAAATTCTACAATATTTGGTTATGATTAAAAACATTAAAATAAATGTGTCTTGTTTTTCTGTTGGTGGGCACTCAAACCATTGAGTAATGGCCCCATGTGACAATCATAAGATGAGGGTGTTGAGTAATTGCCCATTCTTTTTAGGAGAGCCTACAGATGAGAACATCAAAACATTGTTGTTAGACACATACACACACATGCATGTACACGCACGCACGCACGCACGCATGCATGCATGCACATATTTCCCTGTTCCTGTCTCTTTCTGTCTGTCTGTCTGTCTGTCTGTCTGTCTGTCTGTCTGTCTGTCTGTCTGTCTCTTTCTTTCTCCCCTTCCCTCTCTCTCTGTGCCTCTCTCTGTCTCCTGTAGACAGACCCGCCCGCTCAACATGTCTACCCCTGCCTGGCCTATACAGTATCTGCCCTGGCGGCCTGTGGCCTTGAGGCCTGTCCCTCGTGGTCTCATAATGCTCCCCACAGCCTTGACGTGAAACCCTAAACCCCCAGGCCCTCTGCTGTGAAAGCCTGTGGCTGCTGCTGTTGCTGTTGATGATGATGATGATGAGCATGATGATGATGAGGGTAGTGACAGTGGCAATGCTGCTGCTGTTGCTGCTGCTGATGATGAGGATAGTGACAGTGGCAATGATGATGACCATGATAATGATGATGCAGATGATGATGCAGATGATGATGATTACCATGGTAATGAGCATGGTGACCATGATGATCTTCATGATGATGGACATGCAGAAACAAAGATACATATATAAATAGGTGGAGAGGAAGAGAGAGAGAGAGAGAGAGAGAGAGAGAGAGAGAGAGAGAGAGAGAGAGAGAGAGAGAGAGAGAGAGAGAGAGAGAGAGAGAGAGAGAGAGAGAGAGAGAGAGAGAGAGAGAGAGAGAGAGAGAGACAGAGACAGAGACAAAGACAAAGACAAAGACTGAGATGAAGAGAGACAGAGAAGTATGAGAGAGAATGAGTTTGAACACTGATTCGTTACAACAGTGTTTGTCAATCGTACGGCAATAAAAAAAATTCTAATGAACATATCAGTAGACCACCCATTTCCAAAATGTAGACAGGAGAAATAAAACTCAGTTGAACTCTATTGGATCAACTGATACCATGGCCGTAACTACCATTGAGGACACATAGGCCATGTCCTCTGTATTTTTTTCGATCTATGATCCATGTTCAACAATGATACATTCAGCCTGTATACGCCAACCACACTTATCCTCAAGATAGTGATTAATGAAAACAAACTTAAGAGTTTGTCCGTAGAGTTTGAAGCATTCTAACTGTAGGCCTACAGTGCAGCACACAATATTTGACCTCTGTATTTGAAAATGTCTCGTTACGGCCCTGACTAAGACTATAGACCCATCAGCATTCTTGTGGGGCAGTCAAAAGGCCATCTTTGCCATTCCCTTGCCAGAAAGGGAAGGGAGAGATCGTCTGTGGGAGAGAAAAAAAAACAAAATGGATGAAATAGAGACAGCTCATATCTCCTGTTTGTTTTGCATTTGAGAGCGATTTCCCCTGTGGCCCCTTGTCTGTGCCACAGACACCATCAAACGCCTCTCTGCTCTATCTCTCTCTTCTTCTCGCTTTCTCTCTGACCCTCCATCTCCCAATCTCTCCATTTAAGGCTCTATGTCTCAGTCTGTCAGTCAGTCAGTCTGTCTGTCTGTCTGTCTGTCTGTGTCTGTCTGTCTGTCTGTCTGTCTGTCTGTCTGTCTGTCTGTCTGTCTCTCTCTCTCTCTCTCTCTCTCTGTCTCTCTCTCTCTCTCTCGCTCTCTCTCTTTCTCTCTCTCTGTCTCTCTCCCCCTTCTTCATCCATCTTTCTTCCTTTATCTTCTATAGACCCAGACTGGTGCTCAGGCTCAGATTGGCCCATGGGGAGGCTGGATGAAGGGGTGATGGAAGATGCTATCACTGAGGCTGGTCGGCCTTGGTACCCCACCACCATAGCTGGATTGGCCATGAGGCGTACAGGGCATTTGGCCGGTGAACTGTTGATGCTTTTGGCCTGGCCCTCCTCTCAATGTAGTGATGTCAGTCTTCATGCTGCTACAGCAGAACTCTCAGAGTCAGATTTAAGTATTCATTTTGGCTGTTGTGTTCAAAACAGCTCGTAATAGAAAACTAAAAATGTTGTCACAGCCAGGTTTCATTGTCTCTCTCAATGCCGGCCGGACCGGTCTTGGCTGCAAATGCCCGGCCTGATTTTACCTCCCAGTCCAGCCCTGCCCACCACCCTTCATCCACACCCCACCACCACCAAGTCCTGTCTCCATGTCTGCCATCATTAACCCTCTGAGGTCCGAGTGCCCTTCAGAGGGCAATGTGTCTCCAAAAACAAATCTGTAACTCTGTGAGTTTTTGTCATTGAAACATATAAGTCACACCATTAGAAACCTCAGACCTTCCAGGTCCCAAATATATATATATATATATGAAATGAAAATACTTGAAAATGTTAGGGTGGTGCAAGCAGCCTAAGAGCCTCTGAAAAGCCTTAGACCTCAGAGGGTTAAGGCACAAGGAGGAGTCTGACTGGTGAGCCCCAGCCCTATACCCCTCTGCCTGTCCATCTACCCACCACCCACCATCCTGACTCTATCCCCCAGTTCTCCTCTTGCCTGGTTACCACCAGACCTAATCACAAGTGATATTATATTGTCTTTCAGATTAGAACGATTGTGTAGAACTAAAGGCAGTATGGGAGTTCCCAGGCCAGTTCTCCTCCACAATGGCAGCTGAATGCAACTGGGGAGAGAGGGTGGTTTGGGTTGGAACAGAGTAAGAGATGCTATCGTAGAAGCACCAAAAGCCCTCAGCACCAGGATGGCCCTCATTCTCTTGCCCCTTGTACCCCTATTTACCAGCCCCCGCCCCCAACCCCTCTCTCACAGGCTGTGGGGAGGGTGAGAGGGCTCTGTGTTTATGGACGCCTTGGTAGGAGGCCCTTCTTACCCCATTTTCCTACCACTCCATTCTTTTCCCCCATATTGACTGCCCTCTGACTTGGCATTGGGGAGGGCGGGAGGGCCCCGTGTTTGTGGAGGCTTAAGCCAGTGGCGCTCTGGGGACCTCTGGGGCTGTTGGGGTATCTCTCTGGGCCCAGTTGAATGCCTTTGATGCCCCCTCGGATAGGGAAACCTAAGATCTGAAGGATCTACCCCCCTCCTCCTCCTCTCCTCTTCCTCTCCTTGTGCTGTCTCCAGAAGGGACAAAGGCATTATTGCTCTTTGGCAATCACCGAGCACAGAGAGACTCTCTGATTGCAATTGGAGCTTGGTCTTGTATTGTATCTGTTTGACTTTTTTAAAAACTTGTAATTACAATATTACATGCAATAGTGCTCTACAAAGCAAAAAGGCAGCTACTGCATTGTTGTTGAAAATTAGTTATTGGGATTGTAATGACATATACAATACAAAGTTAAATAAAATGATTGATCTGCAAAGTATGTGGTAAGATTGAGTAACAAGTCAGCCACATGTAAAATGTCTACCTAAAAGTACTGGGACAACAGGCTAGACAACAGAATAATTTCAAAGTTATTTTGCTCAGTTCGGAGCTATTTACTTGCTTTGTAGAACAGAATAGTAGTTATATATTTCATAATTCTTTGCCGTCTTAGAAGTTAATATAATGTAGGACAATATTTAAGTCTCACACTGTGTATAATTCGAAAGGATAGAATATAAAATAGAATAGTTTTTCCTTTTTTATTAGGTGGGCTTGCCCCAGCTAGTCCCACTTACTGCAATCCCTAAGTCCTTTTTATAGCTTGCTTGGTTGCTTTATCAACCATAGGCCCAAGTCTGGAAATTTTAAAACGTAACTCCTAGGGCTTTCAAGATAGAGACACCGTTCCAACTCTAAAGAGGCCGCGACGGTTTAGAGATGTTAATTACATTAGTTTGTCCGTACCTCTTGTCGTTTTTTTTTCGTTATTGTTGATTTTGTGCGACTTTTGGTCCCCATAGAAAACAGAGGTGGAATGTTCCGTTGGAATGTTCGTAAGAGAATATGTAGTGAGAAAGAGGTTTTTCAACCATACAACCTGAACACTTTAACTTAATAAGTTGTTTGAAACTTTGTTAGAGATGTCTGGAATCTGAATTTTTGAATAACAGCATTTAAAAAAATAAGCCACTGGAATGACTCAGCAGTGTCATTTAACACCACAACACTAGGCACAAATAGACCAGACGTGATTTGAGCGA
>NC_085871.1:21620921-21623421 GCF_034702125.1 Engraulis encrasicolus
CAGCAGCTTGTGTTTTCATCACAAGAAAGGAAGGCTTGGTTTTCACGAGGAGAATATGTCGGAAGCCCTATGACACGTGCGGAAACGCGCGCTCTCTATTACACATGACTTACTCAGTGGTTATATTTTGGTTAGCCTATCTGTAGTTTTTTGGTCAACAGGTAGGCTTACTGGTCATGTTTTTTTTCCCATTTCGAGATTTGCGAGGTATTTATTTATTAAATTATTATTATTATTATTATTATTATTATTATTAGTATGCTTGCCATGCGGCAAGCATACTATTGTTATTCCCCCGTTTACGGCTTATTAATTTTCTTCTTTCTTCTACGAAATCCATTCGTTTTGAAGAACCGCTGAAGATAGAAAATCCGTTCAAAGACCGAAACGTTCGGCTCGGTCAACGGAACAGGTTTTGTATTTTTCACGGGGGTACCTCGAACTCTCTAGCGCCACCAACAGGAAAACGGTAACTTTTGAACCGTAGGTCCAATTTTCAAAAACTTGGTATCCCTGGAATCCTTGGACTGAGACGAATCCAATGCACCCTATGACGTCATTTTCCGCCTGGATAGTTTTCCCGCCATTTTGAATTTTGTAAAAATCAATAAAAATAGTGCACCGCCCACAATTCTTGGCGGATCGTTCCGAAAATTTACACAGAGCATGTTCAGAATCAGTTACATCTACTCTAAAAGTTGCGGAACAATTGATTGAACCGTCTTTGAACAGGAACCAATCGAATTTGCCGGCGAAGATGCCAAACAGGAAGTGAGCTCATATCTCAACAACCCCTACTCGTATAAGAACAAAAATTAATACATATTATCCTCACTATAGCCAGGGACTACATACCAATTTTCGTGAAAATTGGAACATGGGGGGCGCCACAATTACTGAAAATGTGTTTTAGCTCATATTGAAGTCGCCAAACAGGAAGTTAGCTCATATCTCGGTAACGACATGTCAGATCACAACTTAATTGGATACACATCACTGACATCATCCCTAGAGGTCAAATGACAAATTGGAGGATAATTGGCCACTGGGGGGAGCCACAATTGACGAAACTGTGTTTTGGCCATATTGATGAGGCAAAACAGGAAGTTAGCTCATATTTCGGAAACGCCCATATGTATTACCACCAAAATGGTATTCACATTTTCCTTGGACCAAGCCGAATCCAACGCACCCTTTGACAAAATTTTGGACCTCGGAAAGTTTCCCCGCAAATTTGAATGTTTTAAAAATCAATAAAAATGACGCCCCTCCCACATTTTTTGTGAGAGTTTCCCGAAAAATTCATCAGATTATGTTCAGACTGAGATACAGCTACCCTGAAAGTTAGGGACTGATTTCTTGAACCGTCTTTGAACAGGAGCCAATCAAATTTGGCGGCGAAGACGCCAAACAGGAAGTGAGCTCATATCTCGGCAACGCCTACTCGTATCAAAACAAAAATGAGTAGACATTATCTTCACCTTAGCCAAAGGCTACATACCGATTTTTGTGAAAATTGGCCCCTGTGGGGGGCCACAATTAGCGAAATTGTTTTAGGTCAATATCAGCCCCATTTACACTATGGGCCAATGGCCTCAATGTATTGGCCCAGGAACTTCCGCCAAGTAATTTAAAGCTATTTGGTGCTCTTACCTTAACCCAAAGGGTGCACAACAAAGATATGCAAGTGTACAATATGGTGTCCAGGGGGTGGTACACCAAAAAAACATGTTTTTGACTTTTTGACTTATGGGGTGTTTGTGTTAGATTGCGTGTGTTAGATTGTGTGTGTGTGTGTGTGTGTGTGTGTGTGTGTGTGTGTGTGTGTGTGTGTGTGTGTGTGTGTGTGTGTGTGTGCTGAACATGGATGAAGAGCAATGCATGAAGGGCAACCTCCACGAAGGGCAACATGCATGAAGGGCAACGCATGCATGAGGGGCAGCGAATGCATGGAGGGCAAGCATACTCCAGCATTTTCTGTGAGGAAATGCAATCTAGTTATTATTATTATTATTATTATTATTATTATAGTCTTCTCGAGTCAGATAAATGAGTGTGTGTAGGCCTTTTGTCTTCCACACAGGCCCTGGTTTGTCACACTGTCCATAGAAATGCGCCGAAGATACACGATGTTGCTTTTTCGATGTGAAACAGATATTGTACACGCACCTGTCATAAATTGGCAGTGGCGTTTCAACTTTCATGGAGAGGTGTTAACGCGCATTTATTTCCTACACAAACTCCTGTGATAGTAAAGACCCCCATTGAAAAAAAGGGTTTGATGCACTGCGACAGCTAAGCGTAGGATAGAATTTCACATTCTATATTTAACCCCTGGTACTTGTGTCACTGGGCTATTTAAATGCCAATGGACAGAGACCTCCTGTCAAAACACTAGTCTGCCCCATGCTACAACAATATGATGGACCTTTTCGAGACCAACACTTATTTTTTCAACGATTTGCGCTACCTCGACGGTGATCATGGATCGTTACAACAC
>NC_085871.1:21628421-21670921 GCF_034702125.1 Engraulis encrasicolus
TAGATGAAACATGTTCTACACACATTTGATTGACATGCTATGCTTAGTTTACAGATGATAACAACAAATAACGCTTACTGTTTACTTCACTTCACACCGGCCGGAGTGAATGGTCGCTGTGTTGGTCAGGTTCGGTTCAAAAAGCCAACATTTTCATGTGCTGCCCAAATCTCTTGTTATCATGAAGAACGATTCTTCCTATGTCTATTCGTCACATTTCATTGCGGCGGTCATCCAATGAGGGGGGGCACCATGTAATTCACCACGTAATTCATTATTCAAATAGTCAATTTCTTCAGGGTGCCAAATACTAGGTTATATTATAATCAATGTTTTAGTGTGTCTTCACTAGGATAACTAGTATGCCTGTCGTGTTTCTTAAAGATAGTAGGCTATGGAAAAACTCCTGTATGGTATTAGCCAACAGGCAACTCTCCGGCTACATGCTCCGAGTACGAATGGCCGTGGTGGCAAGTGCATTCTGATCAGGCTGCTGCATCCGTGTCAGATTTAAATTCTAACTTAAGTGTAGTAGGCTATAGGCCTTTTTTAAGATAAAAAAAATAATGCAAGCATGTATTCTGTATATTATCAGATGAGCCAGATTTAAATAACAAAAAATAAAGATATAGGCCTAAATAAATAAATTAATTAAAAAATCAGTGCCCATTATAGGCTGGCACCGCAGGTCCACACCAGGGCACGTGCCCGGGTAAAAATGGTCCTAACGACGCGGGCTGATTATAACCACGTTTGAAGGCTAATGCAACTGGTGAAAGGTAGCCTAATCAAACATGTTGTTAGTTTGATATTCTTTAAATCAATTAGCCTACATAGGTACATGTAATCTTCAAGTTAAGTGATTATTGTCTGGATTTCATCTGTTTTTTTCCGATTTTGCCGTCATGCCTGTTAACTGATGCACAGAGGGGGAATAAACTTGTATGCGGTGTCCGTTTGGAATAGCCTATGGTGGGAGGAAGCTGACGAAATTAAGAAGTGGAGCTGGCCGGGAACTGCGTGTATTTAAGAAGCCACGCGCATGGATGCATGCTTTCCGTTTTTAACTTCTATGCATCGGAGTTGCCAATGAGAATGACGGGGTAGCGCGTCCATTCTAGGAGTTAACAGACGGCACAATTCCATAATGATGGAGGGAGGAGAGAGCCAGGAGCTCAACTCGGTCGCGCTCGCGCTGACTGTCGTTAGATTTACAGTTGATATACGAATGATAGGCTATGTCTATTTTTAGGTATTCATGAGAAAACGGGACACATCGCGTCCCTTACCTGTTCAACATGGAACGCATGCTTTCACAACCACAAATGTACCTTGAAATGCAGAATCGTTCAGGAAACTGGCACTACATTTCTGTCCGCTCATCATTATTAGCCTCAAGCCACGGCACTTGGAGCCACTTCTCGGAAAGTTTTGTTTTTTAAATCTCTGACTCAATTTTCTTTGCTGTTGACGAAACTCCAAATAAACTGATTAGGCTACTGTTGTCTGTTTCTTTTTGGACATGTTTGACCATTCACCAACATCAACAGTCTGTTGAGATAGTCAGTACGCAAGTGCGCTGTAGTGACCGAGGTGGTAGTACACATTGCTAATTTTTGGTGCGCATGCGCACCTGCGTACCAGTTATGTGCACCTCTGAACATAAATATCAATTGTATATTCTACAATGTCCAATCACAAAAAAATACGGATAACCCAAGAACTATGTTGTGTCATCAGTCAAACTCACAGTGGGCAGCCTATTCATCTCTTTCTAGATTATGATTGAGTAAGCATGGCATCAGACTGCATGCTCAGGTGGGTTCTGATAAGGTGTATCATATTGTTAAAAGGCACACTTCAAAGCACACCATCTGATTTTCCCTCTCTGCAGACTCCAGACTGAAAGGAGATACCACATTCTAGAATGTTCTTTTAATGGGTTCCAATGAGCAAACATTCTATGAGATAATAGCTTTGAGTTTCAAATTGAACACCCTCTTAAAGGATTCCAAACCCTGTTCAAGACCAAATGAGTTCGACAAGCCTTCAGATATACTGTTTATTTTGGAGTCTTACGTTCCCCCGTATCTATCCTGTGGTCTAAGTCAACATGGTTCCTTTTCAAGTCGGAGAAATTGCCAATTATCATGCCGAGACATCTGGCCTGATCATCGGGGAGACTTTTTTGATGTGTCTTTTGCCACAGATTTGTCAACAGACTGATCAAGATGTTTATTTCTCCGTCACAGCACAAGTGGTTAGTTTGAAGCTATATCAAGACAGGTTTTGGACATGTTTTGATGTACAATATATTGCCAGTGCTACACCATATTCATCATGGACATACATTTGCACTGACATTATTCAGTGACATGGTAACACTTTATTTTAGGGATACATCTATTAGCACTAATACATACAATGTTAATGCCTCCATAAGTAACGTGTAAGGCATGTACTAAGCAAACAGGCCTACTAGGTCCTTACTAAGGTTATATTGGTAATAAATCCCTTATTGTGCATGAACAAGACATTAGCGAATACATGCCTAACAAATGTTTGATTTTGCTCTGTAGGCCTACATGCCTTACAAGTTACTTATACAGGGACATTGTATGTATTAGTGCTAATAGATGTATCCCTAAAATAAAGTGTTACCAATGACATTATATTATTAATTGGATTACTTTGAATAACATTATCCCTTACAAAACTTTGAATACACGTCAGTTTCTTATATAAAACATTTCTTTGAATATAAGATGAATTCACACATCGGGTGTTAAGTAGTTTTTTTGCCAGAAAATGAAACGAGGGAAAAAAAGAAATGAGAAAAAAAAACTGCAAAATCCCCAAGACAAATCCACCAAAGAGTCTCTGAGTGCTTGGCGAGAGGGTGGAAAAAAAAAAGCCCAACCATCTAAGCATCTTAAGCCCGCCGAAGAGAGAAAATGTAAAAGGAAGAGGGCGCCTGAGATTTATTGGCATTTCCTAGAATATCCTGCTATGACATGATTCCTCACAACTTTGTGAAGTTGGCAGCAGAGCATATGCAACCATGGTGGGGCCTTTCGTTCTGTGCCAAACAAGTGCTGTTGCCAGTCAAAGCTATCCGGGCTATCCGATGATGTGATTTGATCTCCTCCCCCATAGCCATAGGCCTCTGCCCACTCGTACTTAGGGTAGCTCATAACCTCGGGGCAGAGAGGAACAAAGTTACACTATATGACATTGCAATGAATTGCATTCAATTATTTTATATGCATACATTGCAGAGCATGACTGTCATTTGGGTTACGGTTTCAGTAGTCTCAGGTGTTTTTTTTTATTCAGGTAAATTGGGCCACTTTTTTGCATATAAGTGAATGGCCCAAAGAGGCCCAATTTAATTGAATTCACCATATTGTTGGGACCTTTTGTGTCTTTATTAGACAGGACAGTGCAGAGGAGACTTGAAATGATTGGGAAAGAGAGATGAGGTGGTAGGGTTGGTAAATGACCCAGGCCCGATTCAAACCTGAGCCCCACTGGGCAGCTTCCCTGGTATCCAGTATATCTTACGTTTAATTAGGATCAGAGGCAGTCCTGCTGCAACATTGTGAGGTTTCTCATTACATTTACACTACACGGTATACTTGAACACTTAGTGGATGGTCTTTCAGCACACATTTATTTAACATCACAGTCAGTCCCAGTGCGGCCCAGTACGAGGTTAGATTGCATTGCAATAGCTGATACTTTTCCGCAGAATGACTTAAACAGCTATTTAGGTGCTGGGATATTCCCCTTCTGGGGCAATGAAAGAGTGTTACCAGAGTGGATACCTTTCTTATATCATTTCATTACATTACAACTTGATGTTTTTAGAGGGTGTGACTTATTTGGTGTGAGTTATTTACATACACATACAGAGGGAGAGTCCCACTGGACAAATGTGGTGCTATGGCCTGTTCAAGGCCTTTGCAGGCCTTCATAGTTAAAGTTAAATACGAAACAATTTATAATGCAGAAATAGCAATATGCACTTAAGCACTGACTTATTTCTGAATCAAGCTATGGCATTAAAACAATGAAATAGGTATGTGTATGTGTTTTAATAGGCTATTAAAAAACTAACTGCAACAGTTGAAAGGCCACTTGTGCATTCATCTGATATTCAATTTCATAGTCCTTGTGTTTCATAGGTAAATTCTTGTGAATAGTCATTGCAACATCTGACTTCGTCAGCAAGCAGATAAACTGACAGGCAATGCACTGACTAGGCCTTTGATGCACTATCATTTGTCGTTTATAAATGGCGCAGACAAACAGCTTTGTTTTAAAAGTAGCCAAATGCCTTCACTGCCAAAGCTAATCTATAGGGTGGAGAGATCTATGACTGCTCTGTGCTTAACACGGGCCCTGACCCGAGCTAATAGCACTTCAATAACAGCAAGGGAAAACAAACTCCCCCGTTCCCAAGGGAAGCGAGTTGGTTCTCCAGTCCCAAGACGGTAATGCAGCGCAATGATGCGCTTCCATTCAGCTGAAGTGGTGCGCGCCAGTGGAAGAAGCAGTAGCAGCCATGTGCTTGAACAATCGTACCGAGGAGGGAGACTTCATTATCGAATGGCGTGGCAGGTTTTCTCGTTGTTAGTTTGTGCAGTTCACAGAGTAATTGCCTTTGATCACTACGACAACCTGGGAGGACTGCTCGCGTCTCCGCAATGTCTTCTTCAGCTGTGCGTAATGCAAACTTCCACGGTCGGTCATTGGGCGGCACGTAGGTTTTACCTACCCACCCACCACCACTACCCCTCTGTGTTGTTTTAGGTGCGCTACGTTCTCAGAGTCACAAATGCCAAACGTTTTAACACGTTGTGTGAAATATCCGCATTGTATCCATGTTAGCTGTCAACACCGTGGTCCGTGCCTCTGGCTATCAGTGGCCACGGCACTTTGAGCGCAAATTGCCAAGTTTGAATTTAATTAGGGTAATTTATACACCATAGCCAGTGGTTTTATAAAAAATAATTCTCCTGGTTTATGAGATCCAGGACAAACGGTTGGCGTTCGATTATTATTGCCATCGGAATCAACATCATGTGATTTTTTTTTTTAAGAAACCATTTCAGCACCTATCATGGCATGGTGGGTAGGACGACATTTGCCACTCGTTTGTTAACTGACTTAATGACCGTTAACACACACCAACACCTTTCCCCTTGACACCTTCAATGATCAGTAAGAGCCTGTATGTGGACGGGAGTCGCTAGCAACGCCAACGCCAATGACTGGAAGTATGAAATGCTACACCTCTCTCTCTCTCTCTCCCTCTCTGCGCCCATGCAGCTGGCCTGCATCTGTAACGCTGCTTGTCTCAGTCATAAAATTAGCATGCACGCCCTTAAAATATGGAGGGAGAAACTTAACCATTATGTTTCTGTAAGTCTAGAAAATATACCCATTTGCCCTTATACCCATTGCATTTTCTGTTAAACATGATGTGCTATTACAGTCTTATATTATACAGTATATAGAGTAGAGTATAGTAGAGTAAAGTATCATTAATTAATCTCAGGGGGAAATTAGTGCCCTGTATAGAGAATGTTCAAACAAAATCTTTGTAAGATGCATGGAAAAAAATATATGCATGGAACAGGGGTCAGGCATTAATTGGGTCTTTATCAACATATAATCTAAATAAATATGAAGGAAAAAACCATGTTTATCGGTGCACGAAATAGAACGGCACAACATATAAGTGTGCGAAGTGTGAACCATGCACCAAGAGTCCTGCAGATGTGGGAATTTCTGCAGGGTGTTGAAGGGATGCTTGTTGGTAGAGAGAGAGGCAGCGCAACCAGGCTCTAGACATCCAGCAGGGCAGCCAAGCAAGCAGGCAGTTAGGCAGGCAGACGGGGCAGGCAGGGCAGAGGCAGGGCGGGGCGGGGGTGAGATAGGGATGGGGTGAACTGGGGAATGGGGTGGGGTGTAGGGACGTGAGTAAAGGGGGCTCACCCTCACCCCATGCAGGCCGGGGCCGGGGGCCTCCAGGGCCATGGTAATTAGAGCTGACCAATGTGGGCCCTGGGATCCACGGCATGCCGGGGCCATATATAAGAGGGCAACCAACCCATATGGCACAGCACAGCAGACCACCTCGCGTATCACTCACTCACTGACGCACACCCACACTCACACTTCTAACAACACCACTCACACTGCTGCAAGACACCAGGGTGTCTCTGTCTCTGTCTCTGTGTGGGTCTCTCAGTGTGTGTCGGTCAGTCTCTCTTGAGGTTCGGCCTCTCTCGGCATCTCTCTCCAAGGAATCACTACTTCCAGAGGATTCAGCCACGGGGTGTCCACCAGAGATCCCCCAGCAGCAGCCCAGCCAGCAGGCCCGCAACCAGCCTCCCAGCCAGCCAACCAGCCAGGCTCGTCCATCTTGAACGTTCTCTCCAGAGGCATCAAAACTGCCAGGCTTTTCTCCCTCCAAGACTCCTGAAAAGCTCATCTGAATCTGAATTACCTTGCCAATCTCTGGAGGACACAACAGAACTTTCTGCCGAGATATCAGTATTACCACAACTACAGATCCAACACAACATCCACAACTCAGCAACTGTAGCCATCACCAGCACCACCATCACCCCTACCACCACCACATCCGCCATGGACATCTTCTCCTCCTCCTCGCAGGTCTTCTACGACAGCAGCGGCGGGGCGTGCAGCGCCTCCTCTCCCGAGGGCCTAGACTTCGGCTCCGCCGCCGAGCTGGCCGCCGGTTCCTCGGAGGACGAGCACGTACGGGTCCCGGGCGGCGGCGGCGGTCCGGGCCACCAGCCGGGCCACTGCCTCCAGTGGGCCTGCAAGGCCTGCAAGCGCAAGGCCAGCACCGTGGACCGACGCCGGGCCGCCACCATGCGCGAGCGCCGGCGCCTGAAGAAGGTGAACCAGGCCTTCGAGGCGCTGCGCCGCTGCACCTCGGCCAACCCCAGCCAGCGGCTGCCCAAGGTGGAGATCCTGAGGAACGCCATCCAGTACATCGAGAGCCTCCAGGACCTGTTGCAGGAGCAGGTGGAGTGCTATTACGGGCTGCCCAGCGGAGCGGCCGCCGCCATGGTGACTGGGGTCGGTGGCGTCGGTGCCGGGGAGAGCGGATCGGAGCCGGCGAGCCCGTCGTCCAGCTGCTCCGACAGTATGGTGAGTGTCACTCGGCGCCTTCTCTCTGTTTTTTTCCCTTCCTTCCCCTTTCTTTCCTTTCTTCCGTCCTTTCTAAGGCTGGGTAGCCTGGCCTTTCCTCGTCCTGCCCAGCCCGCTGAAAGGTCTCTCCCGTCTTCTCTGTTCTCTCTCTCTCTGGTCTGTTGTTTGGTGGGCTCCCTTGGTCTCATGTGTCATCTTGCCTCTCCTCATCTCATCTTGCCCTGCTGCACACAGCTTGGCTGCTGACAGAGTTACCTCGTGTGGGCCTCTGCTGAACTCGTTAATGAGTGGTAGTCTGGGTGGTTTGCTTTTGCATGAACTGGATAAGATGGTTATTTAGATGTAATGTAAGTTATTGTCAAAATGGTTCATTCTCTTGTTCTTGATTTTGTTTTGTTTTTGTGAAATTTAGTAAATAATAATTGTTTCTTTTTTATCCTGAGACCATGTTTTGCATTAGGGCAGCTTGTGGTCCCTAAACATAGTTTGCAGTTGGTTAACAAATGTGTATAGGCCTGCAAAAGAAAGAGAGGAATGCACACTAAAATATTACTAAGACTAAAAATCTTTTACCATGCCAAACCCATAACGGAATTGTATTCAGGTACTTATTTGTTGCTATAACAACATGAATATCCAGTGACATTAATTGGTAAATACAGGTCCTTCTCAAATAATTAGCATATTGTGTTAAAGTTCATTTTTTCCCCATAATGTCCCCATAATGAATCAATTCTAATTTGCCAGACATGAAACCCCATTGAAAGTCAATGGAAAGTTCTGTCTGGCAAATTAGAATTGTTTTTTCTTAAAAATACAAAAACTTGGTATGGGAATCTATGGAGTATAAAGAAGAGGGAAGTGTGGGTCACCAGATCAAAGAACAAAAAACAGCTGACAGCTAAGCATCAATGATATCTGGGCTTTCATAACCCTCATGCAATGCCACTGCCATTGACTTCAATGTTAAACACAGTCTGGTCAGCAGTCTAACCCATGACTGCGGTTTTGAGTAATGAACAAGGCTGAGACTTTTTAAAGCCTCAGGAAGCTTTTACCAGTGTTTAGAGTTAATTGGTTAATTCAGATGATTAGGTTAATAGCTTGTTTAGACAACCTTTTCATGATATGCTAATTTTTTGAGATGGGAATTTTGGGTTTTCATGAGCTGTATGCCAAAATCATCAATATTAAAACAAAACAAGACCTGAAATATTTCAGTTGGTGTGCAATGAATGTAAAACATATGAAAGTTTATTTTTTATCATTACATTATGGGGGAAAAAATGAACTTTAACACAATATGCTAATTATTTGAGAAGGACCTGTAATGGCTATCAAGGCATTTACTGATGATAACCAATTGCAGTTTATGGCAGAATAAAAACTTTAGTGACTTTTCTTACTGAATTAAAAAGCTTTTTCTTTTCTTAGAGTTCACTTGTAGATGGAGGAAAGAAGCTTCCAAGCATGTCTGTCTACTGTTGACCCCTGTGTCTGTCTCCTTCCTGTGATCTGTGGCCTTTTCCACTCCGCTTCTCACCCCATCCTCCTTCTTGCAGTTCATCTCTCTCTCGCTCCCTCTCTCTTTCCATCCCTTTCCACCACTTTCCATCTCTCTCTCTCTCTCTCTCTCTCTCTCTCTCTCTCTCTCTCTCTCTCTCTCTCTCTCTCTCGCTCTGTCTTTTCCACTCTGCTTTTCACCTCATACCTTCTCTACCCTCTATCTCTCTCTCTCTCTTTCCATCTCTCTCTTCCCATCCTTTCTCTCTCTCTCTCTCTCTCTCTCTCTCTCTCTCTCTCTCTCTCTCTCTCTCTCTCTCTCTCTCTCTCTCTCTCTCTCTCTCTCTCTCTCTCTCTCCCCCCCTCTCGCTCTCTCTCTCTCCCTCCCTCTCCACTCGTACGGGGCAGAACTAATTGCTGACAACATCTGTCTCTCTTTATCTGCCAAGATATTGCCTTACTGCTAGCCTTTAGCTCGCCTCTTCATCAGCCTGGACCCCATAATATACCCTTTGGACCCCATCTTTCATGTTTGGTGGATCACTTACGTAAAAACAGAAGAAAATACTTGATTTTCAGTGCATTGGCACATCACTTTGGTGATCAAATTAGGGAATGTTTTCATATCTCTGAAGGTTATTCAGGCGCAGATAGTCACCATTATATCCAGTAAAACTCTGTGTGACTTGACTTCACCTCACAAAACAAGACCACATTTCAACCACAAGGTTTTTGTCAAGGAAAGTGGCGTTACTTTGGGACATACCATTTGAAATATTGCCCCCTTTTTTGTAATAATTAAAAAATATGTGCCAGGGGTTTTCCCCTCTCTCCTTCCGTTTCAGTGTTTATACGACTATCTCAACTTGGTGATTTGAAATGCATTAGCAGCAGGGAAAGAAGCGGGATTTCCGTTGTTTTCCCAAACACACTTATGCCATCAGAGAGCTCGAACATGTGGTGGTCTCTCACAAGCACATTGTTCATCTCACAGGCTGGCCAGAGAGGGAAAGAGGAGGAGAGGAGAGGATTCATTTTCAAAAACAATGGCGCACCATTGTGATTACAGAGCGGGGTGCATTTCTCCAAACCAAAGCTCCTAACTACATTAGCTACTCTGTTGTTTGCAAGGCAATTTCCCATTGCCATCTACCCAAGTTGCTAACTGGCTAACAACTACGGTTTCGAGAAACGAACCCCTGAGTAGGGGTGGGGACGGCTGATACATTTTTCGTTTTTTTTTTTTTTTGCAATGACTTTCCCACCACTGCCAGTCTTTATAGGCCTAATAAACTCCTCTGGCTAAATTCACCTTGGTCAGAGGGGGACTCGTTTGGAGTGGCTGGACTGGCTGGCTGGCTGGCAGGCAGGGAGGCGGAAGAGGGGAGGGAGGCAGGCTATGGGGATGGGGACATTTAAAAAAAAAAATCAGAGTTAGAGGTCCGCACACTTAAAATCCTTTTTGTTTTCTTTTATTATTTCATGGCTGGATTACCCAGCCATGAAATAGTGAGAGAAAACAAAAAGGATTTTAAGTGTGCGGACTTCTCACTCTGAAACTTCCGTCTGCCTTTGTCCTGTACCTTTTCCTGGGATGTGCAGAATCCTCACATTCAACTGAAAAAATAACTGACAATGGGTTTTGAAAACAATGAGTTGGCGGTGGGCAATGAAGACAAGACAGAAGCTAGACAGAGAGTAGGACAGGGAGGCAGGGAGACAGGTGGGTACACAATTGCACTCTTATTTATACACTTATAAGTGGACTACTCTGGGACCAAATGCAAACGAGACGATGTTAAATGCTAACTCTCTAAGTGTTTAATTAACACTGCATTTCTTTTTACTGTATATTGTGGGAAGCAGGGAGACGTGGGCGAGTTGGGCAGGCAGGCAGGCAGACAGACAGTGTTGCCAGATGTGTCTGATCAAATCCCGCCCAAAAGGTGCTCAAAAATCGCCAGGAAGAGCTAAATTCTGCCCAATTTCAACAAATTGCATTGATTTCTATGGGCATAAAACTGCAGGAAAAAAAAACCGCCAAATGGCCGATTTGTCCTGTTTTTACCCGCAGACGGCCTTACCAAGCAGCCCAATTGGGCGGGTAACCACCCAATCTGGCAACACCGTCTGTAAGGTAAGAGTAGGGAGGGATATCATCTGGGGTCGACAGAGTCAGAGCCAGAGCTGGACTGGCAGTCTGGCACATAGGGCATTTCGCTGGTGGGCCGACTGTCCTCGGGGGCCAATGCGCTTGGGTATTTTATTCCGCCCCCAATTTACAGGGCTCGGCCCATAGTTACATCTTCAGCATGGACTGTAGACTTGTGTGAGGGGCCGGTGTGAACCAAAAATGCCCAGGGCTGTTTTCGAGCTCAACCCAGCCCTGGTCAGAGCTGTGGTGGTGGTGGTGGTGGTGGTTGCATTGCATTCCTTCCTGACTGCATGTTCCTGGGCGCCAGTGCCAGGATTTTCTGCAGATTTACTCGCAGAAAAGTGTCATCTTGCACAAACCGGTGTGGCTTCCACTGCGCCAATCGATTGGACACGCCAGGAGGTCCAGATTTTCACGGCCGTGAAGCCTGTGGGCTTGAAGGGCTTGAGGGAAAAGAGGAGGTTGGGGGGGGGGGGGGTAGTGGTGGGTGTGTGTGTGTAGAGTGGGTGTTAGGTGGTGGTGATGGTGGTGGGCAGACCTGCCAGCAGGGGGGGGCAAAGGGGTATGTTGTCCCGGGCCCAGGGCAATAGGGGGCTCAAAATTGGGTCCCCATTACCTTGTATTGGGTAGGGGGCCCTTTCAGATGACTTTGTCCCGGGCCAGCGAAAGCTGTCAGCGGCCTTGGTGATGTGTGTCTGTGGAAAAAATATGGCGTCTACTAAATATGTGCTCAGAGTACATAAAAGATGCCATATTTTACCCTCAGAGGTAGGGGTGGGCAGTGGAGGTTAGGGGGTGGGGGGTAGACAGTGGGTGGACAGTGGGAGTAACATGGTGGTGGAAAAACATGGCATCTACAAAAAATATGCTCATTCACACTGTGTGCATTTTAAAAAAAGAAACCCTCAAGATACAACCCCCTATATGTCTTTTGGCCATTTTTCTTTTTTTTGTTATGTGCCAGTAAGGAATTTCTGCAGTCATGTCATAGCAATGTTGTTATGTTGTGGTAGAGAATCTTCCTTTCCACTATAGTGAGCCGTGAATCACTATTGTGAAAGAACAGATATGTCAAAACAGCAATATTTTTTCAAGTTGTTTTTTTACGATTCACTTTTTACTGTGCAGCTGCCTCTGTCTCTCTGTGTTACTAACTAAAAAAAACTCACAAAAAAAGTGTTTGCATCTGCACACAATGACAAATGCATTGTTAATTCAACACTTAGAGAGTACTCTTGAACCAAATACACTCTAGTTCAGTGGTTCTCAATCTTCTTTGGACAAATGCCCCCTTGACATCATCATAAGCCTCCCAACACCCCCCTGATCTCATCATAAGCCTGCCAACGTCCCCCTTAGTATTGAAAAATAATATAGACTAATGGCCCCTAATGGGAGCTAACCTCCGCTCCCACTCAGCTGTATCCTTTTCAACGCCCCCCTAGGGCTCCCCAACGTCCCCTGGGGGGTATGTAGTGCCCCCGTTGAGAAACACATAAGATGTCGAATAGACTCCCTAAGTGTTGAATTAACGCTGAAAATGTACTGTGCTCCTTGCCGTTGAGAGCTTCCTGAATTGTTCCAAGTCTCTCTCCCTTTCCTCCACTGACGTTTGATTTGTTTCTTTGTTTTGTTCTAGATTGACTGTAACAGCCCGATGTGGACCCAGATCAATGCACATTACGGAAACGCATACAGCTACGAGACACAGAATGGTGAGAGATCTTGTTGAATATATCTGTGTACGCTCCAGAAGTCTTACTTATTTGTGTTTGTCTATGTGGTGTTTTTTTTTGTTTCTTCGCTTGCTTTACTCTGTCAGGACTTGTTTTTTCGGAATTCACCTCTCACTTTCTTTGTCCTTCGTTCTCTCTCTCCATCTCTCTCTGTCTCTCTCGCTCCATCCTTCTCTCTCTCTCTGCACCTGCCTCACCTTTGTCTCCATCTCACTCACTCACTCACTTTCTCTCTCTCTCTCTCTCTCTCTCTCTCTCTCTCTCTCTCTCTCTCTCTCTCTCTCTCTCTCTCTCTCCTCTCCTCTCCTTTCTTTCCTCTCCTCTTTACTCTCTGTCTCTTCACCACTCCATCAGAGTGATTATTCCAGTCCTCTCGCTGGAGTGTTTCTCTATGCTCGCCTGCCCCTTCAGTCGAGTGCTTACTGACCTGTCCTCTCCTCTCCTCTCCTCTCCTCTCCTCTCCTCTCCTCTCCTCTCCCTTTCTCTTCTTCGCTTCTCTTCTCTGTTTCCTATTGTTTTCCCCTCACCCCCAACTTCAGCACACACTCTTCTCTTCTCTTCTCTTCTCTTCTCTTCTCTTCTCTTCTCTTCTCTTCTCTTCTCTTCTCTTCTCTTCTCCCCCATCTTCTACCTTTTCTGTCTTTGTAAATATGTGCTTTTGTTGATATGTGATCGGTAGATAATTTTGTTGATAAGAGATGATAATAACCCGTTAAGACACAGCGTTATAAATTGGCTGTTACCAGAATGGTAATGACCAAGTCGTAGTGCATTACTAAATGTCATAGTATTGTAGTACTATGGTAGTTCACTTTTCAATGACTATCACAGCGTGCCACTGAAGGTACGGTGTGCATTAAGGGGCTACATTAAAAACAAGTTGCCTCTTTTGCTTTCTTCCTCCTCCACCAACAGCCATGGTGGACAGGTCCAGCCACCACGGCGCATCGTCCAGCCTGCAGTGCTTATCCAGCATCGTGGACCGTCTGTCCTCGGTGGAGGCGGCAACGGCGGCGGCGGCAGTGGCGACGGGCCCTCTGGCCGTCGTGAGGGATATGGTTACCCTCTCACCCACCGGCTCCACCACAGACTCGCCCCCCGCTACGCCAGACAGCGTAGGCACAAGACCGGTCTACCACGTGCTGTGAGGTGGCTGCAGCCATCAGAGCCAGGGAGGGGAGTCTGTGTTTTTTAACGTGTGTGTGTGTGGGAGAGTATGGGGGTGAGTGTTGCCGAGGGTATGTTTGCACGAGTCTGAGCGAGCGCATGTCCGTGTGTGTGTGTGTGTTTGCGTGCGAGAGAGAGGGTGTGTGTGTGTGTGTATGCATGTGTGTCTGGGTGTGAAGTGTGTCGAGTTGAGGGGGTTGGGAAATGCTACAGAGTCTCAGCTTCCCATTTGCCTGCCTTTCTGCCTGCCTACCTACCTTGCCATCAAACTACACAGGCTGAGTCAGTCGCCCACACAGCACCTCTCATGTTCAGAAGGGCTTTTGTGCGTGACTAAAATAGTTGTCATGTTAAACTCACACAGTGGGAGAGAAAGACAAAACAAGAAAAAAAATATTGCTTCAGCATGCACAAGTTACGTGCTACGAAACAAGCCTATATCATGCTAAATCAAACAGGTGGTTTGAAAAAAAACATTACAGATATTGTCTTATATGTCTCAACCAATGCCAAGAATTAAGCAACTCATGTAATCTCGTTAATCATTGTGATGTACATAAAATTGTAAATATGTATTTTAAATGACAATAATAATTTTGTATTCCTTTTCTGTATCAAATCTGTCATATTTAATTGAGCATTTCTTGGCCTTGCCTCGCCTTCACTTATTTTTGTTAACTATAAATCGGTTGTATTTAAATGATTGAATTCCTTGCATTTCTGTCATGCTGGCCTTCGAGAATAAAGACAAATGTGTTTTTTTCTAAATTTGTGTGGTAGCCTCACTGCTGTGTCAGACTTAATCATTTCTCTCTTGCACAGAATTTAATCATCTGTCTAAATACTGGAAAAGACAGAGAGGGGGAAGGGGAGAGAGAGAGAGAGAGAGAGAGAGAGAGAGAGAGAGAGAGAGAGAGAGAGAGAGAGAGAGAGAGAGAGAGAGAGAGAGAGAGAGAGATGAGTGGGAGGGAAAAATGGAGAAAGGAAGAAAGAAAGTTGGGGAGTTGGAGAAAGAAAGTCAGAAAGGAAGGGAGGAAAAAAAGAAAGAAAGAGCGAGGGAAAAGAAGTAAGGCAAAGAAAAGGGGTGAGCTTTATAGATCTGGTGTCCTTTGTAACAAATGTAGCACATCATTAACACCTAGAAAATCTATTGTTGGGAACAAATGGTTGGCACTGACACCTGGCAACAAAGTTTCATCACCTCTCCCACACTCCTTATAAGTGTTTCAACCTTTTGACTTTCCTGTCTTGTCTCAAAAACTTTGTAGTCAGTCGACAAAGACAAGGCTTAAGGGGGGAGCTGGTATGCCTTTTTCACCCTTCTCTTCTCATGCCTTTTGGCTGTGAAACAGTTTTGTTTTTCAGTGTACAATAAATAGAAGGGACTAAAATATGTACAGGGAAAACAGCATAGTAGCATCTTTCATTTCCTGCTATTTTTCTCAGTCTTCATCTAATAAAAGCAGAGGCTAGATGGTTTCTGCTGGTAAATAAATAAATAAATAAATAAGTAAATAAATAAATAAATACATACATACATACATACATACATACATACATACATACATACATACATACATACATACATACATACATACATACATACATGAATAAAGTCGTATATGAAGATACACTACATTACCACAAGTATTTGATAACCTGCATTTACTCACATGTGAACTTAACTACCATCCCACCCATAAGGTTCAATATATCAGTCCACGTTTTGCAGCTATTACAGTTTCAACTCATCTGGGAAGGCTGCAGGGTTGGAAATAAGCACCCGTCCACCCGCCAAGGACGGGTAAATTTCAGGGCTGACGGGTAAATTTTTCAACCCAGTCACTTTTAGCGGTAAAAATAGCTATTGACTGGTAGATTTTAAAATCTACCTGCCACAGTGACTGGTGGGGAAAACATTCCACCCCTGGAAGGCTGTCACAATTTTTGACTATTCTTCCAAAAACGCATTGGTGAGGTCATACACTGATGTTGGTTGAGAAGGCCTGGCTCTCAGTCTCCACTCTTTATTTAGCCCAAAGGTGTTCTATTGGGTTCCCTTTTGGGCTCTGTGCAGGCGATAGGGAGCGAGCATTAGCCTACTGTTACTCACCATGGTAGATGGGAAAGCTGAATCTGATGTAGCATTGGGATGAGTAGGCACTGCAGACAGCGCATTACTGCCATCACTGCTGTCATATTGGCATAACCAATCATTAAGGCATGACACCAAAGCCAAGCCCTGCTCATTTTGTAGACTAGAATAAAACCTTTTTGGTTCTGCACACACACACACACACACACACACGCACACATGCACACACACGCTTGCGCGCACGCACGCGCACACACACACACACACACACATGTAGACACAGACATACACACGCGCGCACGCATGAACGCATGCACGGACGCACACACGCACAAAGAAAGAATAGGACAGCTTATTAGCTCACCGGATAGGCTGCAGCTGAATCTGATGCAACACTGGGATGTGTTGGCACCGAAAGCACAGTCAACGAGCACTGGCTCAGCTGCGACATATTTTGGTGTGACTAAGCTATTACTCAAAAAAACATTCCACTAAGCCGAATCCTGGTCATGAAACCATATTCCACTACCACACAGTGAGCAGGATACATAAATCAGATCTTCTATGACATCAGTTGACATGTTGACAGTTGACAGTTTTTTTCCTCTCTCTTATAAATGTCCTGCATGAATGAATGACGGTCCCCGCTACCATGATGCAATCAATGGGTCATGTTGAGATTTGCCGAAATATAACCTTACATCTTTCTTGAGGAAATGTAGTCTAAGCTTTTTTAGAGTGCAAGAGCATTCCAATCAATATCAAATGTAGACTATTTTTTGAGCTGTTGTGAACCATTACAGCCATGAGAGGGCAGTATTGAGTGGCAGGATAGAGTCGTCTGTGGCAGGCTGCAGGCCACACAGTCACCAACTGCCACCCTCTGATTTTGTTTGCTGTGGAGCAGTGTGACAGCACTCAGCATCACAGCATGCAGGTTTACTTATCTACCTACGACAGTGTTTGAAAACACCTGCATTGGAATCCATTTCAGAGTCCAAAGTCTCCTGCTATAGATCTGAACTCAGGTGAGAAGATTCTGAGCTGGTGCCATTGCGTAGCCTAACATTGAGTAACATTGTGTCCAAAATGTTAACTCATTTACTAAAGTTACTAAAGTAGTGCATTTCATAGGTTGTGAGTAGTGTGCATGTTTCTTCCCTTCCATAGTGCACTAGAGTGAAAGAGTGACTGTTTCATTCGGCCCAAGTGTCCCCTCTCTTCCTTGTGTTGTCAAGGAAACGGGTAGGTTGGAAAGTTCATCTGCTTGATTAACTGTGATTGCATATGATTGCACCAGGGATATCAGAGGCAAAGATGTGTTTCAAGCGTGTTATCAAATTTAGCATATTTTTCACGTTGCAATCTCACATCCTCACACGTGTCAGCATCTCATCTTCGCCAGACTGATTATCATCACATATATATATAGACCTTGAAGTGCGTCAAAATTTAAAATCAACTGCCATATGCATAAGCAACAGCCTTTCATTTGAAAAGCTCCACTCATATCATGTGATAGCATAAGAATAAAAATACAGTGTGCCCAGATTTAAAAGCTTTGAATGAACAAATCAATAATAAATTATAGAAGTTTTAGTCTAAATAAATAAATTACATAAGCTATAAATGTCCCCAGAACATGTTATCGTAAACACAAAATATATTTATATATTTATAAATGTATGTACTTTATTCCTTTTTGCATTTTGAAAATTATTTCTCCTCCTCTTAGATTTATAACCCTGTTTGAGCTTGCATCAGTAGATGAAAATCATTACATTTTAAATTATTACCACTCTAGGTTTGCAAGTATAATGAAGGCTTGATTGAGGGGCTGCTATTAACTTTTGAAATGATTGCTTTGCTAAGCATTTGGTGGTTGAGGGAGCCCTCTCTCAGTTTAAAGGCCCCTTTGCTACTTACTGTAGTGAAGTTTGCTTCTGTAAAAGAACAATGTGCACATATACCCATAGGACAAAAAAAGATATAGGCCCAGATAAAGAGCTTGCACAATGGCTATATCAATTTATAAAATCCATTGTAAGAAATGGGCCACTTTTACAGGCATATAAGTAAATGGACTGCATTTATATAGTGCCTTTCCACTCCTTAGAGCACTCAAAGTGCTTTACTTTGTATGTCTCAAATTCACCCATTCACAAACCGATGGCAGTGGTTGCCACGCAATTTGGGGTAAAGTATCTTGCTCAAGGACACATAGATGCATACACACACTGCATGTTCAATGTTTATGTTGCAGTATATGGAATGTGTATGTGTGCCGTATAGGATGACTTGAGGAATGGGTGACTTTTTTAATACAGTGCCCTCCATAATTATTGGCACCCCTGGTTGAGATGTGTTAAAAGCCTTAAAATAAATTCAGTGTTTATTGCAGAAGAATACTGTCACACTGAAAATTGTAGGAAAATGCAGCCTTCAACTCAAATGAATTGTAAGAAAATAAAAAAAAATCCCTGACTAAAAAATAATTATTTTTCATTAAATCACCTGTTCCACAATTATTGGCACCCTTAACAATTCCCAGGAAATACATATAATTGAAGCATTTCTGTCATTTCTACAGTAGTTTACAAAGTTTACCAGAGTATGTAGGAACATTTAATTAGTAATTCATCACTTCCTGTTTCCCTGGGGTATAAATATGACGTGACACCGAGGCCATTTCTCTTATCCACTCTTAAACATGGGAAAGACAAAGGAACACAGCATACAAGTGAGGCAGATGTGCGTCGACCTTCACAGGTCAGGCAGAGGCTACAAGAAGATTGCCACTCAACTGCAGCTGCCCATATCCACTGTGAGAGGAATAATTAAGAAGTTCAAAACAACTGGAACAGTGGTAAACAAGCCTGGACGAGGACCCAAGTTTATTTTGCCACCATGCACAGTGAGGAGGATGGTAAGAGAAATCAAAAGATCTCCAAAGCTCACTGTTACAGAATTACAACAAATGGTAGCATCCTGGGGTCACAAAGTCTCCAAATCAACCATCAGGCGCTGTCTACACGCCAACAAGCTGTTTGGGAGGCATGCACGGAGAAAACCTTTCCTCACTCACAATCATAAACGCAGGCGTCTGGAGTTCGCCAAGCGGTATTGGGGCTTCAACTGGGACAGTGTGCTTTGGTCAGATGAGACCAAGATTGAGCTTTTTGGCAACAAACACTCTAAGTGGGTCTGGCGTACCACGAAAGATGCGCATGCTGAAAAGCACCTCATACCCACTGTGAAGTATGGGGGTGGGTCAGTGATGCTGTGGGGCTGTTTCGCTTCCAAAGGCCCTGGGAACCTTGTTAGGGTGCATGGCATCATGAATGCTTTGAAATACCAGGACATTTTAAATCAAAATCTGTTGCCCTCTGCCCGAAAGCTGAAGCTGGGTCGTCCCTGGGTCTTTCAGCAAGACAATGACCCTAAACATATGGCCAAATCTACACAGAAATGGTTCACCAGACACAAAATCAAGCTCCTCCCATGGCCATCTCAGTCCCCTGACCTCAACCCCATTGAGAACCTGTGGGGTGAGCTGAAGAGGAGAGTACAGAGGAGAGGACCCAGGTCTCTGGATGATTTAAAGAGATTCTGCAAAGAGGAATGGCTGAAGATCCCTCTTTCTGTCTTTTCCCATCTTGTGAAACATTATAGGCAGAGGTGCACATAACTGGTACGCAGGTGCGCATGCGCACCAAAAATTAGCAATGCGTACTGCCACCTCGGTCACTACAGCGCACTTGCGTACTGACTATCTCAACAGACTGTTGATGTTGGTGAATGGTCAAACATGTCCAAAAAGAAACAGACAACAGTAGCCTAATCAGTTTCTTTGGAGTTTCGTCAACAGCAAAGAAAATTGAGTCAGAGATTTAAAAAACAAAACTTTCCGAGAAGTGGCTCCAAGTGCCGTGGCTTGAGGCTAATAATGATGAGCGGACAGAAATGTAGTGCCAGTTCCGCATGATTCCGCATTTCAAGGTACATTTGTGGTTGTGAAAGCATGAGTTCCATGTTGAACAGGTAAGGGACGCGATGTGTCCCGTTTTCTCATGAATGCCTAGAAATAGACATGTCACTCGCATATCAACTGTAAATCTAACGACAGTCAGCACGAGCTCGACCGAGTTGAGCTCCTGGCTCTCTCCTCCTCCCTCCATCATTATGGAATTGTGCCGTCTGTTGACTCCTAGAATGGACGCGCACCCCCGTCATTCTCATTGGCAACTCTGATGCATAGAAGTTAAAAACGGAAAGCATGCATCCATGCGCGTGGCTTCTTAAATGCACGCAGTTCCCGGCCAGCTCCACTTCTTAATTTCGTCAGCTTCCTCCCACCATAGGCTATTCCAAACGGACACCGCATACAAGTTTATTCCCCCTCTGTGCATCAGTTAACAGGCATGACGGCGAAATCGGCAAAAACAGATGAAATCCAGACAATAATCACTTAACTTGAAGATTACATGTACCTATGTAGGCTAATTGATTTAAAGAATATCAAACTAACAACATGTTTGATTAGGCTACCTTTCACCAGTTGCATTAGCCTTCAAACGTGGTTATAATCAGCCGCGTCGTTAGACCATTTTTACCCGGGCACGTGCCCTGGTGTGGACCTGCGGTGCCAGCCTATAATGGGCACTGATTTTTTAATTAATTTATTTATTTAGGCCTATATCTTTATTTTTTGTTATTTAAATCTGGCTCATCTGATAATATACAGAATACATGCTTGCATTATTTTTTTTATCTTAAAATAGGCCTATAGCCTACTACACTTAAGTTAGAATTTAAATCTGACACGGATGCAGCAGCCTGATCAGAATGCACTTGCCACCACGGCCATTCGTACTCGGAGCATGTAGCCGGAGAGTTGCCTGTTGGCTAATACCATACAGGAGTTTTTCCATAGCCTACTATCTTTAAGAAACACGACAGGCATACTAGTTATCCTAGTGAAGACACACTAAAACATTGATTATAATATAACCTAGTTGGCACCCTGAAGAAATTGACTATTTGAATAATGAATTACGTGGTGAATTACATGGTGCCCCCCCTCATTGGATGACCGCTGCAATGAAATGTGACGAATAGACATAGGAAGAATCGTTCTTCATGATGACAAGAGATTTGGGCAGCACATGAAAATGTTGGCTTTTTGAACCGAACCTGACCAACACAGCGACCATTCACTCCGGCCGGTGTGAAGTGAAGTAAACAGTAAGCGTTATTTTTTGTTATCATCTGTAAACTAAGCATAGCATGTCAATCAAATGTGTGTAGAACATGTTTCATCTAATAACGCGAAGGGGCGTCTCTGAAGTGGTGTTAGCCTATGTGGTCACGTCTGTTATGCTACAGTAGCCAGGCAGTTCGCTCATATATAGGACCTGTTGATCGGAGAAAGATCACAAATGTCGGCTTCACCAACTATTTGCCATGTTGTGCTGTTTCTCAATTCGTTACGTTCGTGTTTTCAGGGGGTTATGATGCCGTGATGTACCCCAACTTGTCTTGTCAGCTTTGCTAGCTATCGGCATATTTTTTGACATCTTGACAAAGTTGCCTGCAACCAATGACCCCGCTGTTATAGCCTAGGCTACTAGCGCACTATAACAGAATACAACACTCGTAGAAAGCAGTTTTGTAGGCTATGCTGTTGCTTTTAAAAAATAGCCCAGCGCATGCTTGAATGAGCCGTCGTCCAGGCAAATTGGAGGCTGGCTGGCTTAATGCAGCCCAAGCACACGTTGGTCTCAGAGTTGAAAGTGAAACTTAGTGAACGATATGAAATGATTCTCATTCTGGTGTTTGCTGCTCGAGTGGTCTTACAGACAAAAGCACATAGGCTACATTAAGGTGGCATGATAACATCCTACAGGTGGTTACTTTTAAGACCAAAACATAATGCCATGAACTAGTCAACTATTCGATTGAATGCATCACATAGCCTACGCAATGCCCATGTGTGATATAATGATACTCTGGCTCCCCCTCTTGACGTGAACATGCACCGGCACACACAGACACGCGCACACGACATAGGCCTACACACACACACACACACACACACACACACTGACAGGTGAGACTCAGCTGACAATGTAGTTAGCTACTGTGAGTTGTATTGCCCTACATATAGATTCGATGAATTTTTCTTTAAAAAAAATGATTGGCCATTTTTTTGCCGCGCGCTCGCATGCATTTCTTTTTGGTGCCCTTTAGTGCCCCTGTATAGTGTTGGGTCTGCTGACGCCCCTGGTTATAATGTTTTATCCTTCGACCCTGCAGACAGTAGGCTTTTTTTTTTTTCCGCGGATGAGGTGCGTACCAAAACATATTTGCTGGTGCGCATATGAGTAACGGCCTAAACAAGTTATGTGCACCCCTGATTATAGGAGAAGATTAGGTGCAGTTTTTTTGGCAAAAGGGGGTTGTACAAAATATTAACACCAGAGGTCAAATGATGTCAAATAATTATTTCTTTATGTGGGATTTTTTCCCCACTGAATAAATGCACTTGTATTGAAGGTTGGATTTTTCTCTTTTTTTCCATTAAGGTCCCATATTATTTAGAAAAAAAATAATAATAATTGGAAGCTAAAAAACACATCTCAACCAGGGGTGCCAATAATTATGGAGGGCACTGTATGTGCCATTTAAAAATGATATAGCCCATACATGAACCATTTTGTAAGTTTTATATAGCTCCTTTCCTGGTGGGTATGCAGGATATGCAGGGAAAAGAACCGTGTTCACTTGTAAATGTCCAATAATGGTAAAAAATCATGGGGTGCAATTAGGCTTGTTGTTTGCTGCATCAGGAGAACACACAGTACGGTAGACTGACTTTTGAGCCATACTAAAAAGACATTGTGTAGCAGTGCCCTGGTGACATGCAGTCTTCTCTTGGTTTGTTATAGCTGGAATATTTCTGTCAATAAGTCAGGCACATTCTGTTTCAGAGCTTTGTTCTAAGTGGAACATCCTGATACCATATTCTTACAATGCACACCATCATAATGCAAATGGAAAGGCTGGCTGGATATGTCATCTGTGTTGCCGTTTTTGATGCCCCAATCTCTATTGCAGTGTGTCCTACTGTTTGTCCAGTGCAGTGTTTTCCATTAAGGGCCTATGGAGTGAATGTGTAATGCCATGCATTTGGAGATCTGTGAGTGTTTGCTTCCTGCCGCCTTGTTTGGTTATGTCAAACACAGTGGCAGAGAGAGAGAGAGAGAGAGACAGAGAGAAAGAGATAGGCCTAGAGAGAGAGAAGGACATGCCTTGTGCCTCCCTTATGAAAAAATATCCTAAAAATTCTATGCTGTTCCATGCTATAGGCTACTGTGCTGTGGTATACTACACCGTGCTGTACTGTACTGTTCTGTGCTACAGTACATTACACTATAGTATAGTACAGCACAGAAAGTTAAGTAGCCTACAGTAAGTCAAGTATAGTATACTATAGTATTCTATACTGTACTGTACTGTACTATACTATACTATACTATACTATACTATACTATACTATACTATACTATACAAAGATAATCCTTTATTGTCTTTTCAAGAGATAAATTTTGCTTGGACATGAGAGTGTGATATACACTAAAAACACAGCACAGTAGACAGACAGGTGACAGACATGTATACTACTAAACATGTAAACATGTAAACATATAGGCCTACTGACAGCTGCTGTTAGTAAAGAACAAATAAATATTTCATATACAACAAAAGACAAAGACAAAAAGAGGACCCCCACCTCCCACCACACACACGCACACGCACACACACACACACACACACACACACACACACACACACACACACAGACTGATAGACAGAGGCATCTGAGTCCCGTGTCAGTAAGCTAAGGATGACAGTGTCATCTGAAAATTTGATTATATGATTGTTTGTGTGGTGGTTTCTGCATTCGTTAGTGTATAGTGTGAATAATAACGGAGAACTCACACAGCCTTGTGGAACTCCGGTGTTAATTGTCAGTGTGTCAGCAAGTGTTGAGTTTGTAACAAAGGAACTCGACAGAAGAACAATCTCTCGGGGGGAAATGCATTGGCCACGGTGTAGTACGGTAGCGTTGCCTGAGGACACGAGTGGATGGAAAATTAAATCCCTTGCGCATGGTCATTGGTCAGTGGGTGCGATGGATACAATCTCCGTACTCCCTTGCGCATGGTCAGTGGGGGTAACACCATGATGGTTAATTTGTGGCCAAATGAACAATGCAGCTGTTTGTCAGCAGTAATTGCTGGGGGTAATTAAGGACAGCTGACAAACATTCACGCTGTCCTATGACCTGTTCCACACTCCGACCCTCGCGGAAGTGGCATTGCATGCTTCCCTGATGCTTCCAATACTGACCGTAGAAGAAAATGTCCGTACTCCCCCGCCATCGTTTTGTACTACGCTGTTATGACGTCAGGAAGCCTGTCCTGTCTCTACTTTCCTTGATTTATCCTAACCTGTTGTGTACGATCAGTAAGAAAAGCATTGTACCATTTTATTATTAGAGGGTTAACCTGCATTTCTTGTAACTTGTCTATCAGAATGTGAGGCACAATTGTGTTGAATGCAGAACTAAAATCCATGAATAGAAGCCTGGCATATGCCTGGGTATTTTCGAGGTGCTTTAGTATAAGGTGTGTTGTAGTGCCTAAGGCATCAGTAGTGCCCCTTCTATCTCTGAAAGCAAGCTGATACGGATCGAGATGATGTTGCACTTGTGTTCTTAGCACACCCAACATTATGCGCTCAAAAGACTTCATAACCACTGACGTCAGTGCAACAGGTCTAAAATCATTGTTCTCCCGTGGACAGGGTTTCTTAGGTACTGGAATAATTATTGCCCTTTTCCAACTTGTGGGAATTGTGTGTGTGTTAACTGAGAGCTGGAACACAGGGCCCCAAGCTGGTGCCAGCTCTTGCGCAAAGTCAGGCCCACTTGATTTCCTTGTGTGCAAAGCCCTAAATGCCTTGACAACAGTAGGGATATCAATAACTATTTGCGCATCATCTCCACGAACTATAGTATACTATACTATACTATACTATACTATACTATACTATACTATACTATACTATACTTCTGTGCGATACAATACTGTACTATGTAAGGGTTAACGTTCGGCGAGAAGGTCGCTACCGTGGAATAGCAGCACGACAGAGAGAATCTTTACGGCCCGTACCCACACAGAGTAATTCCGCTCCGCTCTCATTGACTTTGAATGGGGGCGATATCGCGCTTCACAGCGCGGAGGGGAAGCGATATCGCAGCGGGACGCGGTTTGATATAGACGAGATCTCTATATCATGCAAATTTGATGGTCCAATAACCAATCAGATGGGCGTATGGGTAGCAAGGGCGGGAGTTACAAAAATTTTTGAAAAACATGGCGGCGATTTCTGTGATTTCCATCATCACGTTTTTGCTCAATATAAAGACCCTAAATGCTTATAAATGTCACGACTACCACGGATTGATGTAAAAATGCACCACGAACTTATGTAACACAAATAGGTTACCCCACATTGCCATTTGATCACTCGATGTTTTGAGCTAACCGGGTAAGCTAACGTTAGCATTTTACCAGAACCAGGCAGCTATTAGACTACTTCTGTACTTCTATAATGATATAACGGGGCTTAAATGTTATCTAGGACCAAAACACAATCAAATTTAAGCCATGTACACACTGTGTTGTGATATTGGGTGAGTAATGTGTGCAAACGACCTTTCGCCGTTTGTTATCTCGCTCGGTCTACCCGGTGTCAGCTGCGAGACACATGCCGCGCCGCGAGGCTCGAAAGTCGGGTGAGCAGCGTAGTCAGCCCCGGGGAGAATCTACTGGGAGTATCCGTGACCACACCCCCAGCGCGATATTGCGCGTCGCGGATCCCGCCTGCCAATTTCCCCAGTCGGTACTAGGCGTAAAGACCCCGACGCGGAGCGGAGGGGTCTTGTTCTCTCTGAAGTGCTGCTATTCCACAAAGCGACCGACTCGCCGAAAGTTAACCCGCTTATTATATGGATATACTTAAATGATTCACACATGCGGGGTCATTTCTTTAGACCTATTTAATGTTAAGATTGTTGCTGCGCAAAACAAAACAGTGCCGTTGTGGAACACCGCTAGGCAACAGCTAGGTAGGCTAGCCAGGACAACAGGTGTTGTCTATCACAGCAGCTGATTAGAGTGACAAAAGACCGGACCCCCTGCGGAGTGATATGAAACATTCGCTTTAGCCACTGACTTGTATACAAGCCAGTGGCTTTAGCAGTGAACGTCTTGTTGCCATTGACAGCGGTAGCCAGGACAACGGGTGCTGTCTATCACAGCAGCTGATTAGAGTCTTGATGAAAAGTCGCTTTAGCAGTGAAAAGTCTTGTTGCCATTGACAGCGGTCTGTTATAGACCAACCCGTCCGTTATCGAAAAATAACAGACGTCCGAACGTTGGGGAGCCCCGTTGAAATGAATAGAGCATTCGACAGATGACGTCACAACCATATAATAAATACCTATACTGTACTATACTACACTACACTCGTCTATACCAAAATGTATACTGCATTACCCTAGAATATATTATTTACTATACTCTATTGTGCTATACACAATACTAAACTACATATACTTTCCCAGGTCTAGGCACTTCAGAGACTCTGAAGTCTTCTCTTGAGTTGCACACACACCTTCCTCATCCTCCGCCTTGGTCCAGAGACGCTCCACGCATTAGTCTCGGAGCCTGCCCTCTATATTGATGCTGTGTCGCCAAATTGGCTTCATATACGGGCGATTAAACAGACGCCGATGAGACCGGTCAGTTGCCCATTTTTGGTCTCTGAGAAGGCATTTTTCAAGAAGCACTCGTAGACAGCCAGCAATCAATGGCCCATTGAGGAGAGCAGGAGTGCAGGAGTGCAAAAGGCTTAAGAGCATGCCTGCTGAGTTATGAGAACAGAGTAGAGCTAGGCAGGGCCGCTGACCGCTTTGGCTGGGTCCTGGACAAAGTAATTTGAAAGCCCCCCCACCCCACCCAATATAGTGCTTTATACAATAGTTAGATCCGGTCGATTTATTTAATAATTTCTGATTGGACGAGACATGTTCTACACGTCACTAGGAGTGAGGGTATCCCCCAACACTCTATGAATGACTCTTCACATCTAATAATCACTCCGTGTCCAAAGATACAAAGTAACCGTCACACCAACATTCCATCCCATCTTTCCACCAAATACATACATAAACAAGTAAGAGGTAATCGAGGAAATCGACAAGTAGTCAAGAAACAAGAATAGCTATGGACGAGTTTATTACAGGTACCAATTTTGATCTGAAGAATGAATCAGATGAGAAGGAGAGGGAGGAAAGGGCGAACATGAAGGTTACGCCGAACATCACAACAAGAGCTGTCAAATTAACCCCACAAGAATTGGACTCAATAGCAAAGAGCCGACATGAGGGGAATACTGTTAAACAAACTTTGTGGGCCCCAACGCCAGAACCCCTCGCTCCTTGAGGGCAGGCCCCCCCCCGACCCACCCAGTAGGCTATAGTACTACTGTAGGCTATGCAGTGTTTCCCACAGAAATTTTGGAAACTATGGGGGCAGCCGGGATTTTTTTGTTGGGGGGGGTTGTCTTCTCACGCGGGTCTTTTTTTTGGGGGGGGGGGGGGGGGTGTATTCTTGCAGCGTAAATGCAAAACGGCAAAACAATGACTACAGTATGACATTGGCGCATGGAGAAACTGTAGGCCTTGGCCTATATTTCAGCCATTTATATTTTGAGAAATAAGGCTACATAAGATTTTACCCATGACTTGTATAATAGTAGTACATTGTCATTGTCAAAAAATGCAGTACAGTGAATAATTTCTGTTTACAACACAGTTTCATTCGTCCCTCATGCAGGGGTCTGGGAAACAATAATAAAACAAAATAGGAGCAGAGATAAGAATTTAAGAGCACTGTGAAATTGTTAACGCATAGACAAAAAGGGTCTTAGAGGGTAGGCTATGCCTTTTCCCCCACACATATCTGTAGGCGTACACATTCTACATGAGGGGTGCTGGTCACAGGGCCAGTTTTTTTCCAAATTCCTCCCATTAAAAGGGCTGAACAACATATTACACATTTATGTCTATATTCACATTCATTACACATTAATTTCTATATGCAGCCCGATGTCTCCTCTGCTGTGTCAATGAAGGTCTGTCACCAAACTCATTACAACTGTAAAACAAAGCCTAGGGAGTGTTAGTAAACTCATCCCAACTGTCCCTTCTCTGAAGGTTTTTTATATTGCTCCCAAACCCAAGTAAACTACAACAACTTGACTAGGCTTTTGATCCCTGTCTTTCAAGCACTTGTGGTTCTCTCTATAGCAGGGGTGCCCAACCTTTTTTTAACCAAGATCTACTTTTGAAGTTGATGGTCTGCCGTGATCTACCAAGTCAAATTCAAGGATGTCAGTATGAAAATTTAAGACCACCATTTATTAATCACCATTATTATGAACAAAATGTTTTCAGTAGGCTACTATGGCCGTATCTTTTCAGTGTGTTTTTAAAGTGTGTTGAATAGCCTATCTTTACAAAGCAATGCAGCACTGATAGTATGCAGAGATAATTTCAGTCATACACAAGTCATAAACAATTGAAACAATTTCAAAATGATAAACATTTGGTATATAAAAGGCACATAGGCCCTATTTCTAAAATATGATGAAGCATTATCATGCCTTCAGTGGTATAGGCTACAAATTAAAAAGGGCTCAGAAATTCACCATTTGTTATGGGTAAATAGTAGGCTACTATGAGAGAGAGAGAGAGAGAGAGAGAGAGAGAGAGAGAGAGAGAGAGAGAGAGAGAGAGCAATGAGAGAACTCATTGGATTGGTTAACACCCCTACAGTAGCACAGCAAAGGCTTTCTATTGTGAGTTTGGCCAATCTTTTTGTCCACAACTGAAGCAAGAAACAGCACAAATTGAAGTGAATTCCATACATGTCAACAACTAACATTTCCCTTACACGCGGCACGCGATGTAAACGCAGTTAGCGATGATGCATGCGACTAGCGATTTGGACGAAGATCCTCGCATATCGGCGTGTCATAACGCATCGTTGCGCATGTTCTGTTACTCACACGATGTTACACGTGTGCACACATGAATCAACTGTAATACCCTTACGGTCACTTCCTAATGCTTTCCCCTCATTCTGTGTTACCGTGGGACTACTTATCTAACCAATACAGAGTCTATAGGATGTATTTATTCCAGGATGAAAATGCGAAGGAAATTCAAAATCGTAATTCAAATCGTTTTAACAAAAACGGATATCGTTAAAAAAAAGTAAAAAAAAATTTTTTTTTTTTTTTTTTACATTTTCGTAAACTATGGCGGCCAAATTTAAACTATGGCGGGCCGCCATAGTTTCCTCAATGTATGGGAAACACTGCTATGTATGGAGTAGCGGCCAACGAGGTGTCCCAATATCAAGGGAAATAATGGACGAGGCGGAGCTTTCTAACAGCTCGACGGCGCAGCCGAAGGGCTGTTCGCTTCGCCAAGTCCATTTTTCCTTGATATCGGGACCCCTTCGTGGGCCGTTATTCCACTTATCACCCGGTTACCAGTATTTAAGTATTAATTGATGAGAAATTGTATGAGAAAGTAGATTCACCACTGCGCTGGTACGTTGCTATGGGCGCCACTTCCTAATCTAGTGAGACGCGACTCTATCGGAGGCATGTATACGGACGCGCGCAGAATGTTGGGGTGACTTGACAACCAAATGCGATAGAATTGACGATTGGGTTTTTGACTTGACAACCAGATGCGATAGAATTAGTAACGGGGTCTTGACTAGACAACCAGATGCGATAGAACTAACGACGCGGTCTTGACTAGACAACCAGATGCGATAGAACTAGTAACGGTGTTCTGTCGATACGAGCTCCCAGTCGACATGAGCTCCTTTTCAATACTGCGCATGCGCAACACCACGAATCGCATTTCCCGGGGGATTGACCATCGATTTGAGCTACCGCAGTTTGATACAAAGTTTGTAATACAAACTCGAGATGGATGAGCAATTAGCGCAATTTCAAGTAAGTTAACACTGTTACTTCACTTTTGATGTTAATGATGTTGATGCCTGTGTAGTGACTCAGGCCAGAGACTGTCAGTTAAAGATCCGCCAACGTAATGGGTTTATAGGTGCCAAACGTTGTTAACCAGCATCAAGTAGGCCTACAGTCATTGTATTTCAAAGCACAATCATTTTGTTTTAATGAGCTTGAAAATGAGGGTATCGTCCATTTTTGGTAGTGTGTTGTCTATAATGGTTATTAACAACAAGGTTCGATTTTGAACTCTAAAACAATGTTTTACGGTGTCATTACGGCGAGTTACCAAGAGGTCTCTATGACAACACAATTGTGCTAAACATTATAGCAAAGATAGCGGATTCGGCTCAATTTGAACACATTGCGTCCGTCTTAATAATTGTATATTGTCGTGTCATGTTCAGCTAATATCAGCCATGATGCCTGACTGAGTGTTAGTAACTAAAACCATAATTTATCGTGTCAAGCAAGCAATACGTTAGGGATTTTGCCAACAACGTTAGCATGATACCCGCTTTTACATTGACATTTCCTTGACTATGAAAAATGGTAAGTTCTTAAGTCTATCACTACACATTGTAAGATCCATAACAACATACTCTTAGTTAAATCTTAAATGGGACCTGCTGGCATTATTGCGTGAATGCTTATGTTGCACACTTAATGAAAAAGGTCCTCAAGTGTGTCTGTGGGGTAACTTAGAGTTTCGATGGGTTCGTTGGTTATTTACATTTCCCTCAGCATAACTGTACAGCTGATAGTGTAACCACTGCCTTCTGTATCTTAACAAAGCCTGTCACTTCCACGTTTAGTTCTTCCACAGGCTACTGCACCAGAGAGGGTCTCTGCACTCATAAGCTGGTCCTATATGCCATCTATTGGCGAAAACGTGCAACAGCATAATTAAACTAAAAGACAACTTCTGACAGGGCAACAAAAAGACAGGGAATGAGAATAAGGGAATGATAAGGGAATAACAAAAAGACAAAAATAGAGGGTTCACACTACACTTGCATACAAACTGATTGTGATGCTGTCACTCATTTTCTAGTCTATATCTTGGACTTAAAAACATTATTATGTTTTCAGGTGTTTTGCCCCTGCAGCTGTGAAGAGGATGCTGTGGAGGTGGCAACGTGAACGTGTCACACAGACATTGGCTAAACTACTCGGTAGGTAAACCGAAACAAAAGAAACCACCCCCTCAACCCTGTTTATACTGCACTGTACCTATTATAACCAGTTTTTATATAGACCATTATTTGAAATGCTATGAGAGCCTTTCTGTTAGGATACTGTACGCAGGAATGGGCAACTGGAGGCCCGGGGGCCACATGCAGCCCAACTTCTCACTTTTTTTAAAAAAAGAAAAAGGACAGTTTTTAACCCCCTATACATCAATAATGTAAGCATTCAGGTATACATATAGAAAAAGTGAAGTATCCTTTTGTAAATTCTCTCAAGTGCGTGGTGATGTGGCCCTCAGATTGTGGTAATTAAAAATGTTGGCCCACCTTATAATGAAAGTTGCCCACCCCTGCTGTACAGCCTACATAACTTGTACATGTCCTTACCAAATAAATCATAACTAGCTAAATGTAACTAATACGGCATTGTGAAAGTTGTATGCCTAAACGTAAACCATAATATTAAATTGTGATGGACAGAAATCAACTAAACCAATATATGACATTGTGAATGTAGTTGCGCAGTGATACTGAGACCAACTTATTCCTGTCTTCATTTGCCAGGCTTCTACACTTGCCCTCAGAGTTCACATGGTGAAGTGCACAGGTGTCCAGCCAGGTCCAGACTGATGATGGTAACAAGAGGAAAACATGCTGATTGGCAAGTGAGAACCCTGCTCAACAAAAATCCACACAGCATAACAAGTAAGCCTAGTTTGTGGTATCAAATGTACAATGCAAGTTTCATCAAAAGGTTGTAGAACACATCTGAATAAATTGCAGGCCATCAAAGTAGTGAATGGGCAGGGAAAACACAACCAGTAGGCTTATGAATTACTTTGACTCAGCACAGCACAGCAGTAGATGCGATGCTACCATTCCTTGGGAATATGACACAGACGTCTGCTATTCCATTGTAAATATTGACTGGAAATGTTTGTGTTTCAACTGTTTAAAAACATTGGACTCAGGGGAATACATCTCTAGGTGTATATAAGTGAAAGCCCACCTTTGTCATTGTGACACAGCACACAAGTACACTGCACACAACGAAATTGCATTTTATGCCTCACCTGTGCAAGGGGGCAGCGGCATCCCAAGGGAGCAGTATGTTGCAGTGTATAGCAGGAAGGTACCATGCATAGGGTACCTCAGTCATGGAGGATGGAGGAGAGAGCACTGGTTAATTACTCCCCCCACCAACCTGGCGGGCTGGGAGTTGAACCAGCAACCTTTTAGGTTGTAGGCCTACAGCCCTGGGCTACAGGCATTGACAGTAAATAGAATGGCTACAGGACACCCTAACCGCTTACCAATGACTGCCCCACTTATCCATGACTGTATAAAAAATACCACAGAGTAGCGAGTACACTTTTAAATTAAAAGGGACAATATAGATGAAAGACTTTTCATCCACAGGCAGGTCTTAGGCTATATACAGGCCCCACTTATCCATGAAAATACCACCGAGCGAGTACACTTTTAAAGTAAAAGGGACAATATAGAGAAAAGACTTTTCATCCACAGGCAGGACTTAGGCTACATACAGGAGATGGTGAAATCCTGCTTACAAAAACTGTTCTCAATAAATAGTTGTAAACTTTTCACATGTCAAAGTCATAGCCTAAACTGTAGGGTATGTTCTCATGTAAAGGGTGATTTTCACATCCAGCCCATGTTCACAGATTTGTTTTTTCTCTCCTGCAGGAATGATTCAACGATGGACATTGTGCTTAATTGTGGAAAAAAATAAATGTCAAAACGTCTATGATTTTTTGTGTTTTCATTGGTGAGGCATATGGTGAAGCAGGAAGACCTCAAATAAGGCGGAATTCCACTGCAGCGGTGAGAACATTCAGACGTCTTTTTGTATATGGAAAGAGCTGATTTTCTGGCATGCTAGGTGATTTTCTGACATGCTAGTTTCATAACTGCAACCTAAAATCAGCTGTTCCTCGAGACGTCCGGATGCTTTCCTCGCGCAGATGGGGTACGTCGAGTAGGTCGTAATCAAGTCGTAATTAAATCGGTTAAACATTGGCTCATGAGCGGATATAAGGCGGGCAACCGTCGGCTCATGGTAGGAATATAAATAATTATATCGGTATAACGTTGCTTACTAATGTTGGCAAGATGTAGGCCTAAGTGTGCTGTCTGGGAGGCTACATTGCACTTCTGATTAAAATGGGGGAAAATCACGAAAAGGTACGCTATCTGTTATTTAAGCCGTTTGTTTTTTGGGTTTTGTCCGAGTCCTTCCGGCCTCAACTCAGTCTCTTAACAATTCACTAGCTCTTTCATCGTTCTCATTTGGGGAAAAAAGAAAACGGCAAGTTATTAATTGTCGTTATTAAACGTTGTTATTAAACGTCTCCATGGCAAATGGCACAAAACATCAAAAGGCACGAAGGAAATTAGGTTACACACCCCCGGTCACCCCTGGCTAGCTAAATAAATAAATAAAAAACTGCACGATGCGAACCCTATTTGAAACGTCCACGGAAAATCAAGGTATGTCATGTCGACGAGGCAGCGTAAATCGATAGACTCCACTGTCGAATTATGCTACTGGTAGCTCGTCTCGACGAAGCAGCCCATTTCGACAGGACAACGGCACTTCGCCAGAAAGTTAGAAAAGAAGCAACTTGGACGCCCGCACGCCCGCATGACATCATAGGTTTTCTGCTACCGGGGAATAAAGGACACCTGCTCAGCCAATCAGAAGACGTTCCGTCTGCTCACTGGGTGATAATAATCTTATTATATGGTTGTGACGTCATCTGTCGAATGCTCCATTCATTTCAACGGGGCTCCCCAACGTTCGGACGTCTGTTATTTTTCGATAACGGACGGGTTGGTCTATAACAGACCGCTGTCAATGGCAACAAGACTTTTCACTGCTAAAGCGACTTTTCAACAAGACTCTAATCAGCTGCTGTGATAGACAGCACCCGTTGTCCTGGCTACCGCTGTCAATGGCAACAAGACGTTCACTGCTAAAGCCACTGGCTTGTATACAAGTCAGTGGCTAAAGCGAATGTTTCATATCACTCCGCAGGGGGTCCGGTCTTTTGTCACTCTAATCAGCTGCTGTGATAGACAACACCTGTTGTCCTGGCTACCTAGCTGTTGCCTAGCGGTGTTCCACAACGGCACTGTTTTGTTTTGCGCAGCAACAATTAACATTAAATAGGTCTAAAGAAATGTCCCCGCCATGTGTGAATCATTTAAGTATATCCATATAATAAGCGGGTTAACTTTCGGCGAGTCGGTCGCTTTGTGGAATAGCAGCACTTCAGAGAGAACAAGACCCCTCCGCTCCGCGTCGGGGTCTAAAGATTCTCTCTGTCGTGCTGCTATTCCACGGTACCGACCTTCTCGCCGAACGTTAACCCTTACATAATAAGGACCCTATACCAGGAGCGTATTAAGACACCGTGGTGCCCCTGGGCACTACACCTCACAGGTGCCTCCTTTATGAACAATATTTCGAAAGATTGTGTCATGTGGTGCCTCCTAACTGGCTGTGAATGGTTGGTGTCCCTGGGGACTGTGCCACTGGCCCTTATGGATAACCCTGCCCTGCCCAACACCAGAACCCCTCGCTCCTTGAGCCCTGGACAACTGGCCTGTTTGTCCTCGCCTGTTGGATTCCCTTCAGCCGGGGCACTGCTGCCTCATGCTACCTGGCTGACAGTGTCATGCAGAGACATTTTGGAGGGCAGGTGCTGGGAGGAGGGGGCATTTGGAACTATGGCTGCCTTACGGATTGTCTTGAGGCATTATAACAACACGCTCTTAATCGGCAAGTATTTCGATTATCATGTCAGCAAAGACTATTCGATACACTGTGGAAAAATCAACAAAAAAGAATTTTCAGAAAGGACACTTTTTGTCCAGGAGGACAAAGGGGCAGGTGCTTTAGCATCACCTCGTCCCTATCTGAGCACACTGCTGACTGGTTTTACCTCTCATGATAGTTGCCGTGGATGTTGATAAGGCTGCGCTCAGAGGCCCATCTTGCCACCAGGCAAGGCAGGCAGATGCTTGGGGAGACAGAGAATAACAACCCATACTGTGCTACAGTAGTGGTGATTTTGGTTCAAATGTTCGTTCTTTTGCATTTTCGCTTTGGGCCCCACCTGACCGTAGAACCGCCTCCTGTTGCGCTGAGACTGACCTTTTGAACAGCAGAGCAACCAGACCATTGCCAGATTCTGCTGAGAATACTGAAATGTGATGATGGTCCACTGTCTGAGATAAAATATTACCTATTCCATGACATTTGCAAATTGCAATAACTCTATACACCGTGCAGCGTATAATGTTTTATAAGGAGGTAAGCACATTCGCAGATACAGCAACCATTGAATTACTTTAAATGTTCACTTTCTGACACCAAATGATACTGACAATAAATAGGTAGGCCCGTGAATAATGCTCACATTGTAAATCATATTGTAAAGAAATAAGAGAATATGTCAGTATGTCAAAGAGAAAAAAAAGAGAATATGTCAATCAAGGCCTTAGACACACAGATATATTTATTTATACAAATATAATATGTATAACAATTGCATATGACTTGACTTTTTGTTTTTGTCTTTTTCAATATTTCTATATAATAAGTATCTACAGTACACAATCAGCTTCCAAAATGCAAGTCATTTGTTAAGAAAAATGAGTCAACATACAAAAAGGGACAAAGGTTAAATTCAGGGTGAAGAACTTTAAATATAAACAGAGATGGAGGGAGATTTAAAAAAGGAAGAAAGAAAGATGGACAGATGGTCAGATGGATGAAGAAAGGGACACCACTTTCACAGCTTGGTATGGATTTTCTATTAGAGTGGCACATTGCACATGATGGGACTGTCAGTTGGTTGAGTTAGCTCCAACTAGGAAAACTGTGTGGTGTGCAGTAGTATACTGTTGTGGGTTTGCTAATATAACTAGTAAAGAATATGGAATTGGAGGTTTTCAGACAATAAAGGGATACACGAATATAGTTCCTAGTTAGTATTTGTTTGCATATCTGCTATTACCTCTTATACAGAGCTATATGTATTGGTTTATTGTTACATTAGATTACATTGGATAACTCTATTTGTGATAGATTATTCAATACTTTGTTTTGGGAGAGTGGACCATACACATCATAAGGAAAAAAACAAGTAATAACAATGAAATGGTTGGCTAGGTGCAACGATTGTCACCACGTGGCATTAAAACATCTGGTTGAATAAATCATCTCTTCATATTGTATGGAAAATGAAATATAACTCATAGTTAAGAATAACCTTTTGCTTCTTTTACAAAATCACATTTTACCTCGATGACACATGGACTGCAGGATAAAACTCTAGACATAATAAACTATAAAATAGAAATATTTTAAAAATAACAATAAATATAACCTTAAAATTTCACTGCCTTCATATAGATATATCCATTTCTAACATTCCACTTGTCCTTATTAATTACACACATAAACAATTAAATAACATCTTCTCTTATGCACATTTCTGTTAAATACCCATAATTCTCTGTTTCTGACTGTTTCCAGATGGAAATATGTCTGTCACATTCACAAGACTGCAGCAATGACACCCGTGTTATCCAGTGTTGCCAGATGTGTCTGATCAAACCCCGCCCAAAAGGTTCTCTAAAACCGCCAAAATGCGCTAAATTCTGCCCAATTTCAACAAATTGCATTGATTTCTATGGGCACAAAACTGTAGAAAAAAACGCCAAATGGCCAATTTTTCCCGTTTTTACCCGCAGACGGCCATCCCACGTAGCCGGGTAACCGCCCAATCTGGCAACACTGGTGTTATCACCATTTCTTAACATGTTTCACCCTTTGTTCTTCGAGTTCGCCAATTCAATACCCAATCAATGAATGATGCTGTAATCTCCATAGGTGGCACTGTTATTAACCCCTTAAGACGCGGCTTTATACATTTGTTGTTACCACTATGGTAATGACCAAGTCGTGGTGCATTACTAAAGGCCCTGTGTTATGTCATAGTATTGAAGTCCTATGGTAGTTACATTTCAATGACTATTACAGGGTGCCTCTGGAGGTACGGTGCGCATTAAGGGGCTAAATACGCTGTGCAACTGACCTTGCCTGGACTTTGACCTTGACCTTTTGACCTTCTGTCATGACACTACCTTATGTCACACAGTGCATAAGTTATAGTAGGACTTCATCTTCACCTCTTCGTCCACATAACCTGCTTAAACGTTACTGTAGAACATGTCGAATAAACTGAGGTGTGTTATTGCTAAATCTACGAGAGTTTTGTTTTGTTTTGTTATTTTTTTATCCTCATACAAAATATCTTTTTGCTACAGTTACAGAAGGTAAAAAAGAGCTTCACATTTATCGAAATTAAGACACCTTCGACACAAACGATGAAAGCAATGCTCATTCACACGGGACAACAAAGCACCAGTAGAAGAAGGATCGTTTAAAAACTGTCACTGTTAAAAAGCTGTGGCAAAAAAAATCACAAAGGAGAAAGAAGAAACAAAAGTCAACTTAGTCCACACACTGGGTCAAATAATTCAGAGAAAGAAGGACAAAGGAAATACAAGTGTCACAAAAACTTCACGACAGAACTTCCCCTTAAGCAATAAAAGGGCCAGAATTCAAAACTACCAGAGAGGACAACTCAAAAAAGGAAAGCTTTCTAAAAACTGACCCATATACGTAGTGCTATTTTGCTTCTTACTGTACTGTACTATGTACAGACCAAACATGGTAAAAGCACGAGAGCAGCTGAACGAGCCCAACACAATCTGTTAGGCACTATAGCACTAAAATGACCACTTGTTACCAATCCATCACTGTTACCTGTCATGTCTTGCACTTTATGTCAGTCTGTAAAATGTCAGTCTTGAATATGTCTTGTCCTGGCATGGTATAGAGAGAAAACGTAATTTCATTTCCCTTGTATGTCTTGTGCATATGAAGAAAGTGACAATAAAAGCTGACTCGACTTGAGTTGACTTGACTAAAAGCAGCAATGATTGGGTTATTCATTGATTAGATGCCAACAAATTACCATGCATTGCAACAAACTCAACTGAAATTCAGCTTTCTGGTGCTATACTGTCGATGTCCAAAAACTCATCTCTAACTCTCAGTGTGCGTTTGTTTGTCATACTGTATCTAATACAAAATTCTTCATTTCAGCTTCATTTCATACTTTCACCGTGTTCGGTCTGAACGTACAGACACATTGCTGCGCACATTTTTCAAAGCACCTGTGCATTACATTGCAGGACAAACATCACTGTTCGATTATTTTTCTGTTTTGTTTTATACTGAATACAACTTGATGAACGCCTGTATGACTGTCTGTCTGTCTGTCTGTTTGTCTGTCTGTCTGTCTGTCTGTCTGTCTGTCTGTCTGTATGTCTGTCTGTCTGTCTGTATGTCTGTCTGTCAGACTGTCGATGACTACTGTAGTAAGTTGAGTGTGGGTAAAAGTCTGTTCGTTGGCTGAAAAAAAATGGAAACTATTGTTTATGTCTCTTGGATCTTCTGGGTCTGGGTCTTGTGTCCGAGGGAGTCTGGTTTCTGGGTTAGCTTGGTGTATCATATCCTCTGGCTGCATATGTACTACTGCAAGAAGGGTTGAGGAAAAAGTAGTCATTGGCCGAAAATTGAAAATCATTTTATATGTCTGCCGGGTCTGGGTTTTTAGTCCGAGTGGTAGTCAAGAGTGGATTTCTAGTTTTGGCTCTGGGTCCTGATTTCGATTACTGGTTTCTGGGTCTGGTTGTTGGTGTATCATGTCCTCTGGCGGTTCGAGAAGGCTGGCAGCCTTCTTCCTTCCTGCCTCGACTGAAGTTAAACTCTCTCTCTCTCTTTCTCTGTTTCTTCTCATTTCTTCTTCTGAAACAACCTGTCAAGGAGAGGCAAAGGAGACAATTTGAGAGCAAGGCTTGATGTTCAATGTTGACACTGTTTCTGTCAAAATTGTTTTTTTTGTGCATGTGTCAATGTCAGCCTAAATAAATATTAATATGCATCTTGTGTACACCTTAGCTGAAGCCCCAAACACAGGTGCACACATACACAGGCACACACACACACACATGCACACAGACACACACACACACACACACACACACACACACATACGCGCAAAACACACACACATACGCGCAAAACTCTCACACACACACACACACACACACACACACACACACACACACACAGAGACAGGTATTCAGATGCATATTTTTTAATTAGTGCCTTTGCTCTCTGCGGGAGTGTATTGCTTGCACACACGCAGGCACACAGGCACATACACGCGCACATGCACACACACACACTCACAGTGATTAGCACCACGCAGTTCAGATAGACAGATATTGAGACTGACTGCTTGAATGCCCTTCTATATATTCATATTCTTTCAACTGAAGTGACCTTGCCACTCACTCCACTCTAATAATAACAATATAATAGCAAGGATCATGTGCACACAGTACATAACAGTACACAAAATGTCCGCTTTGTTGAAAACGGAAGTTAAGGAGAAACGTAACGAAATTTGACACGTCGCATTCATTCTCCGCTCACCTGCCATTCAGCGGAATTTCACTTTTTTGCTCGTACCCACCGCCTTCCCGCTCGCCTCCCATGCTGTCATGTGTCCGATTGGTTTAAGATCCACCGTATGCGTACATGTTTATTCTCTTTTTGGATCTTGAACTATCTTGACATTGTACCCATAGGTGTGCACAGAAAGGGACAAGGTGGTGCTAAAACACCTGCCCCTTTACCCTACTTTTTTTTTCACAATGATCATCTAGAAAAGCTTGACAATTAAAAGTGTGTGGTAAAAATGCCTTGATATGATCCTTATATAGCCTAGTAAGGCAGTCAGAAGTTAAACATGCACCCCCAACAACTTGTATAACGCCTCACTCTTCAGTCCACACGAAAGGAGAGCAGAGGCACTGGTCTCACATGGTAACAGAAACAGACACACACACACACACACACACACACACACACACACACACACACACACACACACACACACACACACACACACACACACACACACACACACACACCCTCGGAGACCACACCTCATCACATACCTCTCAACCAAACATAAACACACAGACAGACAGACAGACAGACAGACAGACAGACAGAGACACACACACACACACACACACACACACACACACACACACCCTCGGAGACTCCCACCGCAGGGCTGCACTGTTAGCAATACCAGAATGGTGTGCTCTCCTCTCCTCAAGATCTCCCTCGTGCCAGAAACTATATTTAATGCAGTTCTGCTTTTTCTGTCACGGAGACTGTAGGGAGGGACACATAGCCTCATTTGTGGAAATGATGTACTTTCTGCTCCCTCTCTCTCCCCTCTCTCTCTCCCTCTCTCTGTCTCTGTCCCTCTCTCCCTCTCTATCTCCCACACACACAGTAACTTTAAAATTATTTCCACCTTTATCAGTTTAACCCTCAGCTTCTGTCCTCATTGCTTTAGCATTCTGGGCTGCAGCCTGTGATTCCTACTGTAGACGGACACACACAGCAGTCCGTTTTAAATCAGCCTCACAGTGGTATGTGTTGGGATGTATTGACTGAACCCTCTCATAGACCCAAGTGGAAGATGGCCACTTTGCCTTACAGTATCAATTAAAGCAGTAGTTCTCATCCTTTTTTTGGACAAACATCCACTTGACTTCATCATAAGTCTCCCAACTCCCCCTTGACCTCATCATAAACCTGCCAATGCCCCCCTTCGTATTGAAAAGTAAAATAGACTAATGTCCCCCAATGGCTACTAACCCCCGCCCCCACACACTCAACTGTATCCTTCTCAACGCCCCCTTGGGGCTCCCCAACGCCCCCTGGGGGGGTGTACTACCCTCGTCGAGAAACACTAAGTGAAAGAAATGTACAGAAGGCCCACTTAATATGCAAACTCAAAGAGGGTTACATGTACAGCATTGCTAAAATATATAGGCCTACCATATAGCCATGCTCAAAAGGCAATCTCACATCCCTTAATTACTTCTTCCACTGGTTGTATAATTACAACACTAGGGAAACAGGGTGCTGATCAATTTGTCTACAACGTGGTGACAATTGCACTATGTATAGTAGTGACTGATGATTACACAAGAAATACCAGCACTATGGGGGAATACAAAACTGTTCTGCTCTTAGTGACAATTAGATGGATTACAATTAGAGGATTAATTATCTGGCAATCTGGCCCTGAATCTGTGAACAAACTGTCTCTCGAGCTGGTGCGTGGTGTGGTGTGGTGCAGCGCAGAAGACTACAATAATGTGCAGCTGGCTATTGTATTCAAAGCATTATGCTAGTATACAGTCTAGCATGATTAATATTATAACCCTGTGCGTCTTAGCATAGGAAGCACACAGGCAAGTACAAGAACACAATAGGTACAATATTATTAAACTCATTTACATCATCTGACTGGCTGCGTTCAGTAACGTAACGCGGGGGCATTCCCTTTCCTCAGGGCAAGAGTCAGGTAACAATATTATAACTCTACAAACTGCTATTTACAATTATTTTTCTATTTTAAATGTTAAAAGGCCAGATATTATATGACACCATATTGTACCTAGAAAGTACACAACAATGTTCATGGTTATGTTAGTAGGCCTACCTCGTTTCCAGAGTGTATTCTGCCCATTCACAAATATTATCTTTTTCATGCAGGGGAAGAAAGGAGTCACCGGAGCATCTTCAGATGTGGAAAATAACTTGTTTTATTGGGCAGTATCGACTCTGAAGAAGACGTGTGAACGTCGAAACGTTAGTCTTGGCGCTTGCCCAATAAAACAAGTTATTTTCCACATCTGAAGATGCTCCGGTGACTCCTTTCTTCCCCTGCATTTACCAAGTCCTTTCCCGAGACGCACCAGATTGTGAAGTGCAGGAGCGCGGAGGATATCTCTCTTTGCTACGTGATTATCTTTTTCATGTAGGCTACGTTCATTTGATATGCAAATTTACACTTTTCATGCATGAAGAGGTGGGCCTCCTCCATGTTTGCCATTTTGAATTCAGTCATAGACATCCTTAGTTGCTAAACTTACTGCACTTTGGTAAAAACCAATCAATGTTAGTTTATTAGGCTAGTCAGTTAATATTCACAAAAATATGAATATTTTTGAATGGATAGCATACATATTTTTTAAATCAACTACTTAAACAATTACATCCTTTACCTTCCAAACACATTTTG